>NC_069366.1:61351428-61667142 GCF_021730395.1 Mercenaria mercenaria | reverse complement strand
TTTGAAAATCTATCCATGGATGACAAAGATATGGAGCGGGCACGAATGCACTATCATGAAAAATAACCTTTAACGTCTAAGTGTGACCTTGACCTTTGAGCTTCGGACCTGGGTCTTGCGCGCGACACGTCGTCTTACTGTGGTACACATTCATGCCAAGTTATTTGAAAATCCATCCATGGATGACAAAGATATGGACCGGACACGAAAATTGCGGACAGACCGACAGACTGAAAGACGGTTCAAAAATTATATGCCTCCCTTCGGGGGCATAAAAAAAGACGTACCATTAAACATTCAGGATATCATTATTGGTTGACCCTGAAATGTAGTTTCGAAGATAAAAATTGTGAAGGATCAATCTCTGTTGTTTGCTTGTTGATGTGCTGGTGGTGTAATCAGATGATCAATGCTGTGTTTCTGTGACGAGAAATTTACATAAAACTAATAATTTCTATGTTTAAATAAACATATTAGTAACATTTTGGTAAAAAGAAACCGATACAAATTAGCCATACATGTGATCTTTCAAAAAAACTCACATGCCCACAGCCCTAGTCATGGAGAGTAACTGTTTCCCTTACAGCTATGGTCGCCGTTATTTAGAAGTCGCAATTTTAAGATGAAAGTTTGCTCAGTACCGTAAGTTCCACCAAAATTAAACAAGAGGGCCAAGATGGCCCTAAATTGCTCACCTGAGTAACACACTGTAACAGTGTAAACATGTTTAACCAAGTGACCCAGTTTCTGACACCACACCGCTTCTAGGATGTAAACAAGGTTTTTCTTCTATTTGACCTAGTGACCTAGTTTTTAACCCAATCTGACCCAATTTTTTAACCCATCCGAAATTTCATTGAGATATTCTGACTAATTTTCATCAAGATTGGACTAACAAGAGCTGTCTCCATAGGATGACACATGCCCCCGATGGCACTTTGAATGAATAGTTATGGCCGATGTTAGAGTTTAGGACCTTTGACCTACGGAGCTGGGTCTTGCGCACGACACGTCGTCTTACTGTGTCACACATTCATGCGTAGTTATTTTAAAATCCATGAATGAATGACAATGATATGGATCGGACACGCCCATCAATGCACTATCATGAAAAATGACCTTTAATGTCTAAGTGTCTGGGTCTTGCGCGCGACACATCGTCTTACTGTGGTACACATTCATGCCAAGTTATTTGAAAATCCATCCATGGATGACAAAGATATGGACCGGACACGAAAATTGCGGACAGACTGACAGACGGTTCAAAAACTATATGCCTCCCTTCGGGGGCATAAAAATGTGGCCTCTGGAGTGTAAACAAGCATTTTCTTTGATTTGACCTAGTTTTTGACCCCACCTGACCCAGATTATAACTCATCCAAGATTTCATGAAAACAAATATTTTGACAAAGTAGCAAAAGTGGCCTCTAGCATGTAAACAAGCTTTTCCTTTGAACTGACCTAGAGACCTAGTTTTGTCCCCAGATGACCAATATTCAGACTTGACCTATATTTCATCAATTTCATTAAGATCCAGTTGAAAATGCAGCCCCTATTGCAGTTTTTCTTTGATTTGACCGGGTGACATAGTTTTTTACCTCAAATAAACCATATTCTATCTTGACCTAGATTTCATCAACAGAAACATTCCAATTCTCACGAGTTTCAAAGATTTTCCTTTGATCTGCTCTAGTGACCTAGTTTTTGACCCCATATTCAAACTTGGCCTAGATGCCATCTGATTAATTCTCATGAATTCAAACTTAAAATGCGTTTCTAGAGTGTTGACAAGATTTTCCTTTGATCTGCTCTAGTGGCCTAGTTTTTCACCCCGCATGACCCAGATTCAAACTTGGCCTAGAGGTAATCAAGACAAACATTCTGACCAAATCTCATTAAGATAGGTTCGTAAATGCTGCCTCTAGAGTGCTAACAAGATTTTCCTTGATTTGACCTAATGACCTAGTTTTTGATCCCACATGACCCAGATTCAAACTTGATCTAAGAAGTTATCAAGACAAACATTCTGACAAATTCTCATAAGTTTCAAACTGATAATGTGGACTCTAAAGTGTTGACAAGATTTTCCTTTGATATGGCCAACTGACCTAGATTTTCACCTTACATGACCCAGTTTCAAAATTGACCTAAAGATCATTAAGACAAACATTCTGACCAAGTTTCCTAATTTAAAGATTGGGTCACAACTGTGGTCTCTAGATTGTTAACAAGCTTTTCCTTTGATTTGACTGGGTGACCTTGTTTTTAACTTCACATGACCCAAATTCGAACCTGACCTAAAGGTCATCAAGACAAACATTCTGACCAATTATTACGAGTGTGGACTCTAGTGTTAACAAGATTTTCCTTTGATCTGACCTACTGACCTAGTTTTTTGATCCCACATGACCCAGTTTCAAACTTGACCTTGAGATTATCAAGACAAACATTCTGACGAAGTTTCATGAAGATTGGGTCACAATTGTTGCCTCTAAAGTGTTAACAAGGCAAATGTTGATGCACGACTGATGCCGGACGACGGACAATGACCTGTCACAAAAGCTCACCTTGATCACTTTGTGCTCAGATGAGCTAAAAACACCACCAATATCAGGGCTCCGGAAATTTTGATAACTCAATCGGTCCGAAGGCCAAACGAAAATCCTGACATCGGCGCTCCCACCCACCACATTCCCAATATTACTTATTTTGTAAAACTTGATAGAGTAAAGAAATTAGCATGTCATGCATTAAAACTGAGTTACCGGTCACCGCGAGTTACCATACAATGAAGACAGTTATTCAGCGTTATGTGTGATCATTACTTTGTTTAAATTTCGATGTTTTTTCGACAAAATACTTGCAAGGATGAAATTGCCGAGGCATTGACACCGCGTGCTGAACTAGTCTAAAAACCAACGCACGTGACTAAGGTACCGTATACACGGCATATACTTTGTGATGTTTCCTCATTCTTCGACGGAATTCTATAAAATACAATGCGTCAAAGTGAATCTCTGCTACACAGCCTCAGTATTTTAAGAATACTCTGCCGCGGACCGAATGTGTACGATATATAAATGTGAACGCCAAAATCGAATTTCCCACATGTACAGTACCAAAAAAGGCCACGCGGGTTGGCCACGGATATATCATTTCACTTACGTTGTACTTCAATAAGCGACTACCTTTTATAAAGTTATTTGTTCTCTTCTAATGTAAACATAATTTCATTTTGAAACGTTTTTTAAAAGACCGATTTGATAAACAGCACCGCTCCGGTTTTCTTTATCATTCGTGTTTGCCAATCCAGTTTTTTTCTTTTTCTTTTTTGTACAGTGGGGTTGCAAAGACAATTTTCTGCACTTGTTTCAACTGGAGCCCCGACAAATGAATCATGTAATTTTTTCAAATCAAGTAATTATAAAAATTATTTGTATCAGTTTTCCGTGTGATGTCTCGTTAAATCAAAGACCTATAATGTACAATTATAGCTCTTTGATTAAATGCAGTGAACTTTTGTTTTTTACCGTGATCAAACATAGCCTTTTGAAATAAACCATCCGTCGGATTCTAAATAAAAGAAGTGGATCCCCATCGAAATGATTTGGATTGTCAGAAACATTTGGAAACCAGTCAAAAATGTTTAATACATTGCAGTCGGCTGTCTGCAAACATTAAAGGATGTGCCGCGCGAGCACTGATTGCGTCACACGCTAATTACGGACCGGTTATCAAAGTGACAATCAGACCGTTTGACATGTTTATTGATTATCTGAGGGTGCGACCGACAATTTCCTGCTTGGCAAGTGATCGTGTATTGAGATTTCAGACCGAAATTTATACTTTTCTCCATTTTTATGGGACCGATTTTTTTCGTTTTTTCACTTCACGAATCGGTCCGAAAAGTCAAAAATTGGTCCAAAACCAACAAACCAGCAAATTTCCGAAGCCCTGACGAATATTGTTATTCAAATTGAAAAACCATCAATTTTTACACTGCCAAAATAAATCCCTATACATTACTTCTGACAAAGTTAAGGGCCATAACTGTGGTCTTGCGGAGTAAAGTCCCAAACAAACACCAAATGCCCAACCCTCATAATTATGCTGAACAATAATCCTATAATATTTGATAACTCTAGGTCAAATACTTTTTGAGATACATGCAACACAAATGTTGGATGGACAGATGAAGGGAAACCTAAGTACCCACATCATCTCAAATATTTTTTGGGGACACAAATATAAAACAACGATTACTTATTATTGTTCCAAATTTATACTATTTTGTAGTTACTTTGTTTTCAATTTTATCTAGCAATAACCTGCTACTTGCAGTAAACATAACAAAAATAATTCCAACATTTTCTTAGAGTGACTAGTAAGTTTTCTAGTCACTTTCTTTTTTTTATCACATTTCATGTCAAATACACATGTAGTATTTCCTTGTATAGCTATACAAGTATGATATTCAAACTAAACAATAAACATACAGACACTGTATACAACATGCTCAAACTCTCATCTAATACAGACTCCCTATTCAGACTTTAAATGGGTTAACCTTTAACCTGTTGGCAGCCAATGATTTCATCTTTTGACGGGTGCAGACCAAGATCAGCCTGCACATCCACACTGTTCGCTATTCAGGCTGTAAATTTTCAGTGAACACCCTTTTGAATAATAAGTGGTACTGCCCAAATGGAATGATGGACCAGTCCATTTTAGAAATATAGCAGGGTAAAGGTTAACGAAAAACAAAAACAATACTGGTACAATACGAGGTGTGGTCATGACCCCATAGACCTTCCAGTTGAGCAGCCGATACTTCAACCACTAGACCCCTTTAAATTATAACCAAAGTATTGGTTATTGAATTGGGTATTTAAAACTAAACTTTGGAAAAAAAAGGGATTCAGAAATTACTGCAATATTTACCTCTGAAGTCACTATTACCTTCTCTGTAAAACTGCTTTGTTTAACTAAGGTAAAAAAAAAATTAAAAGTATTTGAAAATGCTTCTCTCAGATTCCCATAAGACCCACTGGAAGTTGAACCTATGGTTACTCCCAACTGGACTGGGAGCTATATTCCCTCAACTGTACAGTGGAACTACTTTTAACCAAACCTCTAGCAAACTGAATCTTTAATGCTCCTTACTGCACTGGGAAGTAGATATAAAAAGAATTCTATTTTATCTAACTGAATGCCATTTAAGAACATCATTTACTATTCATTCAAAAGGAATAGACCTTAAGATGTTAAACATCCTATAGATGATAAATAAACTATCAGAATTAAAAACATACTACAGCTGTAAATCAACTATTAAAACTTATTACAAAATATTTTTGAGTATATATGGTTCATCTGTATGTTCACTCTAGTTTTATATAAACATCTATGTATCAATGAACTATGTTTATATAAACATCTATGTATCAATGAACTATGTTTATATAAACATCTATGTATCAATGAACTCTATGTTTATATAAACATCTATGTATCAATGAACTATGTTTATAAACGCTATGTATACTCTATTATATAACATTATGTATCAATGAACTAGTTTATATAACAGTATGTATCAATGAATCTATGTTTATAACATATGAACAGTATGTTTATATAAACATCTATGTCATGAACTATGTTAATAAATCTATGTATAATGAACTCTATGTTTATAAACATCTATTATCATGAATTGTTTTATAAACAGTATGTTCAAGACTATGTCTATATAAGATCTGTATCAAAACTATGTTATAAACAGCTATGTATCAATGAACTCTATGTTTATATAAACATCTATGTATCAATGAACTATGTTTATATAAACAGCTATGTATCAATGAACTCTATGTTTATATAAACATCTATGTATCAATCTATGTTTATATAAACATCTATGTATCAATGAACTATGTTTATATAAACATCTATGTATCAATGAACTATGTTTATATAAACATCTATGTATCAATGAACTATGTTTATATAAACATCTATGTATCAATGAACTATGTTTATATAAACATCTATGTATCAATGAACGAACTATGTTTATATAAACAGCTATGTATTAAAGACTTAGGTTTATAGAAATATCTATGTACCAATGACCAAGACTTATGAAAACATAGATCTACATATCAACGACCTACAAATATATAAACATTCATGTCTCAATATTCTAGGTTAATATAAACATCTATGTATGAACAACCTAGGATTATATAAACTCAATGGTATTGCTGATATTGAGCACTGTGTTCACTGTAGGTTCATATAAACATATAAAGTAATAAAATTCAGATCACAGACTGTCCGGACAATTTGTTGTTTACATCTCACAACTAACACTTATCACCACATGAAGTTCATATGATAGATTTGTATTTGCAGGCAAACATAATCCATGTGGCACACGCTGATTCTGGGTATGGGTAGACTCGCACACGGACGGCCAATCTCACATGGTCACCTCGACAGTGGATGATTTCTTCACATACTGGAGATCTGTAATAAAAAATATTCTACTTCATAAAACTTAGGTTTAAGTTTCACTCTACCACTGCATTAAACATTTTCTGAATAAGGACATTAATGACTCATGAATGCCAAACCATGGCTAATGTTGGCTAAAATATGGCTCATAATGGCTGAAATATGGATCATGGTGGCTTAATATGGCTCATGATGCCTAAAACATTGCTAAACATGGTGCTCATGACGAGTGAAATATTGTCTCAAAATTAGTGCTGCTTACTTTTAACAGTACAAGCACTCGGTTTATGCATACAGCTACATTTCAGCTACAGCAAATTCAATATCAATGTCACATTATCTTTCCACAATTTTATATTCCTAGATCTACCAGTTTTTGGACAAAACCACAAAATTTTATGCAGAAATGAAATTAATTGACTTCAAACAGTTAGTATTAATATTTCATCATTTTAGTACGAAAACAATCCTTGTTAACAATCTTGCCTTACAAACGTGATGAAATTCTCTACATTAATGTTGTCACCTGGGATTATCATATGTCTAATGGCAAATTCATGTAGATTAATTTCCTTTCTAAATTGTTTCCATTCCTTAGGTAAATTAAATTAATGATTATCAATTTGCCCTAAAAGTCACGAATTCTGTATTCTGTCCAGTTAAAAGCCAAAAGTCAATACTGTAACAGTAAAGCAGTTTAATGCTCTCCTCTCCAAGAATTTACTTTTATATCAAATAACATCATATTCCTACAAGACAAATTTTCATGGTTTGATTTTTATTTGACCGATTCATAAAATTTAGAGAAAAAAAAACCTTTGTAAAAATAACAGATTTATATTATTAATAAGTGGTTTCTTCTGTGACCATACATTTCTGGATCTGTGTTTTCAACTCATATCTGTGTTTTCAACTCAACATAGATTAAAAAGTCTGCATATATTCTGCAGTGGTTTTTCAAATGATAATTAAATTTTATACTACATGAAAGCCTTTGTTGAATAAACTCAAAATGTTTCTGTTTTGCTTCATATGTTTGTGTGAAAATATATTAAAAAGTAGGATATACATAATGCAACTAGAGGTGCTTCTGAGAAAAGCGCATGTCTCCCACGACTGCCAAATCATCTTAATAGTAAGTCTGTCTTTATATACAGTTTGCAGCCTTCTGGTACCTGTTGAAATTGGAGTAACCTGTCTACATCTGTGTATCAGTAATTATGTTCAAGGGCCATAATTCCAAAGTGCCTGCGCCGATTTGGCTAATTATCGAATTTGGCCGAGCACTTATTGGCAAACATATTTTGTTCAAGCTTGGTGAAGATCGGATGAGAAATGTTCAATATAGAGTGAGGACAAGCTTTGTGACAGACACACAGACAGGAGTAAATCAATATGTCTTCCACAACACCGTGTGGTGGGAGACATAATAAAACCAGAAAGACTGACAAATATTATCATAATCAAAACACTAGGGTTCTTGAGTAATTGTTGAAACAATCTATGTGCAAACATTTCAGTAGACAGAAATGACCAACAAAAAAGTTGGAACATAGAAAAACATACAAAGTTCACACAGTTTTGTTGGTGATTAGGTCAATCAGCCGAAGTGTTATAATGTTCTAACAACTGTCATTAATCTTTAGTCTGCTGGTGGCAAGTGATTCTGCCTTTGGACCAGTGCAGATCAAGGTCAGCCTTCCCTATTCAGTCAGTAAATTTTCAGTTAACATCCCTCGGAATAATAAATGGTAATGCCCAAATTGAATGATGAACCATTCTATTTTAGAAATTAAGCAGGCTAAAGGTTATAAAGGATGTTTGTATGCACTACAAAAATACAATACCAATATTTTAATGTTAAAATAAAACTTGTCATTGCCTGGGTATTGGGTAAATGTATTCCACTGTTTACATATGTATATCATGGAAATAAAATCAATGTAACAAATTGTTTATGTTTCCTAAATTAATATTAAAATACTACAGCTGGTGCACTTATAATCAAACTTATTGTGTAATCATTTACCATATATTTGTATTTATTTTCCATTACCATCTTTAAACATATTATACTGTATCAATATCGGTGCTTTGATTGTCCCATTATTTCTGCAAAATTAATGTAGGCCCTATAATATATATTTGGCACCATTTTTTTAAACAGTATTTCAATTCAGTAACTGTGGACAATTAACCTGACAAGTGGTCTGGATTCTTAACCAGTACTTACCAAGTAACTGCAAACTTCCCCACATGAATTAGAGGTTGTGGACGAATACACAGTCATATCAAAATGCTACGGAGAATATATACATGCCCTTGTAAACAAGTTACAGATGGCTTCATATATTTTCAGACAGGTTTATGCAAATTACAGATGTTGTAAAAACATTCTAAGACAGGGCTCCAAATTACAGAGGGGATCTTGTATTCTGAGACAATTGTACTTGTGAATCTGCTTTTTTCAAAGACACAAAATTATGTAATACAAAGGTTAGAGGCCCAGACCATACCATCACAGTTAATCATGTCCCATAGCATGAGTAGACCATATCCTTACCTGAGACAAGTAGCGAAAGCTTTGCGAGCATTTCTATGAGAAAACTGTATAGGATATCCCTTAAATGTGTGGCCATCTGGAACAGCATGCTTTATTGAATCCTGGAACTCTTCGTTCCCTGGTGTCAGACCTGCAAATAATCATTGTAGGCTTATTTCTTTCAAACAGACAACCTAGCCTTTTCCTAGAGGGATTATCATCAGAATATCCAATGAATGGAGAGTATTATTTCAAAGTATAAATTTTTGACTAATTAATTGCAAGTACTGTTTCAAAACAGTGAATGGTCAAGCTTGCAAAATAAAATATCCATAGAAAACTGACCTGTTGTTCTTTCAGTTTCGTAGGCAGCTAAAGATGGTGTTAATAGATAACTCAGTTGATCATCCCACATTGTTGTCAATCCCATATCCTGTAAAACAAGAGCTGTCCGTAAGACAGCCAAGCTCGACTATTCGAAATATTGTCACAGAAGCAGGAAAATATTACCCAAAAAGGTTAAATATCAAAAGAGTTTTAAGTTCAAAAGGGGGCATAATTTGACCAAAATGCATATCAGTTATGGGACTTGCTGCTATCAACTAGTTTTATAACCCCGAAGGCACATGTGAAGTTTCAATTCAATATCTGCATTAGTTTTGGAGATAGAAACTCGCATGTAAAACTTTAACCAGAATTTTCAAAGTCCAAAAGGGGGCATAATTTTCCCAAAATACATGCCAGAGTTATGGGACTTGACCCAGTGAGGTTGGTAATTGATCTAGAAAAAGAAAAAATAAGTTTCAAATCTATATGCCTTTTAGTAATTGCCGTATGTACTTGCACGCAAAACTTTAACCAGTATTTTCTAAGTCCAAAAAGGGGAATAATTTGCTCAAAATACATGTCAGAGTTATGGGACTTGATCCAGTGAGGATAGTAATTGATCTAGAAAAAGAAAAAGTAAGTTTCAAATCTATATGCCTTTTAGTAATAGCTGTATGTACTTGCACGCAAAACTTAACCAGAATTTGCTAAGTCCAAAAGGGGGCATAATTTGGCCAAAATGAAGGTCAGAGTTATGGGACTTGCTGCTATCAACTAGTTTTATAACCCCGAAGACACATGTGAAGTTTCAAATCAATATCTGCATTAGTTCTGGAGATAATAACTTGCATGTAAAACATTAACCAAAATTTTCTAAGTCTAAAAGGGGGCATAATTTGCTCAAAATACATGTCAGAGTTATGGGACTTGACCCAGTGAGGTTGGTAATTGATCTAGAAAAAGAAAAAATAAGTTTCAAATCTATATGCCTTTTAGAAATAGCTGTATGTACTTGCACGCAAAACTTTAACCAGAATTTTCTAAGTCCAAAAGGGGGCATAATTTGACCAAAATGAAAGTCAGAGTTATGGGACTTGGTGCTATCAACTAGTTTTATAACCCCGAAGACACATTTGAAGTTTCAAATCAATATCTGCATTAGTTTTGGAGATAGTAACTTGCATGTAAAACTTTAACCAAAATTTTCTAAGTCCAAAAGGGGGCATAATTTGCTCAAAATACATGTCAGAGTTATGGGACTTGACCCAGAGAGGTTGGTAATTGACCTAGAAAAAGAAAAAATAAGTTTCAAAGCTATATGACTTTAATTGATGGCTGTATGTACTTGCATGCAAAAACTTAACCAAGGTGTGACGCCGACGCCGACGCCAGGGTGAGTAGAATAGCTAGACTATTCTTCGAATAGTCGAGCTAAAAAGTGGTATGAAAATATTTTATCACTCAGTGTTCAGCAAAATAATACTAGGAAGACTGATTCTGTTTTTGTTTTTGTTGGGTTTTATGTGCCACAGACACAATAATAAGTAATATGGCGGCTTTCCAGCTTTGATGGTGGAGAAAGACCCCAGCTGCCCCTCTATACATTATTTCATCATAGGCGAGCACCTGGGTAGAACCACCTCCCTTCCATAAGCCAGATGGTTTGATTTTTCACATGTAGATTTCAACACCCCAAGTGAGGATTAAACCCGCACTGGAGAGGGGCAAGTGATTCGAAGTCAACAAATTCAACCACTCGGCCATGGAGACCCCATCAGGACGACTGAAATCTATTTTAAGTTTCCCTTAAGAGTTTAAGATATGACAGACACAGGTTAATTATAAAGAGTAATGCTTATAATTAATAACGGATCAGTATTTCTTGGTAACCAGATTTAATTATTATGCCCGATGTATAACCAGTAGGCCCTAGCCCTTTAACTGCATTGAATGAAGAAATATTGCCCTGTGATGAATCTATCTGTAACATTTACTGACAAGTCACTGTGAATCCTACTACATGTTGTATATCATATAGCACTCAAAACATTCTGGATGTCTTCTCATTTTCAATTCCTTGTGGGACTAGAAGCTAGGGGCTAAAGATTCATTCTATACTTCAATAGATTTACTATTTATCACAACAGCAATGTTCACATACTAATGTTCATGTACTAAGTGACATCTGTCAAAAGCCTCTTTGTACTTGGACTCTATGTTGTTATATTTTCTGGTCCTTCAGTATCATGCCCTTCATTCAAGACCTATGTAATACAATTCCACTTAAGCCAGTGCTAAGGGGTGAACAGGAATTCAAAGGATAGAGTTAAGATGAAAGCAGTCTATTCCATAATATCATTTCATTGATAAGTATTTTATCAGTTGAGAACAGATTATCAAGAAAACAAAAACAGCCATTCTTTTTATATGCTTTTTAAAGGATACAGACAAATCGTTTAACCCTAACGATACATCTTCATCCAGGAAAAGACCTCTTTAGCCTGCTGGCTGCAAGTGATTCTGCCTTTAAGACCAAGATCAGCCTGCACGGTTTGCAATTCAGTTAGTAAATTTTCATTGAACACTCATTTGAATAATAAATGGTTTTGTTTTCAGTGAACACCCATTTGAATAAGTGGTGTTGTCTAAACAGAATGATGGAACAGTCCATTTTAGAAATTTAGCAGGCTAAAGGTTAAATGAGATGTACAACATATTCATTTGATTTATTTAGAGATAATTAAATTTATTCACTTATATTCATTTATTTAGCCGAGTTAAATTTACTTCATATGGATTTTACTGATTTAAATTAATATCTTCAATACACTGGATGAGAATTTTCCAGAGATACATTGATATTAAATGATAAACTGTTTTAGTGAAAGATGAGCACCAATTTAATTGCCTTTAAATTTAATCATGAAGACAAAACCAGCAATGTTACAAGGAATTGTGTTTACAAATAAATTTAATTTGACTGTCAAGATCTTATAAGGTTTCAACTGCAAATATTAATAATTTTGAAGTAGTTGTAACTTTACTAGCTAGAAAGAGAGAACATCTCTGTAGGAAAGTACAAACTCTCAGTTCCTAAGTCTCTGTTCACAGGTAGTCTCTGCTCATTAAAGTTTCAATGTTGTCTCTGTTGACATGTAGTCTTTGTTCCTAGGCAATCTCTTTTTGTAAGATGTCTCTGTTCACAGGTGGTCTTTAGGTTGTCCCTTGATACAGGATGTCTCTGTTCACAGATGGTCTCTATGTTGTCTCTGGACACTGAATGTCTTTGTTCACAGATGGTCTTTATGTTGTCTCTGTTCACAGGTAGTCTCTAGGTTGTCTATGTTCACATGTGGTCACTGAGCTGTTTCTGTTCACAGGTAGTCTATCTTCAAAGGCAGTCTATGTTTGTAGGTGGTCTCTGTTTACAGGTGGTCCACAGGTTGTTGCTGTTTACAGGTTATTATTATTCACAGATATTGTCTCGGTAGTTTCTTTGTTGCCTGTGTTCACAGCTGGTCTCTATTCACAGTAAGTCTCTGTTCACAGGTGGTCTCTATGTTTGTCTGTGTTCACAAGTGGACTCTAGACTGTCTCTATTCACAGATATTGTCTCTGTTCACAGGTGGTCTCTATGTTGCCTGTGTTTACAGGTGGTTTCTTTGTTGTCTGTGTTCACAGGTGGTCTCTAGATTGTCTCTATTCACAGTAAGTCTCTGTTCACAGGTGGTCTCTATGTTGTCTCTGTTCACAGTAAGTCTCTGTTTACATGTTGTTTCTTTGTTGTCTGTGTTCACAGGTGGTCTCTAGTTGTCCCTGTTCACAGGTTGTCTGTGTTCACAGGTGGTCTCTAGGTTGTCTGTGTCACAAGTTGTCTCTGTTCACAGGTGGTTTCTTTGTTGCCTGTGTTCACAGTTGGTCTCTATTCACAGTAAGTCTCTGTTCACGTGTGGTCTCTATGTTGTCTCTGTTCACAGTAAGTCTCTGTTCACAGGTGGTCTCTATGTTGTCTGTGTTCACAGGGGTCTCTAGTTGTCTCTGTTCACAGGTATCCTAGTTGTTACATTGTTTCCGGGTGTCTATTTGTTAGTCTGTGTTCACAGGTGGTCTCTAAGTTGTCCCTGTTCACAGTAAGTCTCTGTTTACATGTGGTTTCTTGGTGTCTATGTTGATAGTAAGTCTGTGTTCACAGGTGGTTTCTGGGTGTCTATGTTGATAGTAAGTCTGTGTTCACAGGTGGTTTCTGGGTGTCTATGTTGATAGTAAGTCTCTGTTCACAGGTGGTCTCTTAAGTTGTCCCTGCTCACAGGTTGTCTGTGCTCACAGGTGGTCTCTAGGCTGTCTGTGTCACAGGTTGTCTCTGTTCACAGGTTATCTGTGTTCACAGGTGGTCTCTCAGTTGTCCCTGTCACAGGTTGTCTGTGTTCAGAGGTAGTCACTAGGTTGTCTCATTTCACATGTGGTCCCTAGTTGTCCCTGTTCGCAGTATTACTTCTGGTCCTTGTGGGTTCAGTGTTCACTTTTTCATGAAAAATTTTTCATATATGAACGACGGGCTCTCTGGTCATTGCTGGGCACCAGATGTCTCCCCTTGTTTCATTGAAAAATCTTTGGCATAAACTCTCTATATTTTCCCCACTTTAAAGAAGTTTAAAACAGATAAATTATGCATCAAAATATACTCACCCTTCTATGTTCTGTGACAAGCACCCTGAGTTGTTGTTCCAGATCATTACTGGCAAGTGATGGATCAATTGATGGGGCACACAAAGGAGGAAACTGGGGCCATAGTGGGGTACTTGAAGATCCACAAACAGACATGATAGCATCCTGTGACATAGACTTCCAACGTGCTTCATCCCGCAGCAGGAACTGACAAACCTCAACAGAGTCTGTGGGCTGTAAGCAAAACATATAAACAGTTGAATCTATATTCTGCAATTACACAAGGAGGCAGACAGAAAGTTGCCTAGTGTTTGAGAAAAACAGGTCATGTAAAACAATAGAGCATCAATTAAGGTGAAAATAAATAAGTTGAAAATGAATAAGTAGGCTAAGTGGACTGGTACCACTTGCTCATAGGGAAGCACAACTGTGTAGGGATAGAGAACCTGGTGCCTTATCGGAAGGTCACTTGTTCAAATCTCTGTGAATGTTGAATTTTACCCGATTGTGAGAGCTTTCTCTAAAATCAATGTAAAATATATAGATTTAAAAAAAAAAAACTGTTAAAACAACAGCTGTCTGTAAGACTGACAGCCCATGCTAGACTATTCGAATTGTTGTCCCAGAAGCAGGAATATTACCCTAAATGTTAAAATATCTATATCTGCATTAGTTTTGGAGATGGTAACTTGCATGCAAAACTTAACTCGGCTCTAACTTTTTAAGTTCAAAAAGCGACATAATTTTTCAAAATACAAGTCAGAGTTATGGGACTTGATGCTATGACCTAGTTTTATTAACCCAGACAAATGTGTAGAGTTTCAATTCAATATCTGCATTATTTTGGAGATAGTAACTTGCATGCAAAACTTTAACCAGAATTTTTAAGGTCTAAAAAGGGGCATAATTTGGCCAAAATATATGTTAGTTATGCTTGACCCAGTGAGGTTGGTAACTGACCTAGAAAAAGAAAAATAGGTCTTAAGGCTATATGCCTTTAAATTATAGCTATATGTACTTGCATGCAAAACTTTTACCAAGGTGTGACACCAAGGTGAGTAGAATAGATTGGACTATTCTTTGAATACTACAACTAAAAACAACTTCTTTTTTTTTTTGCATTTAATACAAAAAATGCATACCTTTACAATTGCTAACTGCTAAATTTGTTTGATTCCAGAAAGGAAGACTTATTTAATCTTAGTGGCGATGCTGGTTGTCCACAAGAAGCCATAAAATTGTATAATTCTAGATCCCCACACTAGGGGATACTTCCAGCCAAATTCATTTGAAATTTATCCAGTGGTTCATAAGTCACTGTTTAAAGCAAATGTCTTGATAAATTTGAAGGTTTATACGCTCCACTGGTCACAAAATGTTTGGTACCATCAGTTGTATGATTATGAATGCTCTTATTAATAATTCAACAACACTTATACACAGTCCACTTAATACAATTTAAAAGAGGCAAGTTTACCTGATTATTTGCATAGAAAGACTGATGGTTAAAGACACAACCTATTGTTTTGTACGGATATTTTGGTCTGTGTTGTTTATCCATAGGTGGAGCATTTGGGTCCAATGATTCATGAATATATCTGAAAAGAACAAGATTATGAGGTAATTAAACAAATTTCAATGGAGATCTGAAACAACCGATCTTATTATCAAAATGTTTTAATCAACTAAATACAAGAGTTGTCAGCAGAAAATGGAGCTCGCCATTCAACAAGAGTGCAGTCAGAGTAATGGCCAATTCCCCGGAAATTAACAAGTTCATCAACACTTATTGTCATCATACAGGCATGCTGACATACCTATGTGTATTTAGACTCTCCCTGAAGTAACAAGTGCTCTAGTGGTAACATGTTTGACTGACAATCCAGAGGTTCAGGTTCAAATCCTGTTCCAGGAAAGACAGCTTCCCTTGTATCTGAGCTATACACTGTGCACATAAAAGAACAAGACTGTCTATTTACTTGGCTAAGTCAGATCGCTCTGTTTCTGTACTAGCAGAGGATGAATTAAGTGCCCTGGGAGGCTGACTTGGCGCTATGTAAAGGACCTTTGAATGTTTTATCATGAAAAGGCTGCTATATAAATCTGGTATAATACTAAAATCACCGAGGCATGCTTACTTACCTATGTCCATTTAGACTCTCCCAGAAAGTAACAAGTCCATCAACACTAATGGTCATCACCCAAGCATGAACAGCTCCCTTGGCTTTGGTCCCAACACACACATAGGCCTCAAGTCCAAAACCTAGTAACAGACTGCACAGCAACACAGCATGGTCCTCACAGTCCTGTTCAATAGTAAACAAAAATAAATACTCTAAAATCATTTAATTTCACAGGTATGGAACTGCATGGTTTTCGTGAAAACTGTCATTTAGTGGGGGTTTAAATTCATGGATAAGTAATTCTGAAGATAAAATGAGCAGGAATTTTGTTTGTTAACTATGATCTAATTTCTTGGATTGAAGCAACGACAAATTCCATGAAAATTAGTCCCCATGAATATAAATAACTTTACACTAATATTGTAAAGTCCAAAATATTTGTGACAGATAAATTTTCAATAATTTTGCATTATTACCCTAAAATTCTCAGACAGTACTTAATTTCAGAGGTTAAATTTACGACTTACATAACTTACATAAATATTAAACCTCGCATTATTAGAAAAGAAAAATTAGTGATATAACTTGAATTGTTCATAATTTTGTTTTTCTAAGTTTTTGAAAATATCTGCCTTTCCTACGTGTATTTAGTGTCCCCTTTTAGTAAATATAAAACAAGAGGGTCATGATGACCCTGGATCGCTCACCAGATTAATATGTTTCAAATGTCAAACTGATGATTTTTAGAAATTTTTTGGAAAATTTTCCGATGTACAATCAAGTAACCACTGGGGCGGGGCCAATTTTACCCCGGGGGTCATGATTTGAACAAAGTTTGTAGAAGTCGACTAGGCAATGTTACATATCGAATATCTAAGATCTAGGCCTTCTGGTTTATTTTAAGCAAATTTATGAAGATTTCCCTATGTACAATAAAGTAACCCCTGGGGCTGGGTCAATTTGACCCTGAGGGGGTCAATATTTGAACAAATTTTGTAGAGGTCCACTAAGCAATGCTACATGTTGAATATCTAAGCTCTAGGCCTTCTGGTTTATTTTTAGAAAATATTGAAGATTTTTCTATGTACAATCAAGTAACCCCATGGGGCGGGGCATATTTGACCCCGGGGTCATGATTTGAAGAAATTTTGTAGAGGTCTACTAGGCGATACTACATGTCAAATATCTAAGTCCTAGGCCTTCTGTTTTATTTTTAGAAATTTTTTGAAGATTTTCCTATGTACAATCAAGTGACCCCTGGGGCGGGGTCAATTTTGACCCTGGGGTCATGATTTGAACAAATGTTGTAGAGGTCCACTATGCAATGCTACATGTGAAATATCTAAGCTCTAGGCCTTCTGGTTTATTTTAAGAAAATTTTTGAAGATTTTCATATGTAAAATCAAGCGACCCCTAGGGCGGGGTCAATTTTGACCCCGGGGGTCATGATTTGAACAACTTTAGTAGAGGTCCACTAGGCAATGCTACATGTCAAATATCTAAGCTCTAGAGCTTCTGCTTTTTGAGAAGAAGATTTTTTAAGGTTTTCCTATGTAAAATCAAGTGACCCCTGGGACGGGGTCAATATTGACCCCGGGGGTCTGATTTGAATAAATTTTGTAGAGGTCCACTAGGCAATGCTACACGTGAAATATCTAAGACCTAGGCCTTCTGCTTTATTTTTAGAAATTTTTTGAAGATTTTCCTATGTAAAATCAAGTGACCCCTGGGGCGGGGTCATTTTTGACCCTGGGGTCATGATTTGAACAACTTTAGTAGAGGTCCATTAGGCAATGCTACATGTCAAATATCTAAGGTCTAGGGTTTCTGGTTTTCAAGAAGAAGATTTTTTAAGATTTTTCTATGTAAAATCAAGTGACCCCTGGGGCGGGGTCAATTTTGACCCCGGGGTCATGATTTGAACAAACTTGGTAGAGGTCCACTAGGCAATGCTTCACACCAAATATCTAAGCTCTAGGGCTTCTGGTTTTTGAGAAGAAGATTTTTAAAGTTTTTCCTTTCGGTTGCCATGGCAACCAGAGTTCTGCATGGAATTCAATTCTTTGAACAATTTTTAGAGAAGACCATCCAAGGAACATCCCTGTGAAGTTTCATCAAAATTGGCCTGTTGGTTTAGGAGGAGATGTTGTTTAAACGAAAGTGTGGACGGACGGACGACGGATTGACGGACGGACGGACGACGGACGGACGCCGGACGGTGAGCGATCACAATAGCTCATCCTGAGCACTTTGTGCTCTGGTGAGCTAAAAAGCTACAAAAATGCATGAAAATATCAGTTAACAATTTATAAAACATCATGTAAATTCCATTTTTATTGTCTTGGGTAAAAATGACAAAAAATTTGCGTTATATCTCAGGAAACTAAGTAAATATGTAAAAACAAAAGGATAAACAAGAGGACCATGATGGTCCTGAATCGCTCACCTGTTCCCACATGACCCAGTTTTGATTATGACGTCGTTTTTTCTATTATTTGACATAGTGACCTAGTTTTTGAGCTCATGTGACCTAGTTTTGAACTTGACCTAGACATTATCAAGATAAAAATTCTGACCAATTTTCGTGAAGATCTATTGAAAAATATGGTCTCTAGAGAGGTCACAAGGTTTTTCTATTATTTGACCTATTGACCTAGTTTTTTAAGGCACGTGACCCAGTTTCAAACTTGATCTAGATATCATCAAGGTGAACATTCTGACCAATTTTCATGAAGATCCATTCAAGGGTATGGCCTCTAGAGAGACCACAAGGTTTTTCTATTTTAAGACCTACTGACCTAGTTTTTGATCGCAGTTGACCCAGTTTCAAACTTGACCTATATATCATCAAGATAAACATTCAGACCAACTTTCATACAGAT
Source organism: Mercenaria mercenaria (assembly GCF_021730395.1). Classification (NCBI taxonomy): domain Eukaryota; kingdom Metazoa; phylum Mollusca; class Bivalvia; order Venerida; family Veneridae; genus Mercenaria; species Mercenaria mercenaria. The sequence goes on along the minus strand of NC_069366.1, from coordinate 61,648,084 downwards.
CCCATGAAAAATATGGCCTCTAGAGAGGTCGCAACATTTTTTCATTATTTGACCTACTGACCTACTTTTTGAAGGCACGTGACCCACTTTTGAACTTGACCTAGATATCATCAAGATGAACATTCTGACCAAATTTTATAGAGATCCATTCACAAGTATGGCCTCTAGTGAGGTCACAAGGTTTTTCTATTTTTAGACCTACTGACCTAGTTTTTGGCCGCACATGACCCTGTTTTGAACTTGACCTAGATATCATCAAGATGAACATTCAGACCAACTTTCATACAGATCCCATGAAAAATATGGCCTCTAGAGAGGTCACAAGGTTTTTCTATTATTTGACCTACTGACCTAGTTTTTGAAGGCACGTGACCCACTTTCAAACTTGACCTAGATATCATCAAGATGAACATTCAGACCAACTTTCATACAGATCCCATGAAAAATATGGCCTCTAGAGAGGTCACAAGGTTTTTCTATTATTTGACCTAATGACCTAGTTTTTGATGGCACGTGACCCAGTTTCGAACTTGACCTAGACATCATCAAGGTGAACATTCTGACCAATTTTCATGAAGATATCATGAAATATATGGCCTCTAGAGAGGTCACAAGGTTTTTCTATTTTTAGACCTACTGACCTAGTTTTTGACCGCATGTGACCCAGTTTCGAACTTGACCTAGATATCATCAAGGTGAACATTCTGACCAATTTTTATGAAGATCCATTCATAAGTATGGCCTCTAGAGAGGTCACAAGGTTTTTCTATTTTTAGACCTACTGACCTACTTTTTGACCGCACGTGACCCAGTTTCGAACTTGACCTAGATATCATCAAGATGAACATTCAGACCAACTTTCATACAGATCCCATGAAAAATATGGCCTTTAGAGAGGTCACAAGGTTTTTCTATTATTTGACCTACTGACCTACTTTTTGACGCCACGTGACCCAGTTTCGAACTTGACCTAGATATCATCAAGGTGAACATTCTGACCAATTTTCATGAAGATCTTGTGAAATATATGGCCTCTAGAGAGGTCACAAGGTTTTTCTATTTTTAGACCTACTGACCTAGTTTTTGACCGCACGTGACCCAGTTTCGAACTTGACCTAGATATCATCAAGGGGAACATTCAGACCAATTTTCATAAAGATCCCATGAAAAATGTGACCTCTAGAGTGGTCACAAGCAAAAGTTTACGCACGCACGGACGGACGACGGACGCTGCGTGATCACAAAAGCTCACCTTGTCACTTTGTGACAGGTGACCTAAAAACAGCAGAAAAGACAATGCCTATATGACTATTTGTCCTATTGAAGTACATTTCTCACACATTTATATTTTGACTTTAAGCTGTGCTAAATCAAACAACGCTTGCTGCACGATATCATTCCTATCTGTGATTTATGCACTTTGAAAACTCATTTTCCCAATCATATTAATTTCCCTTAAGAGGTTATTAAAATATAATTTCTCATTTCCCTAAGAGATTATTAAAAGATAATTTTCTGTCTTTAGCCCCAAATCCCTAAGGAATGAATAACCTGATAGCACTTCTATTTTAAAACTTTCATCATAAGGTAAACATACTAAATGCTCTTACTTCTATTGAAATAACATACAGTAGAGCACAGATCACACGCAGCCACATGGAGATCAGCAAAAATTCCCGAGTTATTTAGTGTATTGCACAATCCAAACAGAAAATATTAGTAAAACAGCCATAGACCATATGAAATGCTTGAGCATTTTCAATTCTAGATGGACTGATGCACAGACACATGCACAGAAGGAAAAACTGCAGGATGGATAAGGCCACACCAAACTGATTACCTGTTCGTCGGATTTCTCGCACCAATTTGACGGGAAATGAAAAAACAAATATTTTAATTTTTTTTTACCGCCCGCACCTGGCGTATTTTTTGCGCTGGGTCGAAATCAGTAGGAACAAAAAAAAAAGTGGAAATTCCGAAGTTTAAACGCACCTTGCTTGTAATTTATCTGAGCATCGGAAGAACATGTTCTCTAATACAGTCACATATTCGACTACGTAGTCTCCCTACCGCACAGAAGGGATACCTACCCCGGTAGTATCAGTTTATTCGATTAAATTTTTGTAATATTCGATCGCTTTGAAAATCGGGCATAACAAAATGGCAGCCCCCTATGTCTTTTTTTTTGTCTCATGCAGAGATGACCAACGGCAGGTATTTTCAGCAACAGCTGTTGAGCTGCAGTTTTACAGAGTTGTTAAGGCTGTTGCGCTATACAATACGATGAATCTTTCCGCAGAGAGTCGTGTAAAACCCGCCGGGGTTATGTGTGTTTCTCAAACGCAGGTTTTTGTTTTTGTCGATTGTTCTACAATTCTTTATTTGGTTTGAGTGATATTAAAGATGGTACATGACGATACATCAGGAATTCTAGACATTTGCTTATATGTCACTCAAAAGTGTCAACATTTGTTTTTGTTTACTTTGTATATAGTCAAACTCTCAAAATGCTGGATTTTCATTTGATTTCTAACAGTAAAACCCAGCCTGCAGACTTAGCACTGAATAGTACCACCTCTGATTAACAGGTTCAATTGAGTGCTGTGTGATCTGCATTTGTAATAGATACATATTGTCCAGCACTTCAAGGGTTAAAAGGTCTAATGTTAAGAGCAGAGAAAATTGTTAAGTGATATGGGATAAATAAGACATTTCAGAATAACAAAAGCGCTGATATATTTCTTACTTTTTATTGTATGCATTGCACATTAACTATTCAATACTCCAAAGACAATGCTGTCTGAATGTTACTTCACACACATTTGTTTTTCCGGCTTATGAATAGAAATACACTTGATTTGGTGTCAAACATGACACAAGCGATTATTTATTTTTTTATTTCATCGCTCTTCGCTCGCTTCAATAAATGATTTGAAAAGAAAATTTTTTTATTTTTTTCGCTCGCTCGCCCCAAATATTTTTGGAAAAAATCCGAAGAACAAGACATCAATTTGGTGTGGCCTAATGCCAAATCTATATCCCTCCATCTTTGGCGGGGGATAATTAAACCATTGCAAAAATTACTCAATCTATAGTAAATATTTTGTAACAAAATGGAGAAAAAAACCTGTTTAAATGCACTTTTTTAAATTTTGATCTCAAAAACAAGAAATACAAAACACAAATACCTCCTACACATGTATTTCATCAGACAAAGCTGATAACTTGCTGCTACATGATGCATAAATTAAAGTAAAAGACTTACTCCTTTATTTCTACACAAGTAAGCATGCATGGTTGTCCACTGTTCAGTGCGACCACCACCCCCAAGTGTAGGTGTCCTCTCCTGATGTGTCAAGCTCACAAATCGTGCTGCCTCACGTGCAGTGTCAAGCAGTCGCCCCGCTCTCAAAGGTTTAACAAATGAACAAACTGGACGGTTGTTTCCATTTTCATCCTGTAAATAAAACTGGAAGGATTAAAAACAGAATTTTCACAGCTTACTTTCTAATTCTAATGGCATTTTTCCTTGATGCCGTGACAATCTGGGACAACAACCAAACTTATAGCACTTTCAAATACACAGGAAGTGACTGGTCTGGGATGATATCAGTGAGACAGATTAGTATTACTTACCGATCTGAAATTGAAAACGAATTTAGTGAGATTTAATACTTTTTGAGACATCAACAACATTTTTTTCTAAATAAATGATTTTCTGTCACAGAGTTTTGACTGTATACACAAAGTATGACTGTATGAAGTCTTTTTGCTGCCTGAGGAAGTGAATTTTGCCTTCCATTATTACCTGAGCAAATATCTTGACAAGCCTTTCTTTGTGTATCTCTCGTATAGTCAGGTATTCTTTCCACCACTGTTTAGCATATACAAGGAACAGACGTTCCTGCTCGGCATGCCGACCTCTCTCTAATTGAATCTGGGCTGTGATCACCTCATTGCTCAACGCTTGTTTGGCCTTTGGGAATAATTCTACCTGAATATCTATAACACCAGCAGAAACCTTACTCTCTGACCCTGAAAAAAAAACCAAGTTATGTAAGGATGCGACACATGAAGCAACCATCAGATATTTCAGTTCTACGCATCGAAACTTCCTGTACTGGGGCACTTCACATTTCTAGACTGACAATTTTACAGATATGAGTGTCTAAATGCTCTTTTTGTGAAGATGTTTACAATACTGCTATATAATTATATTGGAAATACCTTCAGCATACATAAAAGTAGGTTTTTTCAAGACATCAGCCCAGCTATAAATAGTATAACTATGAACTGCTACAGTAAACTGAGTCCACCAAATTAACTCAAAATTTTCTGAATCAGAAAGAACAGCACTAGAGTACCAACCATGATGTCATGGGTTTGATCCTCTGGAATGGCCACGATATTGATCCCTGGGATGGGCAGCATGATTGATCCCAAGATGGGGCAACTGCTCTCCATACCCAGCTGACAGAAGAAAACAAGTGAATGAAGTATTGCCATGCAATACAAAGTCCCCTACTGGAAGGCACCTAATTTTCTCTACTGCAGTATAACATAATGAACTGATATCTGTCAATGATGTATAAACAATATTGTACTATATATACAATATGTTATAACAACACACTTGGATTAAAATGTGCATATATAAAAACCCACAGTTGTTTTCATATTGAAATGTTTTTGCCGATTATAAAAAAGTGATCATATAAGTTATTTATAGTACCAACAAAAGGAGATTAAAAAAAAAAAAATCTATATCATATAAGTCCACAAGAATTCTTTACCTGGTAGAGATAGGTCAAAATACACCTAAAAATTGGATGTAACATGCATGTTGTACCACAGAAATGTGGTCTCAATTTTTCTCTACGGCCAATAATAACAAGAGGACCATGATGGTCCTGAATCGCTCACCTCTTCCCACATGACCCAGTTTTGAGTATGACGTTATTTGACCTATTGACCTAGTTTTCGAAGGTACATGACCCTGTTTTGAACTTTACCTAGATATCATCAAGGTGCACATTCTCACTAATTTTCATGTTGACCTCCAACTGTGACCTTGACCTTTGAGCTAAGGGTCCGGGATTTACGCATGACACGTCGTCTCATCATGGGGAACATTTGTGTCAAGTAATATTAAAATCCCTTAATGAATGTCAGAGTTATGGACCGGACACGAAACAGACCCTGTTCATGCTATGTTAACATTTGACTGCTAAGTGTGACCTTGACCTTTGAGCTAGGGGTCTCAAAGTTGTGCATGACACATCGTCTTATTATGAGGTACATTTGTGCCAAGTAATATTAAAATCCCTTCATGGATGACAGAGTTATGGACCGGACAGGAAAAAAGCCCTGTTGACCTTTGACCTCCAACTGTGACCTTGACCTTTAAACTAGGGGTCTAGGTTTTGCGCATGACACGTCGTCTCATCATGGGAAACATTTGTGCCAAGTAATATTAAAATCCCTTCATGGACGGGAGAGTTATGGACTGGACAGGAAAAAAGCCCTGTTGATCTTTGACCTCCAATTGTGACCTTGACCTTTGAGGTAGGGCTCTAGGTTTTGTGCATGACATGTCGTCTCATCATGGGGAACATTTGTTCCAAGTAATATTAAAATCCCTTCATGGACGGGAGAGTTATGGACCGGACAGGAAAAAAGCCCTGTTGACCTCCAATTGTGACCTTGAACTTTGAGCTAGGGGTCCGGGTCTTGCGACTGACACGTGGTCTCATCATGGGGAACATTTGTGCCAAGTAATATTAAAATCCCTTCATGGATGACAGAGTTATGGACCGGACACGAAATTGCGGACGGACGGACAGACGGAATGACGGAAAAGCACATTCCTATAGTCCCCGAAACTGGTTTTCAACCAGTAGGGGACTAATAAGGCAGAAGTCATGTCGGGGCAAGTATTGCTTGTAGAGATCTACTCTCTATACCCAGCTGAAAAAAGATAGTATGCCAGAAGTTATGGGGGTAAGTACTGCCGGCAGAGAACAAGTCAGCATTGGAGTTTCGGAAAACTTGGCAAGTTAAAGCTGTTACGTTAATTTTACACTATTCAAAAATAGCATTTAGCTATTCTCAAACAAAGTCAAAAAACTTACCTGTGCCCTTTAGTTCCAGAGATGTTGTGAGCCTGCTAGAGCTGGAGGTCAATACTGGTCTCCATTCCAAGAAATGTGAGGATACAAGAGTTGTGTCCCCTGAAGCATCAGTCTTGATCAATACAACATGGATTGGATCACATATAGACAACATAGTTGTTGCATCTGCCATTTTGCCAGCATCACCTGGTTTAAAATTGGGAAACATGACTGTAACCATGTCAACAGAAACCTTTTACTAAAGAACATCAACAGGAAAATCAACTAAATTACATTCTTGTGTGCGTCTTCAGGTTTAACATCTTTTTCAACAGTTTTTCAGTCATATAAATGATGGTGTTTACTTGTAGCAGTGATCACAATGCTCAACTTTCAAGTGCTGCCACACTGCAATATCACACCACAAACATGTGACATGATATCCTGTACAGTCACATTATACTGACACCAGGAACAGTTCTAGAACTATCCTCTTAATGCAGAAGCTATCAGTACCATTTTTCACGTATTGTACATGTATTACATTTTTGACAAAGATTGTGGGCTTAATAGATAACTTCTAACTACTCACAGAATTAAGTTACTATAAAATATACTACATATCATCACAGGGGAACAGTAGTAGCTGCTACACTGTTTTATTTTTTATTTGTTTGGGTAACATGATCTGCTGACATCAAATTGGTATGTTTTGTGGCACTTTTGATCCAGCTGCTTATAGTTCAGCTTTATTCATATGTGCTTGTATTATACATGTATGTGCAGGTATATGAACATAATACCAAAAGGAAAAGTAGAAAAAGCACAAAACTACAACAACTGTAAAAATTACAATAAAAAGAACATTTTTCACTCCTAGATTAGAAATTCTGTCTTAAACCAGTTAAAAACAAGACTCCTGAAGAATATGATAAAAATATTAGCAATAAAATCAGCTGAAAAAAGTGCTGTTCTATTATTCAATATCTAAATCAGAGTCTATTATGCTATTCTATAGAACATTTACCTATGCCATCTTTATGCAGCTCTAGAAGGAAACCTTCATCTATATCTGGCTCACACGCACAAGCAACTGGCCGAGACTTAAACCTCTGTCCTCGAAACAGGATATGGAATGTGAAGTAGGAAGCTACTTGACCAGGTGTGCCATTGTTCTCGTCTATGTGTTCTAAAAAAGCTTTACCAGCTTTGATGTATAAGTACAGATAGCGTCGACTTGGATCAATGTTCGCTAAAAAAACAGAAAAAAAATGCTAGAGAAAGTAGCAAAGGAATGCCCTGTAATACAAATTCAAATTCTGCCATGATTGCTGAAAAAAATAATTGTGTTTATCATAACATCTCTCAAAATTAGTAGTACAGGGTATGTCAGTGTATTTTTTACAACTCTTTTCTGGAGATAGGACATGAGAAATGTACCATATACTCCAAATAAACTATCCCAGGAAGTTGCATTTACAAAATGGCAGTTGGGGGCATTTAATTATTGCCCAATTTACTAATTTTGTGAATACAACTACAAATGAAACATAAAAGTATGAATTGTAACTACTGTTTTCTATTTCTCTATTCTGAAATAATGCTAAAATTTACTTCTAATATAGAACTTTTTTTAAGGGGGGTTGGTGTGAGGGGAGGTAGGTTAAAAATAAGGGGAGAAGGCAGTTATTTCGAGGAATACTGTAAATGTAACAAGAGTCCGAAATAAGAATTGCTAGTGTTAAACTTAAAGATAGTAAATATAAGAAATTGTACAGATGTTTAAAGCATCAACTGGTGTTTATTCCCCTTCAAAAATACCTGTTCACTAACTGAACTTTGGGTGGAGTTAGGTGTGGAAATTAGGGTTGAAGACTTTTCTTTAAGTATAGTCAGGTGAAGCTAAACAAAACATTATTTTAGGTCTTACATTTCATATATCTGCTGTGCTTACTGAAAATAAGTAATCCATACCCTTGTTGCTTTGGTAGTACACATTCAACATCTTAAGTTTGCCAAAAGTAACAATGAAATACCCAAGTAATATATACATGTACTGAAACTCTTGTCAAATGCAACATCTGCCTCTGTTCTTAAAAGATGTCATTAATTAATATGAACTTAGGTGCTACCTAGAATGCAGATCTCCCTTGAAAAATCACCAGTGCCCCTTGAAAATTAAAGGAGTGCTGCTGGAATTATCTGGAATCTGTTTTAGGAAGTTTATGTTCATTAAGATCTATTAAAATTTTAAGAATTGATGATAATTCATGATTTCTGAATGAATGTCTTAGAATGCATTAAGATTAAATCTTGACATGCGAAAATACGAACTAAAGAAAGTTACGGTTCTTTTTAGAAGGAAGAATGTGTCCAACTTTAAGGCAAAAATACTGCTATAATAGACGTTTGGTATGGGAGAAAGAAAATCATTTACATGTACAAAGCTTGTTTAAAATCCAAAAGACTAGCCATCTTTAAAAGTTAGTGATGAGAATTTTACCCAGAGAAAATCACTGTTAGCCGAAATTCTCGAAAACTTCTGTTTTATTTACTGAACTGCTAAGTTAACAGTCTATGACATTTTTATTGTTAATCTTTTAGCACTACTGGTATAGAATAGGAATGGTAGTAGAAGCCTTTTTGATGTTTATTGATAATTCATTGGCAATAGCTTTTTTCCTAGTAATAAACTGGTCAGTGATTTTTAAGCTTGTGGATGAAATATATGTGAATGGGGAGAAGAGCATTATGTGCTTTTCACAGTTCAATGCCTGTATATTTTGATCCCAAAACCTTTTTTAAAAATAAGTTTTATCTACAGACAGTACTTTGGAACCTGACATCACTAACAAAACACTTGTTAAATTTCACATGAATGACCTTATTTTTTTACAATGTTTTTAAAACTCATAATAAATAAATAAATTTAAAAAAAATGAAATAAAAAAACAATAAAAAAATGCATATGGTGAGGATCGAACTCCCAGCCTTTGGTTTTCAACGCCAACTCGGTAACCACTGTACCAATGTGGAAGAATGATGTCATCAACTCAAATATAAGTATATATAATAAATTTCAGTTATGGAAGCGTGATGAAAATCGTTTCGCATTGAAAATATTGTATTTTATCCTTTTTTTCTTCGTAGGAAATGTATTTAGCACTAAATTCTTATCTTCAACGCTCATTTACATTTTTATTCAACGTTCAAAGCAGTAAGCGAAACGCTTTTGTCAACCGTAAACAGCAAGCGTCTACTGACGTCTTACTGATTAATTACTATGAGCATTGTGTGCTGGAAGAAACCCGAACAACACCGATTCCAAAAAAGTACCACGAATTTTCAACTTGATAGTAATTCTTTACACAGTTTTATTCATTTTGTTTTTCACACGTTTAACTGTAATGCCACGCTGTTGGCACCGCTTTGCGGCGCCGGTAGCTCTGCTATTATGATATATTCTAATGTCATGCATTTCATATAATTTTGAAATTGTAATGAATCAACACAGCCTAAAACTTACTTTTCTTATCACCGACAGATCGTAACATGTTGTCTTTATCTGTAAAATGCGTGGCAGGCCGCCTTCCATCTGTGCCTCCATCAAACTGTATCTGTTGTAAAATATTGTCCACGACTCCCCGCTGCTTCAATCTATTAAACATCTCCTGCTCACCCATTAAATTACTCTGACCACTGAAGTCTTCCTGCATTGATTCAGATAACATCTCTCTAATTCTTCTCTGGACATCACCCTAAAGAAAATTATAAACAATATTCTAAAATTAAAACACTGGTATACATCAAAGTAAATTTTAATGTCATAAAGTGTCAAAATATATCAAGATGAAAAATTGTTTCTATGAAAAACAAGAGCTGTCACTAATGGTGACAAATGCCCCCGCAGCACCTTGACCTTTGACCTGGTGACCCCAAAGTCAGTAGGGGTGGTGTACTCATAAAGTACTATCAGTATGTAAAGTTTGAAGGTCCTGGGTGAAGTGGTTCGCGAGTAAAGTGCCTTCATGCAAAAGGTTAATGTTGGTCCCTGTAACCTTGAACTTTGACCTGTGACCCCAAAGTCAGTAGGAGTGGTGTACTCAATAAGTACTATCAGCATGTGAAGTTTGAAGGTCCTGGGTGCAGTGGTTCAAGAGTAAAGTGCCTTCATGCAAAAAGTTAACCTTGGCCCCTGTGACCTTGACCTTTGACCTGGTGACCCCGAAGTCAGTAGGGGTGGTGTACTCAGTAAGTATTATCAGCATGTGAAGTTTGAAGGTCCTGGGTGCAGTGGTTCGCGAGTAAAGAGCGTTCATGCAAAAAGTTAACGTTGGCCCCTGTGACCTTGACCTTTGACCTGGTGACCCCAAAGTCAGTAGGGGTGGTGTACTCAATAAGTACTATCAGCAGGTGAAGTTTGAAGGTCCTGGGTGCAGTGGTTCGCGAGTAAAAGGCCTTCATGCAAAAAGTTAACGTTGGCCCCTGTGACCTTGACCTTTGACCTGGTGACCCCAAAGTTAGTAGGGGTGGTATACTCAATAATTACTATCAGCATGTGAAGTTTGAAGGTCCTGGGTGCAGTGGTTCGCGAGTAAATTACCTTCATGCAAAAAGTTAACGTTGTGACGAACGGACGGACAGTTGAAAACTAATATGCCTCCCTTCGGGGGCATAACAAAAAGAATAATAATACGAAGTAAATTAAAGTTGCCATATGACCTATCATGTGACGGTGCGACGTTAAATCCAACAAAAAATTTAAAAATTCTTTTCTAAAGAAGGCATCAGTTCTCTTCCTGGGGTGTCTAACAGATTTTATACATTGTAAAACAGTAAAGTAAAACATAACACTTGAGAAAACAAAAACAAAAGGGCTTAAAAAAATGAAAAAAATGTATGTGCATACACATGAAAAGTGATTATTTATTGACATATGTCCTTCTCTGGTGTTGAGATCTATACAAACACCATGTAAACCTCTCTGCATAAAAACTGAATGGTATATAGTCCCAGCTTGTGTTGTGAACTATGAAACCTCCGGGCAACAAGAATAACATCAAAATTATACAACATGTGCCCCTTGGAAATGTTTGATAGTACAATACATAAACTCCAAAACAGGCCACAATTCACAAATGAAAATCCCAACAATATACTCATATACATGTACATTTCATGCTGATAAAGTATATCAAGTTTCTGAACTGTAGAATTAATGTACATTAATTTTTCAAAGTTATTTAAATTTCTCCCATGATTTTGTGTTAACAAGAGGATCATGATGACCCTGGATCACTCACCTGAGTAATATGAGCTACATGTTTCATGTCAAACTGATGCTAAAATATTAAGAAAGTAGGTCAGTAGGTCACATTCATGGTCACTGAAAGTCAGTTTTAAGATCAGTGTGCAAAATTGTATATGTCATCTAATTTCAAGGCTGTATCTTAAAAACCAAGAAAGTAGGTCAGTAGGTCAAGGTCACAGTCAAGTGACCCCCTAACTACTTGGTGTCTGACATTAGGTAAATATAATTAAACAGTCTAGGAAATTTGATCAGATATAACAAATGACCCCTGGGACGGGGCCTCTTTTCACACCAGGGGAATAATTTGAACAGTCTTGTTAGAGAACCACTAGGCAATGCAACATACCAAATATCAAAAGCCTAGGCCTTGCAGTTTCAAACAAGATTTTTAAAGTTTTTTCCTATACCAGTCTTGAAAACCACAGGCGGGCCTCTTTTCAGCCTGGGTAATAATTTGAACAATCTTGGTAATGGACTACACGACAACGGTTGTGTTGATAATTTTCGTTGTTCACAAGACGATCACGCCTGAAAAGTCATGCCACTTATTTTTGTTGTCCATACAACTAAACTAGTCCAACTTGTGACGTAATTATCACTTTCATATCATTTCAGTCTGATATTACATCCAATCTATAAATATACATGTATTAGAAAAAAATAAAAATATCAAAGATTAACTTTGCCTGACCTAACATGAACTTATCTAAATTGCCAGCTGGAAGTCAGTGATGTAACCATGGGCTGGAATACCTTATATTGACAGATCTTGTATAATCCAAATGGCCAGTGTGAATGGTCAGAGGATGAATAAGAACTGCTTGATCATTGATAATTCATCCGCATTGTTCATGAATGGGACTACTTTGTGTAGCACATGAACATCCTTTGGATGTAATTGGGAATCAAATAAAGATGCTATATGATTGTCAGAAATACACTTGTAACTTTGGTAGAGGGATTAACCCGCAACCAAAAATGTAGCGGGATAAACCCGCAACCAAAAATGAAAGAAATATTTTAATTTGCTGTAGGTAATACATTTACATGTATCTTGTGAACAGAAATGTTAGACGTGTTCTGCATAAAACCTACAAAAAACAAGAGGACCATGATGGTCCTGAATCGCTCACCTCTTCCCACATGACCCAGTTTTGAGTATGACATCGTTTTTTCTATTATTTGACATAGTGACCTAGTTTTTGAGCTCATTTGACCCAGTTTTGAGCTTGACCTAGATATTATCAAAATAATAATTCTGACCAATTTTCATGAAGATCCACTGAAAAATATGGTCTCTAGGTTTTTCTATTATTTCACCTATTGACCTAGTTTTCGAAGGTACGTGACCCTGTTTTGAACTTTACCTAGATATCATCAAGGTGAACATTCTCACTAATTTTCATGAAGATCTCATGAAAAATATGGCCTCTAGAGAGGTCACAAGGTTTTTCTATTTTTATACCTACTGGCCTAGTTTTTGACCGCACATGACCCAGTTTCGAAACTGACCTAGATATCATCAAGGTGAACATTCAGATCAATTTTCATGATGATCCATTGAAAAATATGGCCTCTAGAGAGGTCAAAAGATTTTAATAATTTTAGACCTACTGACCTAGTTTTTGACCGCAGTTGATTCAGTTTTAAACTTGACTTGCTAGATATCATCAAGATGAACATTCAGACCAACTTTCATACAGATCCCATGAAAAGTATGGCCTCTAGAGAGGTCACAAGGTTTTATTATTATTTGACCTACTGACCTAGTTTTTTATGGCACGTGACCCAGTTTCAAACTTGAACTAGATAACATCAAGGTGAACATTCTGACCAATTTTTATGGAGATCCATTCATAAGTATGACCTCTAGAGAGGTCACAAGGTTTTTCTATTTTTAGACCTACTGACCTAGTTTTTGGCCCCACATGACCCTGTTTCGAACTTGACCTAGATATTATCAAGATGAACATTCAGACCAATTTTCATACAGATCCAATGAAAAATATGGCCTTTAGAGAGGTCACAAGGTTTTTCTATTATCTGACCTACTGACCTAGTTTTTGACGGCACGTGACCCACTTTCGAACTTGATCTAGATATCATCAAGATGAACATTCAGATTAACTTTCATACAGATCCCATGAAAAATATGGCCTCTAGAGTGGTCACATGGTTTTTCTATTATTTGACCTACTGACCTAGTTTTCGAAGGTACGTGACCCACTTTCGAACTTGACCTAGATATCATCAAGGTGAACGTTCTGACCAATTTTCATGAAGATGTCATGAAATATATGGCCTCTAGAGAGGTCACAAGGTTTTTCTATTTTTAGACCTACTGACCTAGTTTTTGACAGCACGTGACCCAGTTTCGAACTTGACCTAGATATCATCAAGATGAACATTCAGACCAACTTTCATACAGATCCCATGAAAAATATGGCCTTTAGAGAGGTCACAAGGTTTTTCTATTATTTGACCTACTGACCTAGTTTTTGATGGCACATGACCGAGTTTTGAACTTGGCCTAGATATCATCAAGGTGAACGTTCTGACCAATTATCATGAAGATCTTTTGAAATATATGGCCTCTAGAGAGGTCACAAGGTTTTTCTATTTTTAGACCTACTGACCTAGTTTTTGAAGGCACGTGACCCACTTTCGAACTTGACCTAGATATCATCAAGATAAACATTCTGACCAACTTTCATAAAGATCCCATGAAAAATGTGACCTCTAGAGTGGTCACAAGGTTTTTCTATTTTTAGACCTACTGACCTAGTTTTTGACCGCACGTGAGCCAGTTTCGAACTTGACCTAGATACCATCAAGATGAACATTCTGACCAACTTTCATGAAGATCCCATGAAAAATGTGACCTCTAGAGTGGTCACAAGGTTTTTCTATTTTTAGACCTACTGACCTAGTTTTTGACCGCACGTGACCCAGTTTCGAACTTGACCTAGATATCATCAAGATGAACATTCTGACCAATTTTCATAAAGATCCCATGAAAAATGTGACCTCTAGAGTGGTCACAAGCAAAAAGTTTACGGACGGACGCACGCACGCACGGACGGACGGACGGACACTGCGCGATCACAAAAGCTCACCTTGTCACTTAGTGACAGGTGAGCTAAAAACAGCTATCAAATATATGCATGAACATACGACATTTAGCACAGTGTGGAGTCGTGCTTGATTTGTCCACCAAACTTTATTCCGATGATCAAAAACAGCTGTCACAGGAGACAGCGCGCTCGACTATTTCAATGCTGGATAGTGAAACTGGGCACATCTGAGGAAACTGAAGCTGTCACTGGAGTGATTAATGACTCCAATGAATGATGAAGATAATGCACAATAGCTTGAGTCTGTGTCAAAAATATTATGTAATAACATGAATAAGTGAGGTAAAGATAAAGTGTATCAAAGCGCTATATAAGTATAATTCTAAGCAAAAAGGGGCATTATTCATAAAATACTGGAGCAAGAGTTATACACCTTGTGTCATATGATGTGGGTAATGATGTGGAACAACTGCTTCAAGTTTGAAACAAATTTATGCATTTCGTAATAAATGAGATATAGTGAAAATGCATCAAAATTAATCTTAAATTCTAAGCAAAAGTGGGCATTTATAAGTCATGAAAAATTGGTGCCAGAGTTATGCACCTTGTGTCATATGATGTGGGTGATAAGGTGGAACAACTATTTTAAGTTTGAATCAAATCCATTTAGTTATAACTGAGATAGAGTGAAAGTGTATCAAAACTTTAACACGAAATTCTAACTAAAAAGGGGGAATAATTCACAAATTATCGGTGCAAGAGTTATGGCCCTTAAGTCATATGATGTGAGTGATGATGTTGAACAACTATTTTGAGTTCGAATCAAATGCATTAGGTAATTATTGAGATATAGTGAAAGTGCATCAAAACCTGAAATTCTAAGTAAAAGGGGGAATAATTCATTAAATATTGGTACCAGAGTTATGGGCCTTGTGTCATATGATGTGTGAGATGACGTGGAACAACTACTTTCAGTCTGAATTAAATCCATTTAGGAATAACTGAGATAGAGTGAAAGTGCATCAAAACTTTAACCTGAAATTCTATGTAAAAAGGGGGATAATTCATAAAATATTAGTGTGAGAGTTATGGCCCTTGTGCCATATGATGTGGATAATGATGAGGAATAACTATTTTACGTTTAAAGCATATCCATCAAGTAATTACAGAGAGAAAAAAGAGAAAGTGAAAAAAGCTTTAACCAAGGTGGGGACACGGACAGACGCAGACGCAAGTAGGATAGCTCTCCATATACTTTGTATAGTCGAGCTAAAAAGGAACAAAGACCTATGAGAATAGATATGAATAGATCTCTCACAAGATCTGTTTTGTTTTCAAATGTTGTAAGTTTATTTTAAATTGTTGTAAACATACAAATACTATTGTGCTAATACACTCAGAATTAGCCTGAGACGTTGTGCTCCCCATTATCTACTATCTGGTACCAGTACCTGACAGTGAATGAAATGTGCCAAAAGTGACGAAATAAAGCTGTGACGTCACCAATGGTGGAAAAACAAATCGATATTGTAGGTCAGTGGGTGACTTTCTTCAGGTTCTGTCAAGTGCTCATGACATGAAATATCATGTATTACACAATACAGGGTTCGAATTTAGCCAGATTTTCTACTTGTATTTTTTCGCAAGTGGTATTTTTTTAACTTGCTAAATGAAAAAACAACTTGCATTTTCCGCGACTTGTCACTTTATTAGAACATTAACACAAACATCCATGTGACGAGTCCAGCCAATCGTATTTGCGCTATATAAATAGTAACTTATTATAGATTACCAAAAACCCCACCGGATGCCGTAAACGTCATCAAAATTGGCGCAGGTACTTGTCAGCAGTTGAAAAGACATGCGCACAGGACATGTATTGAGTGTAAACTTCCGTTTACGACGAAAGATGAAAGAGTGCTCCGAAATTCGTTCTGCAAATGACAATGCGCTGCAATGACCGCGAATTGTTAAAGAAAGAACAGTGTAAGATCGAGACGTCCGTTAGAAATGCACATTATTCGGCCAAAAATTTTCACTCGCAAAAAAATGCTGGTGTCTGAAATCTCACCTTGCAGTTTGAAATTTGCCAGGGCACTAGACAACTTTTGGGGACAGGTACCCATACCCTCAGGAAGGGGAATTTTTCATCGTTTTAAGACAACAAGAGGGTCATGATGACCCTGGATCGCTCACCAGAGTAATATGTTTCAAATGTCAAACTGATGATTTTCAGAAATTTTTTGGAAAATTTTCCAATGTACAATCAAGTAACCCCTGGGGCGGGGCCAATTTTACCCCGGGGGTCATGATTTGAATAAAGTTTGTAGAAGTCGACTAGGCAATATTACACATCGAATATCTAAGATCTAGGCCTTCTGGTTTATTTTAAGCAAATTTATGAAGATTTCCCAATGTACAATAAAGTAAACCCTGGGGCTGGGTCAATTTGACCCTGGGGGGTCAAGATTTGAACAAATTTTGTAGAGGTCCACTAGGCAATGCTACATGTCGAATATCTAAGCTCTAGGCCTTCTGGTTTATTTTTAGAAAATATTGAAGATTTTGTTATGTACAATCAAGTAACCCCATGGGGCGGGGCCAATTTGACCCTGGGGGTCATGATTTGAAGAAATTTTGTAGAGGTCCACTAGGCAATGCTACATGTCAAATATCTAAGACCTAGGCCTTTTGGTTTATTTTTAGAAATTTTTTGAAGATTTTCCTATGTAAAATCAAGCGACCCCTGGGGCGGGGTCAATTTTGACCCTGGGGTCATGATTTGAATAAATGTTGTAGAGGTCCACTAGGCAATGCTACATGTGAAATATCTAAGCTCTAGGCTTTCTGGTTTATTTTAAGAAAATTTTTGAAGATTTTCATATGTAAAATCAAGCGACCCCTAGGGCGGGGTCAATTTTGACCCCGGGGGTCATGATTTGAACAACTTTAGTAGAGGTCCACTAGGCAATGCTACATGTCAAATATCTAAGCTCTTGGGCTTCTGCTTTTTGAGAAGAAGATTTTTTAAGGTTTTCCTATGTAAAATCAAGTGACCCCTGGGGCGGGGTCAATTTTGACCCCGGGGGTCTGATCTGAACAAATTTTGTAGAGGTCCACTAGGCAATGCTACATGTGAAATATCTAAGACCTAGGCCTTCTGCTTTATTTTTAGAAATTTTTTGAAGATTTTCCTATGTAAAATCAAGTGACCCCTGGGGCGGGGTCAATTTTGACCCCGGGGTCATGATTTGAACAACTTTAGTAGAGGTCCATTAGGCAATGCTACATGTCAAATATCTAAGGTCTAGGGCTTCTGGTTTTCGAGAAGAAGATTTTTTAAGATTTTTCTATGTAAAATCAAGTGACCCCTGGGGCGGGGTCAATTTTGACCCCAGGGTCATGATTTGAACAAACTTGGTAGAGGTCCACTAGGCAATGCTTCACACCAAATATCTAAGCTCTAGGGCTTCTGGTTTTTGAGAAGAAGATTTTTAAAGTTTTTCCTTTCGGTTGCCATGGCAACCAGAGTTCTGCATGGAATTCAATTCTTTGAACAATTTTTAGAGAAGACCATCCAAGGAACATCCCTGTGAAGTTTCATCAAAATTGGCCTGTTGGTTTAGGAGGAGATGTTGTTTAAAGGAAAGTGTGGACGGACGGACGGACGACGGACGGACGGACGACGGACGGACGGACGGACGGACGCCGGACGGTGAGCGATCACAATAGCTCACCCTGAGCACTTTGTGCTCTGGTGAGCTAAAAAGGGGAAGTTTTTAGCCATATATATCTTACTACTTTTCACACTTATTAATACTGTTTTCAATCATTTCGAACTAATGTAACTGTATTGCAGCAGTAATCTTCCTTAGAGGCACTATAATAGAACTTAAAAGAGAGTTCATATTTAGTTGTGTCAAACAACCTATTATCAGGGGAATTTTCATCTGAGAAAGGGGGAAAAAAACGTATTATTTTATGAGGGGAATGGGGCCTATATTCGGCCCCAAAAATGGCCAAATAAGTGCATTGTTTGCACTCGCATTTCGCGAGTATGCGAGCTTAAATTCAAACCCTGCAATACAAGCACAAGCACAAGACTAAATTTGCTATTCCAGGGCACTATACAACTTTTGGGGACACAGAGTTCCCGCTGTCAGTCGCCAATGGTGCCAAATGCGACAGAATGTAAATTCTGGCGCTAAAAATCTTCAATTGGCGAATTTCATTGGTGCATACAAGATAATCGTCAATCTGATCTTCTGATCTTTCTCAAGGATGCAATAACGGATTACCCGATATTTAACACTACACGAAGACAATACACAACGTGTCAATATCGATTTACACCTCGGGGCATAATTTAAAACTTCGCCGAGTCACTGTAAAGAATCAAATGAAAAAGAGATTGAAAAAGAAAATGGTATGTCGCCCATCACAGACTATTGGCTCCAACTTGAGAGCCACTGGCGCAAACTTTTCCTGATTGGCGAATTTGTTGGCGCAAAGTGAAATTGACCCAGAGGAAACCCTGGGACAGGTATCCATACCCTCAAAAAGGGGAATTTTTCATCATTTTAAGACAAAAAGGGGATCCGAAGTTTTCAGCCATTAATACCGTATTTTCCCGAATTAAGGCCCCCCCTCTAATTAACGCCCCCCACCCATTTTGGAGGGAAAAAAATCAACAAGAACGGGAAAAAATCACCTACCTCATTTTTATAAGTCCACATAATAAGTAATTTACAGTACTAAAGTCCAAATGTTTTAAAAAATTTAAAACACACTTTTAAAAACCATTTTACCTTTAAGCCCCAAAAAATTTTTACAAAAGTACGGTTGTAAACAGAAAAAAAACCCGGGTTAATCCCTTTTTGATTTTTTTTTTACACCCTCGGGGGCCCACGTTTTCCGGCGACTTTAACAAATTTCCCGCAATGGGGTTTCGATAAAATTTTTCTTGGGGCATTTTTAAAGGGAAACTTTTTAATTTAAAAGGGCGCAGGTGTCAAACCATTGCCTTGTGTTTGCGCAATTAGTCCCCGGCAGTACAAAAGGAAAATGTTATCGGAGTCCCACAGTGTTTGGGTCTGCCGAAATGTTGTGTCGCGAGGTGTAAAAAAGCCGACATGGTTCCCGAGGTACCGTATTTTGCTTAAAAGGACACCTGCATTAAAGGGGGATGCCAAAAAATTACGTTTTGGGGGGTTTTAAAAAACCACGAAACCTTTCAGCTGTTTGAACGGGGTTTTTAAGTTTTGAAAAATTTTTCCCTTTTTTTTTTTTTACCTCAAAAAAAACCCCCCCTTTT
Organism: Mercenaria mercenaria; assembly: GCF_021730395.1. Taxonomy (NCBI): domain Eukaryota; kingdom Metazoa; phylum Mollusca; class Bivalvia; order Venerida; family Veneridae; genus Mercenaria; species Mercenaria mercenaria. Next base: position 61,628,275 of record NC_069366.1, on the reverse strand, counting down.
TGGGAAAAAAATGAAAACCCCCCCGGGGGCGTTTATACGGGAAAATACGGTTGTTTTTTTTTCACACTTTTTATTATTTTTACATTTTCATTTCTAATAATGAAAACTTTTTTGCAGATTTAATTCCTTTGCTTGCCGCACTATAATTATAATTGAAAGAGGTTGTATCTAGTTGTGTAAAACCCCCTTTTAATCGGGAATTTTCATCTGAAAAAGGGGAAAAAAAAAAAATTTGAGGGAAGGGGGCCCCTATTCGGCCTAAAAACACCCCCTCCCCCCCCCCCCCTTTTCAAAGGGGATTTTTTTTTTTGCCATTGTATCACCATTCTGCTTTTTAATGTGTCTAAAAGGGAATAAAAGTCCCTAGATTTGCCGTTTTTAAAAAGTAGTTGCTTGTGACTTGTGGAGGGGCCCGGTGGGGGAGGTAACTGGGCCACCCCTTTGGGATAAATTAACATGCTGTATACATGTAAAAAATTTAGTTACTGAATTTTTTCCCTGTTATCAGCCCCCCCCAAAACAAAAGAAATTTTTTAGCACCCATCTTTTGGAAAGTTAAAAACCCGGGGAACATGGGGCGTTTAGTTGCCATAATTATTATGCTAAAAAAAACCCTAGAAAGAGTTTTTTGAATTAAAAACATGGTTTTAAAATAATAAAACCAAATTTAAAGGTATTTTAGGTTGGGGGATACCCCTTGGCATCCCCCTTATGCAAATAAGAAAAAAATTGGCATGCCAAGTAAGTTTGGATGTGCCGGCAGCGAAAAACCCCCCCAATTGTATCACGGCATTCCCCGCTGTCCAAAAACCCCCCTTTTTTTTGACTAACCCATAAATCCTCATTTTTGTCCCTTCCCCTTTTGTCCTCCCCGAAAGGGTTTTTTATTTTTTGGTTTAATTTACAAAAAGCGGACTCCCCAGCTGACACCCTTTTCCATTTTGGGAAATTGCAGTAGTAAAACCCCAAATTTGACGAAAATTCCTGGGAATATTGAGAAAATTTTTTCATATGGGCAATATCCATCTAGCGTCAAAAAGGGAAAAGGGAAAAAAATTTAATGGAAGAAAATCTCAAAAAATTTTTCATCGCTGCGGGCTTTACATCATCATTTTTTTTTAAAAAAACTTTCATTGTGCCCCGTTTTTGTTCCAACTTTTAAAATTTTTTTGTTTAATTTTTGCCCTTAAGGGGGTAGGTTTTTAGTTTTTTTTTTTAAAGGCGGGGGGGGGGAGGGGGCGTGGGGAAACATTTTTTTAAATAATCCAATTAAAAAACCCAAAAGGAAAAAAAAACCCAGCTTGTCTGCCCTGAGAGATTTGGGTTGTAAATTTTATTTGTTTCGCGGAACCTTTCTGTGGAAATGCCTTTGTGTTTGTTTTGGGGTTTTTGTACTATTTGAATTTATTGAAAATCAGCAAAAAAAATCGGGGGAAAAACAATTTTTTTATTTTGACAGCAATTTTCGGTCTTGCAAAACGCGGGGTTTAAAGTGGCCCCCTTTGGTTGGATGGAAAAAAAAGGTCAGTATTGGGTTTTTTGCACGTGAGGGGGGTTATAGACCATTAAATTATTCCACGCGACCCATTCTTGTTTGTCTATGTCTATGTTATACGCTTCTATCTATCTTCTTCCATCCCTTTAAAACCCCCGCGGGGGCCCTAGCCTTTGGCGTCAATAGAAAGAATTTTAAAAATGGAAAAAAAAGTAGTAGTAAAAAGAAAAAAGGAAAAGGGGTTTAAAAACCCGGTTTAAAAAATAGGGGGGGGTTTTTAAGGTGAAAATGTGCTAAATTTTGGTTACAGTGACTAAAACCGGGCCCCAGACGATTTGAAAAACATCTGAGGGAAAAGGCATTCCATGATATACTGTTTAGGAAAGAATGAAAATTTTTTGATGTTGGATGGGGTGAAACTTGAAAAAAAATTTCCCTGGGAATGAGGGGTTTGGGTTTTTGGAGTTTGGTGTTGGGTGTTAGGTAGCCGGTGGGGGTTTCCCGGGAATCTGGTTATGCAAGTTTTTATAAAAATAACCAGGCGTGGCCCAATGCGGGGGGGAAAAAGCGTCCCCAAATTTTTGGGAAAGTCGCATTTTGTCACCCCTTGTGTACGCCCGTAATCCGTTGGGCCCCAGCGTGGCTTGTGTTTGCAAGACTAAGCGGACCCAAAAAAGAGTTTCAGGGTGGGGGGACCCACAGTGCAACTGTACCAGCTGGGGCCGTACAAGTTTTTTTGTTGCTTTTTGGGGTTTTTAAAACCCCTTTGAGTCCCCTTTTTGATTTTTCGTCTTGGGGAAAAACCCAAATGTTTGTTTGCTTTTTTGGTGTTTGTTGCCCAAGGGGGTATTCCATGTAAGGTTGTGTGATTAGTTATCCCGGGGTAATTTCCCGAGGGGTACTGTTTGTAAGTTGGTTTTGTGTAAAGGTATTGTTTTGGGTTTTTGGTTTTTTTTACGCTTAGTGATCTGTTTTTACTTGGCATTTAGCGGTTGAATTTCGGGCCCCTTTTTTTTTTCCCAGAATTCCTTTTGCGGTAATTTGCAAACCCTTTGTATGGGTTAGGATTTTTGCCATGGATGCTGTAAGTACTTTTTAAACACCGTTTCGATTAAAACTAGAGGCGTTTTTGGTCGGGATAGTTTTTAAAATAATAAGAACAGAGATTATGTGAATCTCAAAGAAAAAGGGGTAAAAGAAATTTTTTACAGGTCAGGTTAAAAAGTAAAAAGGAATTTTCTTTAGAACTGAGGGGTGGTAGCTGCCCAAAAAAATACTTTAAGTTGGGGATAGTTCCCAAAGACAGGGGGGGACTGTTCCACGGGATTTATATTTGGGAAAAAAAGGGATTTTCCCTGATAATTTGTTTTAAATACGGAAAAAAAGGGAGTTAAAAGTTTCTGGTGGGGTCTAAGGTAAACTGGGGGCCCAAAAAAACCCGGGTTTTTGGGTTTGTACCCCCTTGAACCTGGTGTTTCTTACGGCGTTGTTTTGGGTTTGCCATTTTAGTTATTTATCATTTTGGGGGACACTATGGTGTAATTTTTGTCGTTATAGACTATTTGGCCCCCGATCTTTGAACTTGCTAAATTTTTGGGGTTTGGGGTTTTTTTGCCTGGATCCCTTTAGGGGTGGAACATTTACTTACTGGGGTCAATTTTTGGTTTTTTATAGGAACCCTCTTTAAACTTTTTTAAATTTGGGGATTTTGAAAATTACGTTTAGGGAATTTTTTAAGGGAAATTTTTTTTGTTTTTGTTTGTTACATTAGGGAAGATTGGCCATGTTTAGGTCTTTCCTAATGGTTACCCCAAAAATTTTTTGGGCCGAATCAGCCGTTTTTAATCGTGCCCATGGGTTATAAGGGAATATTCAGGGTTTCTTTTGCGACTGATTCTTAGGATCGCCCTTATCTGGTTTCAAATTTTCCAGGGGCCCAAAATCGGGGACCCCCGGGTTTGGGGGACGAAAAGGTCTTCCTGTAGGGCTTGGGTTTTAATACTTGTTTTGACCATAACATGGCTATTGTACATCTGGAAAAAGCCTCACCTTCCCTTTTAAAACATTTTCGACGTTCATTTATGTCCGGGGGGAAAAGAGGAAAAGGTCCGGGACCGACCCTTTTGTGGGACACCGAGGGGGAGGGGAGTTTGGGTCTGAATTGTGACCTTGACGAAAAACCTGTTTGAGGGGCAAACCCCTGAAGGAAGGATTTGGGCCCCAAAACAGTGCCCGGGTGTTAAACCTAGTCTTTGAAATTGGTTGACTATTTGGGTGTTGTTTACCTTATCAAAAAGGCTTTGCTAAAAGGTCCAGGGACAAATGTTATCTGTTTTTTGCCTTTTTCAAAAGCTGTACTGTTTTGGGGAAAAAAACTTTTTAGCGGGGTTTTTCAAGCTGTTTTTTGCCCTAAAAACCATTTTTGGTAGGGACTGGTTTTAAAATGATCTTTGAAGGAATGATTTTTGGAAACAAAAGTGTTCCTTTTAACTTTGAGGAATTACATGTGAGGGATTGGGGCGGTTTAGGGGTTTCCCTTTGGGGGCCTTTTTTATATGAGGGGAAATGACTGCATTTTTCCCCGTCATTGGGGCAATCCCCGTTTTGGGGAGTTTTTGGGAAATATGTGGGTTTAAGGGGACGGGGTTTTTTTAAGTACATTTTCCTTCAAAAAACCAAGGGGGCAGTTCTTTGGGGCCAGGGCTTTCTTGGATGGGGGGGCTTTTAAGGAGTTTTTTCTACCCCTTTCCCTGAGATATTTTGGGACCTTGGGCTTGACTGGTTTTTTAAACGGGAAAAACCCTTTGTTTGCAGGGACTGGGGGGTTTAGGGGTTTGGGGCCGTGACCCCAAAAACTGACTAAATTCCCGATTGTGTAGGGTTGGCTTTTGCTTTTGGGTCAAAAATTGTTTGCCCTTAAACTTTTGGAGGAGAAAACACCACTATTTTTTTTTCCTTTCGTTTAAACCCCAAATGAGTAGAATTTTTGTTTTGCCCTGGTTTGGAGTGGCCCGTAAAGATTTTTTGGTTCAAAAATATCCCAGTAGTAGTCCAATATCTTTTTAAATTTTACCTTTAAGATTTAATTCTTTGACCATTTTTTTGGCAGAGTGGGAGGGGGAAATTTGCCCTTTGGGTTTTTGGGGAAAACCCAGGGGTCCCTTTTCCTTTTTTGGGCCTAATGATGGAGGAGAAACCCCAGGGGAGTTCACGACGGATTTTTTTTACCATTGTTGGGATGTGGATAGGCTAAGGCGGTTTAGTTCACCCTTAAATGACCCCCAAAAGCAGTGTTTGGTTTCAGGTGATTTGCTGCAAGAAACTGTTTTTGGAAAACTTTTCAAAGTCTTTTTTTGGGGCCTTTCCCAGTTTGCTTTCGTAGCATTTCATTTTTTGCCCTGTTGTAAAAGGGCGGCCTCTTTTAAACCTTTTCTCATGAAAGCCCAATTTTCCGTGATCTGAAAAACCTAAAAGGGGGGGGGGGGGGTAAAGTTTTTGAAACTAATTATTTTTAGAAACTTAAATTTTTCATTTAAATTAGGTTTGTTTTTGTTGTTTTTTTCATTTTCCCTTGTTTTGTTATCTGGAGTTTTTTATGTTTCATACCCCCTTGTTAGTATCGGGAGTTATTTTTTTTCCCTAGATAGGGCCAAAAACCCCGGTTTTTTCTAAATTTGTTGTATATTTGTTCCGGTAAACAACCCTCTTTAATTTGTAACAAAAAAGTCACCTTTGTTCAACAAATTCCACCAGTTCCTTTTTAAAAATTTCCCTTTTTAAAAAAAGGGGTAACAATCCTTCTTTTTATATTATAACGAAAAAGGGCACAATAAAAAGTTTGAAAAATTGATTTTTGAAAAGTTTGGATACTGAAAATGATAATGATACAATTTTTTTTTTTGTTTGACATAAACTTAATTCATCTAAATAACCCGATCAGTCATTGTAAAAGACCCCAAAATCAAATTGCTGCATTTTTGTTCTTAGTCGGAATAAAAAAATTGAATACTTTCTTTCCCCGAAAAGAAATCCCTTTTTCCCCTTTTCCCCCTCTTTGCTTGTGTCTGACAGAACAGGTGGATGCCTTTTTGATAAAAAATTTTTAAAACCCTTTCCGGGATTGGTATTTTTTCCCTCTGGTTTTTTTCGCCCGGCCCTTTAAGGTTTTTCCCCTTTTTGGGCTATATAAAGGCCTTGAGTACATGCTTTTTTGGTTTAAAGGTTGGGGTTATGAATTTACAAGGAATTTTTGTTTTTTTAAGAAACCCGATGTCTTCTGTTCCCGTTTTGTGTTTTTGGGATCCCCTGGCGGGGAAAAACTTTTTATTTACAGGTATGTGAGTTGGAACAGGGTGGGGTTTGCGGGGATGGGTGGGTAAGCTTTGGGGTTGGTGCACGTAAACCCGGTTTGGGGCCCCCGTGGGGGTTTTTGGGGTGCTGTCTTTCCCCAAAGGCGGTGTCCCTTGTGTTCCTTTATTGTTCTTTTTGTTAGTGTGTTGTCTTTTTGCACGTCCGCGTGCTGTGTTGGTTCGTGGCTTTCCCTCCCTAAAATTTTTTCCTTTGGGTTTTTCCCACTGTCCCCTTTGAATTTTGTTAGAAAACTTTCCCCAAAGCCCCGGGGTTTTGACATGTATTTTTACCCTTGGGCAGTGTCGAAAAATTAATACTATGATATTTTGGGGATGGGGTGTGCAAATTTAAACGTGAAATGACCCAAAAAATATCATGACGTATACGGGTGTACTAAAATGTTGACTTAAAATAAAAATGGAAAGAGGGATTTAAATCTTTTTTTAAAATAAAAAGGGAAGGGAAAGATTTGGTTTTTATAGGTTGTGGGCCAATGTAATCGTTATTCAATCCCGAAATATTTAAAAATGTCAAAGTTTAAAAATTTGTTTACCCGTGCCCCAAGAAAAAAAAGGGCATATCTTGTTTTTTCGAAAAAAAGCGAACAAAGTTAATTTAAAAGTAAACCATGAAATTATGAAAAAAACCAAAGAAAAAACGATTGTACTAAAAAATTTTCGGGGGGGCAAAAAAAATAAGATAAAAAACAAATTTTTTTGGTCCGCGTTAAGGCGGGGAAGAAAAATTACGAAAGCTGTCGAGCCGGGTTTGGGATTTGAGAACTCTTTAGCAGTCCTGTCGGCCCAAAAATTAAATTTTTCCCTGATAAAATTTCCCCTGAAAAATTTTAAATTTAAGTTTAGAATAACCCCGTATTTATAGGAATTTGAAATGAAATTTTAAAAGCAAAAAAAAAAAAAAAAAACAACCCCATACCCTTTTAAAAAATAGAAGACCCTTTTTTGTTTTTTATATTTCACAGAGGGTAGCCCAATTTTACCCCGAATGCAACCCCGGCCCGGAAAATCAACTGAGGGCTTTGGAAAAAAAGGGCATATCCCCCAAAACCCTCCCCTCATTAAAACGTTATGTTTCTGAGTAAACTTGCCCCAATAATGTACCCACTGGTATTTGTGTACAGGGGCCGATTTTTGTATTTCAAGGGGGCCCACCCTTCAGGCTAGTAATCAAAATTTGGCCGAGGCTTTTTGGTAAAACATTTTGTTCAAGTTTGGTGAAGTCGGAGAAAAATGTTGGGACTTACATTACGGCCCCGATTTGTAAACCGAAGTCAGAACCCCAAAACCCCCCCGGCTCCCCCCCCGCGAACCCCCGGGAACGCACACACCCCACACAAAAACACCCCCCCACCCCGCACGCACACCCCGGCACCAAAACCACACACCCCCACACAGAGAGGGAAAGTAAATTATGTCTCTACCCCCGTGGGTGGGGAAAAATTTTTAATAATTGAAGCAGTTAATTTACCATTTTAAAGCGTACTAGGAAACGTAAAAAATGGAGTAGGGATTGGTCTTTATTCATTCTTTTAGCTGCCCGGGAGCCGAATGTTTCATGATGGTTATTTAGGTTGGGATAAATGCCCGGTCGCCCGCCCATGCGCCCGGGTTTCCGTGCGCCCGTTAAAAATTTAGTTTGTTTAACTTTTAGCATCCCCCTTTTTTAAGCAATTTAAATTAAAACATGGTCCCAAATTTTCTTTGGTCCATACGTTGGACGGTTGGTTTTGGGTTTAGAACGGATCGCAATCAAGAGTTTAGGGTTTTGATTGAAAAAATTTTTTGTTATTTTTCCCACTTTGTTTACACTTGCATTTTTATTTCTTCATAAATCCTAATCTATTTATTAAAATGTGTATGACTTCAAGCCCTGGGAAGAGTTCGATTATGGGTTAGTTTCGGTCAGTAGGGTTAAACAGTTATTTGCCTTTTGATTGAAAAATTTGTATGTTTCATTTTTTTCCTTCTAGCATCTCTTTTCTTCCCAACCCAAAAACCCCTTGATATAAAATGTCTTTAAAAAAGTTAAAATATTCGCAAAATCGACCCGGTTGGACAAGAGTTATTGGGCCCTTGTTTGACGAAATTTGTTTTTTACCTTTTTTATCCCTTTTTAAAACATCTTCTTTTTCTTCCCCCAAATTTCCTAATGATTTTTAAAAAGGAAATATATGACCTAAAATTCTTGGATGGTTGATTATGAGCAAAAATCGGTCAGTGGGAAAGAGTTATGTCCCCGGGTTTTTTTCCAAAAAAATCCCTAATTTACTTTGTTTACACTCTACCCACCTTCATTTCTTCCCAACCAAAAAAACATAATTTATTTTGTTTATTTTATTGTTTTAAAAGGGTTTCTTGGAGATTTAAAATCTTAAAAAAAAACCCGAAAAGGTTAGGAGAGAGTTAGGGGCCCCTTGATTTTCCCAAAAAAAAAAAACCCTTTATTTTCCTTTTTTTACCTTAAAACAGCTTCATTCCTTCAGAAACCCCAATCAAAATTTATACAAAAAAGGTATGAGCTTAAAAGACTCGAAAATTTCGTTTGGTGACCATTAGGACTAGATTTACTCCCCCTTGATTTCACGGGAAATTGCTTTTTTTTTAAATTGTTTCCACTCGAGAAAATTTTTTTCTTCCCCCAAAATTCAAATAATATTTACACAGAATGTGTTTTTGTTAAAACCCTTGGGGGTTTTTTCCAAAGAGCTAAATCAGTGTAGTGGGGAACCAGAGTTATTTGCCTTGATTTTCAAAAATTTCTATATTACAATTGTTTTGCATTTTTCCCTTTTTCCCAGTCCTGTCATGTGTATGTGATTTTTTAAAAGTTAAATGGGATGTCTTTTGGGGGGTCCAGATTATAGAGTAGATAAATCTTATGATTTATTTTAAAGTCCTTTTTTTTTTAATTAAAATTTAGCTTTTTTTGGTAAAAACTTGGGTGATTTGGGTTCCCCCAAAAAAAAATTTTTTTTATGGAACAAGTGGACCCAGGGCAATTTAGGGTAGATAACTCCCGGGGTGAAATTTTTTACAAATATTTTCCCTTTTTTTAATTTTTTTAAAGGTATTTTTTCCGTTTCCTTCTGGACAAAAATGATTTGAAATTTCTCCGTGCCATTTGGGGGACTCAGATGTTCCCCCTTTGAAAACCCTTGGGTGTGGACTGTTTTTTGTTTAGTTACCTCCTTTGATTTCAACTTACCAAAGATTTTTGTTTACCTGTTATGGTTTTGTTACTCAGGTGAAAGACCTAGAGCCCTTTTTGGGGCCCCTTGTTATACTTCTTATTTCCAAATAAACGTTGGGCGATTGTTGGGTGGGAGGCGCTCGGGTTTTTTAGCAAATTATGGCAGGTTCAGATATATTGGGTGGGTGCCACTTTTAACGATTTATACGCGAAGGAAAATGTACCCTTTTTTCCCTTTTTTTGTTTGTGTTTTAAAGCAAAAATATTTCCTTGGGAGAAAACGAAATTTCCCCCTTTTGGGAGGAAAAACTCGAAAAAAATTTTTTAAAAAAATTCCAGTGCTTGGCTTAGCTGTAAGTTGTTTTTTTTTGGGTTTTTTTGAATGCCTTTTCTCTTTGTTTCATTTACCATAAGTTCTTTTCTTTTTCTTTTTTGTGTTTATACACCCCTTCGTTACTGGGCTTAATAAATTTTGCAAAATTAAAGTGTTTTACATATAAATATGTGCTTTAAATATTTTTCCCCACGTTTGTTTGTGTTAAAACTATGTGCGTTGGTCATGCTTAGAAAGTAAGGAAAAGGTCACTAAGCTTTTTAAGGTTCTTGGGACCCGATGTGACAGATTATTGGGTTTAAAAAGAATATTTGTTGAAACTTTGGATGTCAAAGTGTCTAAAATTTAAAAAAATTCATGCCTTGTTCGATAAGTCGTTATTAAAAAACATTTTTAGATATAGGCTACCTCACAATGGATTTTTTAAAGAACCTATTTTTAAAAAAGGGGGCCCTAGGTCGTCACCCGGAAACACCCCCATAATCACCTAACAGTGTAAAAGTTTGACCTAGTGTTTCCTGGAAAAAAAATATTTGCCCCAAATTTTTATTAAAAAATTTCAGCAAAAACAAAATATTTTCTTTTTTTTGACCTAGTGAACCCAGTTTTTGGGCCCCCCCTGCCCTACTCCCCGCCTAGTCTTTTATCAAGGCCCATCATTTGACCAATTCATGAAAATCAAAGAAAAAAACCCCCCCCCCTATCGGGATACACAAGGTTTTTTTTTGATTTTTACCTAGTGCCTAGTTTTGAACCAGATGACCCATTTTCGAACTTTTACCTTGATTTTTTCAAACTATCATTTGACAAAATTTTTTTGAAGATCAGTTGAAAAATACGCCTCTTAAATACCCCAAAGGTTTTTTTTTGATTTTTAACCCCCGTGACCTACCCTTTTTTACTCCCGATGCCCTATTCAAATTTCCTAGATTTTATCAAGGAATTTATTTGACTTATTTCAGGAAAATCAATTTAAAAAAAAAAAAGCCTCTTGCATACACAAGGTTTTTTTTTTGATTTTTACCCAGTGACCCATTTTTTGATACAAAAGGGCCCATATTGAAATCCTCCGATTTCATCAAAAGGGAATCATTTGACCAAATTTTAGAAGTCAATTTTAAAAAAATACAGCCTCTATCGATACACAGTGTTTTTCTTTGATTTGGGCCCAGTGGCCCAATTTTTTGTCCCCGTTTACCCCAAAAATAAAAACAATTCGTTTTATAAGGCCCAAATTAAATTTGACCAATTTTTTATAAAGATCAATTGAAAAATACAGCCTCTATCGCAAACAAAAGGTTTTTTTTTGGTTTTTTTGGGCCTAAATGACCTAATTTTTTTTTCCAAAAATGACCCCTTTAAACAAACTTGACCTAGTTTTTTCAAGGCCAAACCCTTCTGAAATTAATTTCATGAAAATTTAATTGAAAAAATATTGCCCCTTTGCATACACAAAATTTTTCCCTTTTATTTGATAAGACCTATTTTTTGGGCCCCCCCGGGAAAATTTAAATTCAAATTTACCCTTTTTTCATTAAAAGGCAATTTATTCTGACCAAAATTATGAAAATTTTTGAAAAATCCCCCCCCCTATCGCATACACGTGGTTTTCTTTTTATTTGACCTAGTGGAAAATAGTTTTTTATTTCCCCGTTTACCCATTTTAAAATTTTTACCTAGTTTTTATCAAGGCTATCTTTTTGACAAAAAAATTTATGGGAAAATTTAAAAGAAATTTACAGCCCCTATCTAAACAAAAAAGGGCTTTCTTTGTTTGATTTTAGTGACCAGTTTTTTTTCCCCCCTTTATCAAAATTTTCCCCCCCAAAAACGGCTTGGGTTTTTCAAGGTAAACCCTTTTGGGCAAAATTTTATGAAAATTTTAAATTTAAAAAAACGCCCCTATCGCATACACAAGGTTTTTTTTTGATTTGACCTAGTGATTAGTTTTAGATCCCAGATGACCCTTTTTTGACTCGGCCTAGATTACATCAAAGGGTATTGTTCTGGCAAAAAATTTCATGAAAATCAGTTGAAAAATACAGCCCCTTTTCGCTAAACAAGTTAAAAAGTTGACGGACAGACGACAGACAGACGACGGGCGACGGACGGGGACATCGGAAATGATTAAAAATTTCCCCAGGGGTAAAAAGTTTAATTTTTCCCAAAATTCCCTTTTGGTGGTTTAAATTTTTTTTTAGTTAAAATATTAAAAATGAACTTTTTTACGGATTAGTAACAAAAATGAGGGGCTTTTCCGAAAATTTTTAAAATTTGGGTTTATATGGGTTTAAGTATGGGGATTTAAAGGTTGATTTCTTTTTAAAATTTTGGGTTTTCTATTGCTTTGGGATTTCAAGTTTTTTATTTTATCATTTATTTTAATTCGTTTTTTTTTTTTCAATTTTAGCAATTTTATCAGCAAAATAAGTGGCTTTTGGTTCCCTTATTGGCAGCTTATACCCGGCCCCCTTTAAACTTATTGTGGTTTCCCCCCATAAAACTATTAGGGTGTGTGTCAAAATTGCGCCCCACTTCTTTATGTTTTGGTTCAGTTATTTCCCCGCTTCCATACTGTTAACTTCTTTTATATTATCATGTCTTTTTTAAAAGATGTGAACATTAAATGTCGTTTTGTTTGTTTATAAAAAAAGATACACCATAAAATTTAAAGGGTGCATCTTGAATTATTTCGCATATTTTTTAAAAATTAAAGACAAAACGAATTTATTGGTGATTTTTAGGGTGATGTTTTTCGAACAGATTAATTTTTTTTATTGGGTAAAAATGTTTGTTTTCCCGGGGACCCCCACCTACCCCAAATTTTTTTGGTTTCCCAACCTTTTTTTCAACTTTTTAACAAAAATTTTAAAAAAACTGAAATTTTTTTGCTTTTAAACTGGTCAGTGATGTTGAAATTAACTTATGTGCTTCTAAAGGCATACCCTTATTTTTTGTTCATTTTTTGATACCCAAAAAAAAAACAGAAAAGTCCCAAATTAATAAAAAAAAAAAAAAAAATTACCCACCTTCACCCCCCTTTTTTTTTTAACATGTTTCCGGAAACAAACAATTTTTTTACGGGCCATGAAAAATAATACCTCCCTTTTTTTTGCTTTTTATTTGGGAAGAAAAAAATATTATATTAAAAAGTTTTATGTTGTTGATAATTTTATCTTTTTAAATGCTCTTAAAAAACTGAAATTTAGGTCTTAAGATTTCATTTTTTATTTGAAACTAAAAATGAAAATGAAATTTGGGATAGTTTAAACCCAGAAGTTGAGAGGGGGAAAAAAAATGAATCTTGTAAAGATTTTTAACATTCTTTCACGGGGTTTTAAATGCAGATGGGAAAATTTCCCGGTTTTTCGAGGGTAAACCCGTTTAAACGGTTAAAGAGGTTCCCGCCGAAAATTTTCCAGTAAACCCGTGCCCGAGGGGCAGGATATTAAAAACTGCGTAAGCCCGTGATAGAATATTTTTCTTTTCATACCCTATTCAAGAAATGATAAAAAAAATAAAAAACCCTCGAATGGGTTTCTTTTTTTGAACTATTTCTTTTAGAAGCCTAATTTAAAAAAAGACCAAGGGAAAACCCAAGTCCCTATGAGGTATAGGAATTTTTTCCTTTTTTTTGAAAAAAAATAAAAATTTGGGTACATAAATTTTTACCTTTATGTAGTTCTTTAAAACGTCATTTCCGCACGAGAGTCATTTGGTGTAAAATAGATATTTTCAGCCCCGGGAAAAAAAACCCGGGAAAACCGGTTCCCCCGGTATGCCCCTGGTCTTTTTAAATCCCTTTGTTCAAAATTTGTTTTTTGGAAGAAATAACCAAAAATTTTTGTTTGGGTTTTTAAAGAAAAGTGTTTGAACCCAAAAAATTTAAAATTTCCCCTTTCATTTTTAATGTGTTTTTTTTAAAAAAGTATTTTTCAGTTTAAAAATTTCCAAATTTTTGTGTCATAGGTGAACTTGGGTATATTTTGCTGTAAAAGTATGTGATTGAGTGGGGTTTAGGTACAAATAAAAAAAAATTAATTTTTGGGAAAAAAAAGGGCCCCCGCAAGGGAAAAAATGGGGCCCGACAAACGTATTTTGGGAAAGGGAAAAATTTTAAGGGGAAAAATATGTTTCCCGAAAAGCCTTTAAAATCTTTTTAAAAATGGTTTTTAAGACTTTATTGTTTTCCAAACAGAAACTGGAAATTTTGGGAAGCATTTTTAAACTGTTACAGTCTTAGTGAAAATCACACTTCTATTTGTATAAAGAAGTTTTTCCCCTTAAAAGATACTTTAATTTGGTTTTAAATCAGTCACAGAAACTCCCCCAAAAAAAGACCCCATTTGTCTTTCCGATAAAAATATTCCTAAATTCCCCTTTTTTTAAAATCATTTAAATTTTCCCCAAGGGACGAAATTTTTTTTAAGGGTTTAAAAATTAAAAAATCCCCGGGGATCGAAATGTCTTGGGGTCGGGAAATTTTCAAAAGAAAAATTCAGTTTTTAAGTTTGAAAGTTTTAGTGTTCTATGTCTTGGGGGGCGAAATATCTAGCATTCATTTTGCCAGATCTTAAAATTAAAAATTTAAAAAAAAAATTGTTCAAAAATTTTTTGCGTTTCACCCGATTATGTGTAGTTTCCTTTCCCCCTTCCCTATTTTAAAAAGAAAATCAAAAAAGGGGCTCCCTCTCCCCCAAAACCCCCCTCGGGCCCCAAAAGTCCCCACGCCTTTTCTAGGTCCTTTTGTAGAAACCCTGGGGAATAAATACCAAAAAAAAATGGAAAACCCCGGGCATTTGGGAAAAGTTCCTAAAACAGTCGCCCCATCTCCCAATCCGAAGTTTTTAGGTGGATGAAAAAAACCCGTATTGGGCAGGCATATGGGGACATGTCCATCATTTTGTTGTGCCGCGCCCCGTAAACCCCTTTATAAAAAATGCCGCCCAAAATTCCCCGAGGGGATATGTACTGTATGATTAAAAAGAGGAAAAACTTTTGTTTGGTTTTTTGGAAAAAAATTATGCAAATTTTTTCCCATGTCATCTAAAAAATGAGGGGTAAAAAAACTTTATGTAACCATTAAAAAAAGGGGAAAAGGAGTAAAACCCGAGGTTTTTTGTTTAATGGAGTGTAGCTTTCTTATATAAAAGTTAACACTCCTTTTTCTTCTTTTATAGTAACGATATAGTTATTTTTACGGGAATATAAGTTTCTGAACACCTGGTATTAAAGGTAAAGGTAAAGGTAAACTTTATTTAACGTCGCATATAATCCAACATATAACACGAGCTACAAAGCTCTTGTGCGACAAACTAGGTATCCAGTAACAGATACTTACCTGTGCTTATTTTACCTCCTGGTACTACCCTTTCAATGCTGAGTGTCAAGCAAGGGAGCTACCAGTACCATTTTTTCACGTCTTTGGTATGACGCGGCCGGGGATCAAAGCGGACACTCTACCACTAGGCTACTGAGGCTAGTATTCTAGATAATGTCGATGTCTGGCTCTGTGGTTATGTTTTGGGTGATTTGTGCTTCCTGGTAAATCTACTCTGACTTTTATTTTTTAGTGATAATCAACCTAAATAACCCAAAGTACGGAATAATACCGTAAGTAAGTACGTACAAATAGCTATTAAATTTAAACCAATCAAAGGGCTAGAATTATTCTTACCATTATCAACTTCCGGAAATCGGCAAAAAAGAGAACAAAATCGTTAAAAATGCTTATCAAAGTAAAGGTAAGATTTCAGATGTTAAATGAGGTAAAGAAATGGTAATATATGTTGTTCTGTAACTTGGATATAATTTCCAACTTTCTTCTCTTTTCAGACACTTACCGGGAAGGAGGTAAGTAGAAAAATGTTGCTTTTACTAGTTAACTTTGAAGTTTCATCAGTTCGTGATCGCAGATTATGAGTAATTGTTAAAAATAGAGAATCTGCTTTCCTGTAAAAAAAACTACCTTTCCAAAGAATTTAAAATAGTTGAGGATGAAAATATTATGTTTAAGTTAAAAGACAAAGCCTCGAAGGGAGCTCAAGGAAATAACTTTTACAGTTTTTACTGACATAAATCTATTCTCGATATCGATATGATAATAGGATAAATCCCGTTTTCCGGTATTAACCACCAATAAACGCTCATTCCCAGTTTTACAATGAGGGGAGTATCGGCCATTACGCTAAATGGCGGTAGTGTTTAGATTATCCTTTTTTCAAGTTTTAAACAAAGAAAATGGCCTGGTGCGCAGTAAAGTGCCCAATTCAGCAAAAAATCATGTACATAGCCCCATCTTTCAAACAATACATGATAGAACTATGAAATAAAGTTTATAAGTAAGGTATGATACAGATGTAGATGTGGAGGTGAACATTTATCATGAAAATTAAGAAATAAAGTAGTGCGACAAGTTTAAGTATGCAAAAAATAGCCATTTTTGCATGTAACGGGTTAGCATCTAAAATTTCATCATTTTTGTAAGCTGTCTCATAGAAATTCTGTTCCTTTTTACATTTTCACTTTTAAATTTTGTGAAAGAAAAATATCTTAGCTTTCATTTGATATATAACATCATGTACTTCTGTAATTCTGTTCCGAGAATCATGGTTTGAACCAAAGTTGTACGGATGTAACGCCCTAGAAATCTGAAAAAGCTATCCTTCCCATACTTAAAAATGTGTAGAAAAAAGTAGTATCTTTTGGTGCTAGAACAAGTGAGATAGCCTTGAAAAGTTTGAAAAATATGTAAGTTGAAATAGGCAAAGTATCATTCCTGTACATCAAGTCTATAAATAAATATGGCCGAATATCTCATCAAAAGTTAGTTCGTGACTGTACCAGGCTCTAGTTAGACTGGCTCGAACCTCAGCTGGGAATATATCTTTATGTAGAATGATGGGTGATCGTATGTGGTAGAACTGATTTATGATCTATAATGACCGATATATTTCTGGGGAATTTCTCTAAACTACAATGAAGACAAGAGTCAACAACTTAGTGCTACACTTTTATTTATAGAATTAATCTAGGCTATATAAATCTATATTTATTCAGAATTTATTTAAATTTAAATAAACAAAGAAACTTAAAGAATAAAAGTAGAATTTTAATTATTAATCTAAAGAAGAGAAGGGAAATTAATCTGATGTTTCAGTTTTAGAGTTTTGCTATAAGCAAGTATTATGTGAGAATGATCTCAATTAAACAAATGAAGCTCTTAGGCTTCGGTGACGTACCGGTTGCCCGGTACAGCCTATCTAACTAACAAATACTATGCACGGTATATAAATGAAATTTCCCGCGCATAGTCACATGACAGGTATAAAACAATTAATAATTGGATCTAACATAAACCAATGAAAATACTTTAAACATTATTATTAACCAATGAATTGATCCGTAGTAAAACACATTCGGCGAAGAAGACAATATGGCGGCGCCCATGAATGACAACAACAAATGAAACAAGAATAGTTAAAGAAAATATTTTAAGCGTAAATCTGACCGGTTACATTCCTTTCTCCTTAAATAAATTAAAATATTGCAAAATATTTTAATATGTAATGAAAAATCTATGTGAATAAGGAATGAAAGTAGATATATATTTAATGAAGACTTAAGTCTTGACTTAAGTTAAAGAGTTACTTAATCATAATCAAACCAAAAATGCAAAGAACAAATAGTCCTAAAATTAAATTATAAAGTACTTTAAAACCTACTGACATAACATTTAACTCTTAAATTATAAAGTAGTAAGTAATAACTATAGATTCTTTAAGTAACAATTTATTTATAGTTCTATAATAAAAGGATAGAAATTTCAATATGGAAATAAATCCAAAAAATAATTGACAAAATAGTGTGTTCCAAAAAAACATTTAACTGTAGCACTATAAGTAAATGAAAAATAATAACACTTGACACTACCAGTGGCTAATTTCGTCATAATAATCTAATTCAATAGGTGACATTGCATTTAGGCCATACAGTTCCACGCGTTGAACATTTCTCCTAGCCTCCCTATCTTCCTCCTTCCTGTGTTGTTTTTCTCTCTCATTTTTGACCTGCCTTTCTTCCTCCATATCCCTCCTTTCTTGATGTGAGGGGAAGCGTGGCTTACTGACTCCTGCCGGGCTAATATATTTCGGATTTGCAATCCTAGACGCCTCGCACAAGTGTTGTGACCCGTTGCGTTTACTGTGCTGCCGAGCCTCATTACCCCTGAAGACTACAGTGGAACATTTCATACATTTGAAAATGTTTACTACTGGCAGATGTACCCTTGCCCAATGTTCACTGAATCTGTCATAACGACTGAAAAATTTCCCTGCTGAGCAGTGGGGTACAGGGCATTCCATCCCTTGTTCCGGCCATAAAGGTCTGTCAGCTGCCTCTAACATTTGTTGAGCCATGATAACTGAAATTGGCAAGGAAAAGATTTAATTTCAAACAGAAAATATAATTAGAATGAATAAACAAAATACATACTGTTTATTTCCTTATTTTCAAACTTTTTAAAGCATTTTCATACTAATTTATACCTTATTTATTGATTTTTATTTTACATTAATGATTATATTTATACATCATCTTTTATTATTATTATTATTATATTTTATCTTTTAAACTTGTATTTATAGTTGCAGAATTTATCTCCCTTTTGAGTTTTAACTCGACATACTATTGTATGTTGATTTTTTTTTTTTTTTTTTTTTACACACAAGTATAAAGTAATACAACATAATAATCAGCATCATTAAACATAAAACAAGTTCCATGACTGGTATACAATTATAAATTTACAAGTTTCATGACTTATTACATTTACATATAATGCAATTTCATGAATTTACAAATAACATTACATTTTTACACAAAATTGTGCTGATATGTTTACTTTTGAAATAACTGTATTTTAAGCAATAGATTAAAAACATCTGTGCTGTATTGAATACAACTTGTTTTAAATTATCTTTTATAGATAATTTTAGTCAGGACTATACATTTGTCTTGGTTTGACGCTACGTTCCCTTCTTGATCTTGGAACAAATGGCACTGTGTAATCACTACTCTTAGATTGACATGTATCTGTCTCATTTTGAGAAATGTCAGAATTCGTGACATCATATATGACATCATCTACAATTGTGACATCATTATTCACTTCATCAGGATCAATGGTAAGGTTATCTTCTAACCAATTCTCAGGTCTGGGAATACCCTCATAAGGCTTAAGGTGATCAACATGGACTACTATTTGCTTTGAGTCCTTGGATTTTTGTATCCTGTATGTTAAGTATGTAAGTTTTTCAATAATTAGGTATGGACCCGTCCACCCCAAACCTAATTTTTGATTTGCAGTTGGAGGATACCATCTCCAAACCCAATCACCAGTACAAAATTCTCTTGGTTTTAAGCCTCTATCATAGTATCGTTTCTGTCTAGTGGCAGATATGCCTAAATGATCATTTGCGAACAAGAAAGCATCGCGCATTGTAGACTTGACCCACTCAATGTATTCAATGGGACATTCAATGTCATACTGACCAGGAGGGGGACCAACCATTAAATCAATGGGGTACTCTATGTTTCTACCTAGCATGAGTAAATTTGGTGTACATCCTGTACTGGAATGTTCAGTGGCCCTATAAGCTGCCATAACATAGGGGAGGTGGTCATCCCAGTCTCTGAAATTTATTTCAGACGAAACAAAGCTGGTTAACATTTGTATGAGTGTTTTATTACAGCGCTCTATCATTCCATCTGATTTTGCGTTATAGGGACAGGTATGTGTTTTTTCAATTTGCAAGATATCACACATTGCAGAAAATAAACGGGATTCAAAATTTCTCCCTTGGTCAGTATGTAATTGTGCAGGGAAACCATACTGAAGGAAAACGTTGGTGATAAGTGTGTCAGCTACTGTATATGCAGTTTGATCAGGTAATGCAAAAGCCATCTTCCACTTAGTAAAGTAACAACCACAGACAATTATGTATTCATTGTTGTTCTTTGTTAAGGGTAAGGGACCTAAAATATCTACAGCACAAATTTCCATAGGTCTGTAGGCTCGAATCTGCTTAAGTGCTGATTTACCTTTACCAGGACCAGGTTTACAACGTGCACACATTTCACACTGACGAACCCACATTGCAATATCTTGATTCATACCAGGCCAAAAGAAACGGCGCTTAACAGCTTCAATTGTACGTCTCTCCCTAAGTGACCTGCATACCTTTGACAATGTAAATGCTCAAAAATGTGCTTTCTAATCTTATCAGGGGCTACCAGTTTGAGAGAACCCTGACCACTACAGTCTGTACTTTTGAAGTAAAGAAGGTTTTTATGAACTTCAAGCACTTCCCAGTTTTGCCATAATTTAATTGTATCACAATCTATGATAGACAATTTTGATTTTTCAGGTTTTTCAGATTGTTCTTGTTTAAGTCTGATAATTTCTTTTATGGCTACATCACTTTTCTGTAAATTTATCAGCTCTTGATGAGACCAGCAGTTTAACCAATTAACCTCAGGATTTGATAAATCACAAGTAACATTTGCACTGACTGAATTTATGCATGAGCAAGGACTGCTGAAATAGTACATGTCACCTTGACCTTCACAAGTTTCAGTCTGTGTTTGTACATTACATTGATCTTGCTGAATGTTATTTTCATCTTTTGACTGTACTAAAGATTTTACTCTTGAGCTTATTTCAGTTCATCACCTGGCTTGTTTGAAGTCATATCTGCATTTTGAGCATTTTTATGCTTACAGTTTGTGCATTCCGTACAACCATATATGTTACAGCGTCGTTTAATTTGCCTTGTAAGACTATCTGCATTCAAATGTTTTGAACCTTCACGGTACTCAATATCATACTCATATGCTCCTAACACATTAAGCCAACGAGCTATTAAGCCTTCTGGTTCTTTGAAATTGTGTAAGTGAATTAAGCTTTTGTGATCAGTCCTGATAAGAAATTTCTTTCCTAATAGGTAATGTTTGTAAGCTTGTACAAAATGAACTACAGCTAAAAGCTCGCGTTTTGTGACACAATAATTATGTTGAGCATTATTTAATGTCTTACTACCGTACGCAATAACTCGTTCTTGCCCATTTTGTATTTGAGAAATAATACCAGAAATGGTGTCTGCGCTTGCATCTGTATCTAAGATGAAATTTCCATTTTCATGCGGAAAAGCAAGAATTGGCGGGCTTATTAAGGATGCTTTTAACTTATCAAAAGCTAACTGCTCAGCATCTCCCATTAAATTTAGCCTTTTTTCTTGTCAGCCTAGTGAGAGGTAAAGCAATCTCTGCAAAGTTTTTGATCATTCTCCTGTAATAACCACAAATTCCTAACCATGATTTTACTTCATGCTTATTTCCAGGTACTGGCCATTCTTTAATACATGTTATTTTTGAAGGGTCAGATGTGATACCTTGACTTGATACTTGATGTCCTAGAAATACTATCTTAGTTTGAAAAAGTTTACACTTACTAGGTTTTAACTTCAAGTTTGCTTGTCTGAACCTTAGTAAGACTAGTCTCAGGTTTTCAAGTGCTTCATAAAAAGATTTGCCCATAATACAGACATCATCCAAATAAACTAGTACTTTATCAAAACCAAGACCAGCTAAGACAGCCTCCATCAGCCGCTGAAAAGAAGCTGGTGCGTTTTTTAATCCGAAGGGGACAACTCTGAACATAAATTGACCACGTGACGGAATTCTAAAACTAGTTTTTGGTGCATCAAACTCATTCAGTTTCAATTGCCAATATCCCGAAGCTAAGTCTAGACAATGGTAAAAATGGCTGTTTGCAAGTCTATCTAGAGTTTCATCAATCCTAGGTAAGGGATATGCATCAAAGATTGTCACAGAATTCAAGGCTCTCAGATCCACACAAAACCTGACAGAGTTATCTTTCTTTTTCACTAAGCAGATACCTGAAGACCAAGGAGAATTACAAGGCTCAATAACTTTTTTCTCCAACATTTTATCAATTTCTTCATCAACAACACCCTGTAAATGTAAAGGTATTCTTCTTGGTTTACACTGAACTGGCTTAGCATTTCCAGTGTAAATGAAATGTTCTGCAATATCTGTTTGACCTAGTTTGCCATCAGGTCCGACAAACACATCTTGAAATTGGGTTAATATTTTTTCAACCTCAACTTTTTGTTTTGAATCAATGGTTGAGGTTAATGAATCAACCAAGGGTCTTAAATGCTCAGGTAAAGTACTTCCAGTACTTTGATCTGGCAATGTCTCATTGCCAAGAAATATCTCATTGACTGGACTCATGTTTCCCATAATTGTGTTGATTTTTATTCTGAATGGAGAGTCATTGACATTCATAACTGACAAAGTAAGATTTTCATCACATGTGTCTACTAATGAATGTGCAATATAGATTCCTTTGCTAATAAAATCTCTGGAGGGATCTAACATATTTATCTTATTTGTATAGTTCCCATTTATATGAGCTGGTATAAACATCTCAGACTGAGCTGGAACAAGTACAGATTCAGAGATTTCTATTCTAGCACAACATAAACTCTGATACCTGTGAAGTTTGACTTTGCCGAGTTTTGTTTTTAAAAGGCGTTTAGGTATTTTCAAGCTAACATCATACCATTCAAAGAAATCAAGACCTAAAATGCCTATCGTTTCTTCCACATTGGCGACATACACATCTAGGCTTACAGGAATATGTTCAATATGAAAAACAAGTTTACATTTACCCTTTATTTGTAAACTAGTACCATTTGCAGACGACAATGTTTCATTGACTGGGTCTAAGTTTGGTTTATTTTTCATTCTGTCATATGCCTTACTAGATAAAATTGATACAGGACTACCTGTGTCAATAAGCATGCCTCCTTTAATTTGATCAAAGGAACATTTGACATAGTAGCATGAAGAAGTTTGCGGGCTCTCTTTATAATCTTCATCTGTAATTGTAAAGGTACTACTTTTAGATGTCAAGTTCTCATTTTGAATCATTTGTGAACATCCCTTATTGCTTTTACTACTTGATGAACAACCCTCTGTCTCAACAACATTCAAGTTTCCTAACATGCAACTTTCACTATCAGTTTTTGAACTGATTGGTCGACCCACACTATCAATACTATTAAGCTTTTCTGTCATACAGTTTTTATTTTCAGTTTTTGAGCTCTTTAAACAGCCCTCATTCTCATTTGTCATATAACTTTTATTTTCAGCCTTTGAACAACCCTCATTCTCAGCTTCACCTCTCTGTCTCAAAATTTCTGTATTTTGCAAACTTTTCTCTATCATAGAAACATTCATATTTGTTGAACAACCCTCACTATAAGTACAATCCGACCTTGACCTTGACTGTAATATGTCATTATGTACTGACTTTTGATCTTTTACGAGTGCGTTTGTACTGCTACTCTCACACTGTGTGTTTACGGGAGGGGTTATTATAATTTCAGGTATACACTGATTCGCAAGCATATTTGTCAAAAGCCATCTTCCACTTAGTAAAGTAACAACCACAGACAATTATGTATTCATTGTTGTTCTTTGTTAAGGGTAAGGGACCTAAAATATCTACAGCACAAATTTCCATAGGTCTGTAGGCTCGAATCTGCTTAAGTGCTGATTTACCTTTACCAGGACCAGGTTTACAACGTGCACACATTTCACACTGACGAACCCACATTGCAATATCTTGATTCATACCAGGCCAAAAGAAACGGCGCTTAACAGCTTCAATTGTACGGTCTCTCCCTAAGTGACCTGCATACCTTTGACAATGTAAATGCTCAAAAATGTGCTTTCTAATCTTATCAGGGGCTACCAGTTTGAGAGAACCCTGACCACTACAGTCTGTACTTTTGAAGTAAAGAAGGTTTTTATGAACTTCAAGCACTTCCCAGTTTTGCCATAATTTAATTGTATCACAATCTATGATAGACAATTTTGATTTTTCAGGTTTTTCAGATTGTTTTTGTTTAAGTCTGATAATTTCTTTTATGGCTACATCACTTTTCTGTAAATTTATCAGCTCTTGATGAGACCAGCAGTTTAACCAGTTAACCTCAGGATTTGATAAATCACAAGTAACATTTGCACTGACTGAATTTATGCATGAGCAAGGACTGCTGAAATAGTACATGTCACCTTGACCTTCACAAGTTTCAGTCTGTGTTTGTACATTACATTGATCTTGCTGAATGTTATTTTCATCTTTTGACTGTACTAAAGATTTTACTCTTGAGCTTATTTCAGTTTCATCACCTGGCTTGTTTGAAGTCATATCTGCATTTTGAGCATTTTTATGCTTACAGTTTGTGCATTCCGTACAACCATATATGTTACAGCGTCGTTTAATTTGCCTTGTAAGACTATCTGCATTCAAATGTTTTGAACCTTCACGGTACTCAATATCATACTCATATGCTCCTAACACATTAAGCCAACGAGCTATTAAGCCTTCTGGTTCTTTGAAATGTGTAAGTGAATTAAGCTTTTGTGATCAGTCCTGATAAGAAATTTCTTTCCTAATAGGTAATGTTTGTAAGCTTGTACAAAATGAACTACAGCTAAAAGCTCGCGTTTTGTGACACAATAATTCTGTTGAGCATTATTTAATGTCTTACTACCGTACGCAATAACTCGTTCTTGCCCATTTTGTATTTGAGAAATAATACCAGAAATGGTGTCTGCGCTTGCATCTGTATCTAAGATGAAATTTCCATTTTCATGCGGAAAAGCAAGAATTGGCGGGCTTATTAAGGATGCTTTTAACTTATCAAAAGCTAACTGCTCAGCATCTCCCCATTTAAATTTAGCCTTTTTTCTTGTCAGCCTAGTGAGAGGTAAAGCAATCTCTGCAAAGTTTTTGATCATTCTCCTGTAATAACCACAAATTCCTAACCATGATTTTACTTCATGCTTATTTCCAGGTACTGGCCATTCTTTAATACATGTTATTTTTGAAGGGTCAGATGTGATACCTTGACTTGATACTTGATGTCCTAGAAATACTATCTTAGTTTGAAAAAGTTTACACTTACTAGGTTTTAACTTCAAGTTTGCTTGTCTGAACCTTAGTAAGACTAGTCTCAGGTTTTCAAGTGCTTCATAAAAAGATTTGCCCATAATACAGACATCATCCAAATAAACTAGTACTTTATCAAAACCAAGACCAGCTAAGACAGCCTCCATCAGCCGCTGAAAAGAAGCTGGTGCATTTTTTAATCCGAAGGGGACAACTCTGAACATAAATTGACCACGTGACGGAATTCTAAAACTAGTTTTTGGTGCATCAAACTCATTCAGTTTCAATTGCCCCACTTACCATTTATTTTGAATGTTGTATATATATTATTATTTTCTATCAAATTCAATTCCTTTCTTTTCTGTTTTACCAATAAGAAGGGAAATTTTAAAAAAATGCATTGGAAATCAGTAAAATACCTTATTTTGTGATATTTTTTCTTAAAAACACATTGTGTGTAAAAAAATGACAAAATTTGTTGAAATCTTCAGCAAAATGAATCAGTTTCATACATGAATTTTACTTTCATATAAAGAACTCATGCAAAAACATGAAAAAAGACTAATGAGTATATAAATAAAGTAAAACTTTGCCCAACATTATTAATAAGCACATTTAAAGTGTTTGGGGACGGACATTACATTTTTGGACTAAAACTACATGTTGAAAAAAGTAAGTAGAGTTTCAGTCCTCAGTCTTCTTGAAATTTATAGTCTTGTAATTTATAGGGTTTAACGTCAGGTCCAGAAAGCTCTGCCCCTCTTTTGTCCCTAATTACAAAAACTTTTTGAAATGCTACCATAAACACTTGATCCCCCTCCCCTAAGTGCCCTATTGTATATTTCTTATCTTTTATATTTTCTCTTACATTTTCATCTACAAAATAAAGGGTCATAAGATGCATCAGAATCATTCCTTAATTAAAACGAATGTAGGACGTTTTGGCCAGCGGACGTTTTGGCCCGGACGTTTCGGCCTAGGATCTTTCGGCCTAGGATGTTTTGGCCAGGCATTTTTTGGGGGTAGGACGTTTTGGCCAAAAATAAGTTGTGGTTCCATATCATGCAAAATATGGTCTGGAGATTATTCTAAAGAATGTTATAGGATAAGTGAACAAATTAAACTGATAATAAAACATACTCATGGTATTTATTTTTATTTTTTATAATCTTTCTATATGTATACATATAAACATATACACATTGTATGTGTTTGTGTATGTGAAAATATTTGCCATTTACAACAAACCAAAAGAGTTATGAAAATAAATTTTATTCACAGTTACATTTTTAAAAAGAATGATCAATTATACTGTAACATATGATAACATATTAATGTCCAGATAATAATTTGCATATTATGGAAATAATTTCTTTTTGGCCAAAACATCCTACCTCAAAAATTTTCTTGGCCAAAACGTCCTAGGCCAAAAGATCCTAGGCCGAAATGTCCGGGCCAAAACGTCCGTGGCCAAAACGTCCGTCCTCCAATTAAAACAACATAATTATTAAGTGACCTATTGACATGATTGAGATGGCAACAACATGCCATAAAACACAGGTGGCCAACGATCACAAAATCACACTTCTCAACAGGGTGCCAATAAACAAGGGACCATAAAACCCCTAAGCTGGATCTTAATTGATCATTATGAAATATTTACCTAAAACAGCACTCTTTGATGTAAGTGTTATGATCCCATGTATTGTATAAAATTAAAACCCCTAATAAGGATATATTTTGCCTGTTCTGCTAAGGACTTCCTCCTTAAAAAAAAAACTAAAAAAAAAAACATATTTTAAATTAAACCGTGAAAAAAAGACTGGTACAAGTATACAAAAAAAAAACAATGTGTTGAAGTGTTATATACAGAACATTATTATGTTATCATTATTTCTTTTTGTACCATTAACACAGCAATGATAAAAAGCTAAACTGATACAGTAATGTTATGGTCATCTACATTTAATATGCTTGTATTCTACTGGAAGGTTTTTAGATATGGATTAGTTTTATGTGAATGCTTGTACTGCATGTATGTTTTTTTTTTCTTTGAAACAGAACAGTACTTGCATATATGATAATATGCAGTGAAGAATTGATTGTATAGCTGATTTTGACAAATACTGCTTAATACTAGTAGAATACTTTTTGAAAATTAATAAAAATGAAATACTTCAATCTCGCTAGCTTTTTTAACTGCTATATAAATGAATGTCTGAAATGAATTTCCTATATCATTTAGTAAAACCATTTACTATATTTATAGGCATTTTACCTACTGAAATGACACAAATATTCCCTTAGTTAAGAAATTTGAATTTTAGAGTAGTTTATATTTCAAAGTAGTTATAAAAGCTGAACCAGTCATTTTATGTAATGTCCGTCCCCCGTTTCTGGCACTATTTATTTATGATATTTTCTGCTTAAATGTTATATAAATAAGAGTATTTATGTTTCTACTTTGTTGTTTGTTTTAATTACTTGCTTTAAAGGTGTTTTTCTGCTGTAAATGTTCCATTTTCCAAATTTTAGATTAAAGCGAATTTTACGATTAACAGAAAATAATCGTAATTTCAAAGTAATTAGCAATTTTTTTCAAAAAATGGAAAAGCAAAGAGTTAAGGCTTATATTTTCTTTATCTGTGACCTCAAACTATTAGAAAATACACATAAAAGAAGTGGTTTTGCATAAAACATTTGCAGTAGGAATCTAATTTGAATGACAGTGTAATGTCCGTCCCCAACCCGACATGGCAACTTGAATCCACTTTTTTGAAAAAAAATCCCAAAAAGTTATCTATTTGGGTACTGATCCTTGTGCACAACATGTTGAAGTGTAGAAAAAAGGTATTTTTAAAGGCAAGTAAAAACTTTATTTTTTGACTTAGATGCTAACCCAATTGGGCACTTTACTGTGCACCAGGCCAAATGAATAAAAAAAGTATTGCAGATTATCATTAAACATTGTTGTAATTAAGATGTAGTAAAAATATCCTCAAAGATCACTTTATTTTTGAAATTTTTTCTTTTATTCTACACTGCCGCTTCCGTGGCTCGATACCGAAGTTGTGCAATTATTCGCATTTTTCAAGGTAAACAGATTATTTTATCTTCTGGCAAAAATAATCGCTAATATTGTACACGGTCATTATATCGGTTTATCTCGCCAGCCCCAATGACCCTATTTATGGAAATACCTGAAAACGGGATTTATCCTATAATGTCAATATGGTCAATGAGGAATTGAATCCCCTTTCGATACATGTAAGTTTTATTTGAATTTATGGCCAATTCATGAAATAATCGGCATTTAAACCTATATCATGTGAAACGTCTGCAGCGATGAAAATTTTATTGGAAGTTGCTTAAACTATTTTGGTCTTTCGAGTGTTTGACGTGAGTGGGAGGTATCAGGGAGGTATCAAGTCAACTTGTCCACCGGCCAACTCATCCCCCAGTCAGCTCGTCCCTGATTTGGTCATTTCATCCCCTAAAATTGGTCATTTCTTCCCCCTCATAAAAAATGATCAACTTGTCCCCATTTTGGTCAACTCTTCCTGCTTTTGGTAATTTTGTCCCCCTAAATATATGAGGTATTTTCACTTTTTTATGATATCTTTGACTTTGAAAATTGGTATTTAACATCATCTTGAGTTTTGAAGGAGTTATATTGGATATGGTTAATGGTTTCGCGTCCAGATTCATTCAGTCATGTAGGAGTTATCAGGGCTTTCGGTAGGTTCTGAAACTCAAGAGTCATTGACTCTTCAGCCTAAATTTTCAAGGGTCAAAATCAGATTTTTAAGAGTCAAGATCAGCTTTTCAGGGGTCAAGCTACATGTATACTGTTATTAATGCAACTCTCACAGACTAAAACAAGTACATTAGTCATAACAGATTTTTTTAAGCAATTCATATTTTAATTGTCTTATTTTGCACATTGCCTCAAAGTGAATTTTAGACGCATCAAAGTAAGTTTCGGGTCAACCGAATGCCCTGAGTTATGGCCCCTGACTTAGTTAAAAATTGGTCATTTTAATGTTTTGTTGCGCGTAGCTCCAAAAGTATTTGACCTAGAGTCACCAAAGTTTACAGGAATGTTGGTCAGCATGTACAGTTGTGCCTCTGGGGTTTCGCATCAGGATTCATTCAGTATTGTAGGAGTTATGGCCCCTGACCTAGGAAAAAATTGTCATTTTAATGTTTTGTCGCATGTAGCTCCGAAAACATTTTACCTACAGTCATTATTTCATTACACAAGACCAGACTTCTTGTCCAGACTTACAGTCTTCGAATTTGGCCACTAGCCCAAAGCCCGAGGCTAGTAAAAACCTAGATCAGACTAGTAATTGTCTCCAGGTGACTAGTCCTAGTTAGTAAAAAAATCGAGAGACTAGGTATAAAATTAACACATTTTAACAAAATTATAAAACATACACCTTTAAATTTAATGTTCGGATTACCAAAATTCCTTTCGGGCTAGTAAGTTCTGCCATGTTGGTAGTTTGACTGGCTAGTACTTTGAAAAGTTTTTTGTGAAGACTGGACTTACTCAAAAAAAAAAGGTTTGTGAAACAGGTATGTTAAAATGTACTTGACTTGATCATAAAACATTAGAGGATTGTTTTATAGCCTATGAAGTGTTCTCTTCAGGGTTTTACTCAGCTAGGCCAGAGTTATGGCCAACTAAGTGAAAAATACACATAAGGTAGTGTTTCCTGCAGGCCTTTTCAACATGGCGCAGCGCCATGCCCCATTTGAAGTGCCGCCAAGCTGCCCTTCAAACTGCCTGTTTGCACCACGTGCCCTTTTATTCTATGAGGCTTGTGTATTTATCTTGACAAGTGCCTAAGCTTTTGATATTTGGTGTGTTGCATTGCCTCTTTATTTGATATGTAGCAATGCCTTGTGGTCCTCTACCAAAATTGTTCAAATTATTACCTTGGGGTGAAAAGAGGCCCTGCCCCGGGGGTCCCAAGTTTAACATAAGCTGATATAGGGAAAAAAATAAAAATCTTCTTGTCTGAAAGTTCAAGGCCTAGGCCTTTGATATTTGGTATGTATCAATGCATAGTGGACCTCTAACAGGATTGTTCAAATTATGCCCCTGTGGTGAAAAGAGGCCCCGTCCTGGTGGTCACTTGTTATGTGAGTAAAATATAGGGAAAAAAAATACTTCAAAAATTATCATATCATATTTCCTAGACTGTTTAATTATATTTATCTGTTGTACCCAAGTAATTACGTGTCACCTTACTGTAACCTTGACCTACTGACCGACTTTCTTCTTTTTTGAGATACAGCTTTGAAATTTGGATGACATGTACAGGTTTGCATACCAATCTTAAAACTGACTTTCAGTTACCATGAATGTGACCTACTGACCTACTTTCTAATATTTAAGCATCAGTTTGCCATTTTAAACATGTGGCTCATATTACTCAGGTGAGCGATTTAGGGTCATCATGACCCTCTTGTTTTTTTTGTTTTTTTAAACTGAACATGTTTATAACTATCTTTAAAGCCCTGCTCCTAGGCTATTCAAATTCTATTGTGTGTATGCAACCCATGATTGCAATAGGTAACAGTAAACGGCCATGCGCCACACTTTCTTTCATAGTTCATAGTCAGGATTTTCATGCT
This sequence comes from Mercenaria mercenaria, assembly GCF_021730395.1. Classification (NCBI taxonomy): domain Eukaryota; kingdom Metazoa; phylum Mollusca; class Bivalvia; order Venerida; family Veneridae; genus Mercenaria; species Mercenaria mercenaria. The sequence continues at coordinate 61,598,194 of NC_069366.1, read as the reverse complement.
TTTTCAGTGACAATTTAAGGTTAAAAGGTAGGACTGGAGCAGGTCCTTAACAAAATATATATTTTTCAAAAACTGTACGTACTGTGTCTACAAATGTTTATTAAACTTGCATAAAATGTAGTGTCAGTTGCATTTGTGTTAAAACTTATTCTTTACACTATTCTTATACAAATTGATTACCAGATGCCTAGAAAACCCCTAGGGGACTAGCTGTGAGTCCGGTTACTGGACGGCTAGAATGCAGGCTAGTTGCCAGTTAATGGACAGCTAGTCACTTCTGACAGTAAGAGAACTGGTTAGGGGTCTGGTACCCTGACCTCTAAACAGCCCATTACGGGTTATCTAGAGATCTGGAAATCAATCAATCAATACTGCATTTGGTATTGGTAAAGGAATTACTATATGTGGTTTGTACCAGACTTTTTATGCCCCCGAAGGTGGGCATATTAAAATCACACTGTCCTATAATAACTGTAATTCTTACTTCTTTTCCTTTTCAGATTGAAATTGACATAGAGCCTACTGACAAGGTAATTTCTTTATATTTGATGTTTACTGATAGGTATTATTTTATTTACAGAGGTAAGAGCTCTGGACAACATTTTATTTTCAAAGTGCATACTTACATAGTATGTATGATATAGTGAAATTCTTGCACAAGAATAAATAACCTGGGTCACTAAAAGATTTCATGTCCTCTGCCATATTTCTGTTATTTTATATGTTTGGATCATTGGAAACCTGGTTTATGCAGGTGTTTTGTTCATCCCTTTGTAACTTCAGGCATCAATTTTTTGCTACATGTATATTTCAAAATATCCCAATGTGTGTGAAGCTTTGTGCCACAGATTAGTCTGTTTAAATAAACATTTCCTTGATATATGTATGTACAAAATATAAATTTATTTTCAGGTTTTCTGTTTGTCGAGTTGATTACATATATCCTTTTTATCTTTGATAGAGTCCAGTTGTTTTAACTTCTCAAAAAAATATACATGAAACTGTATATGATTAAATTTTGTTGGCATGAAATTTCATAGTCAGGGGTCACACTGGGAATTTATTTCTCTGAGCCACTGCTTTTTCCGAAGATAAAATTATGAGGCCAGCAACGGCGAAGCGCATAGCATTGACGTTCTTGTAGGACTACATTATATGTACCAAAGTACTACTCAAGAAATTAATGTAGTTAATTATAACATATTTCTTAGTAACCCTTTAAAAAGCTAATTAGAAATCAATTTGTGTTAATTTCTAAAATAATCACTTTTATAAACATCTGCAATGTAATAAAAAAATTCTGAAAATCACATTTAAAATAAAGATGTCAAAAAAAAGAAAAAAAAAAACTTGTTAAAAAAAAATAGTGTCTTATTTTGCACATTGCCTATAAGACGGTGGGGTTCGATGCCTTCGCATGTTTTATTCTCGAAAAATACTTCAAAATAAGAGCTCCTTTTGCAACAGTTGTCATATTTTCTTAAATGTAGACTTTTTATTGGCTTTTTATTAAGATTGCACTAAAATATCTCGTCAGAAATGACAGTAATATCAATCACGGTCGCGAAAACGGGTGACAAATTCGGAAAACGTAAGTTGGAATTAAATATTTGATAAAATACCTATGTTTTATTGCTTTTCTATCATCATAACTATTCAATATTTACAATTTCTGCTTGTCTAAAGCATTTTTATTTGTTTTTGCCCAAACTAACCCTCGGCAATCATAGAAAATTTGTCTAACGGCCGACTGCTCATAAAATCATTTAAAGTGCACAAAATGATGATTATAATTATCCAGTTTGTTATTCAATAATCTAATTATCGCCAATTAACTGCCTGATCAAATAAAAAAAATTCAAATTGGCTCCCTCCCTTTCAATAACGGATGTTGTGTCTACACAGATTATCGATTTTTCACACCTTTTGGTTCGTAAAACTGGCAATATTCGTAGTTTTGCAGACAGATATAGCTTCGGGCCATTTTCGCCAATCAGAAAATTTCGCAGCCACATTTAATTTTTTGTCGCAAATGGCTCAAGTGGCGATCGACAGCGTGACCCCTGATAGTTTGGGCAAAGGTCATGAAAGGGTATTTGTTCATAAGGGTTTATTTCATTGCTTGACACACAGAATGAACTAAAATGAGTCACAATTACTAGTATTGATAATTTTCACAGGAAATTGATATCTTTACAGGTTGAACGAATCAAAGAACGAGTTGAGGAGAAAGAGGGAATTCCTCCTCCACAACAGAGACTCATTTTTAGTGGAAAACAAATGTTAGTAACTTTTATATCTTTTTAGAACATTTCTTACACTCCGTGCTAAACACTTGTTTATGAGTCTTGAACTTGGATGGCCAGATTGAGCTGTGAAAGATCTGGCATCCATCATCCACAGTTTTACTTTTAACAGTCAGGTTTGGCCGATTGAAATGAACCTTTGGACAGAATGCTTGTCTTAGCAAAATCATTTTTAGCTCACCTGAAGTTCTGAACTGTTCAAGGTGAGCTATTAATATAAATGATAGTCTGGCAATAGCATTGATCATCCTGTGTCAACAATTTTACTTAAGCATGTCCTCCTCAGAAATTGCTGGTCAGAATTAAATTGAATTTACTCAGTAGCATCTTGGCATGGATCTCTATTAAGTTTGCTCAAATGGTTTAGGTTGGCCCCTTTTAGGGGTTGCTACAGCTAAAAATAAAAAAAACTTATTCTGTAGCATCATGATAAGGTCCTCTCCCAATTTTATTGAAATGGGGGGTCAAAAGCTGTAGGTCTTGTCCTTGAATAACATTGGTAACACTAAAAGCTGTATTTTCTACCTTAACTGCACTTGACTTTAACCTTTAGCATGCTAGATAAATTGTCGTCTGCTGGAAATGTCGTCTGCTAAAATTGTAAAGTTCATTCAATTTGCTCCAAAAATTGGAAGAAATATTGTCAGAGTAGCAAACAGCTTGGAACCTGATCAGACGCCGATTTAATCGGCGTCTGATCTGGTTCCAAGCTGTTTGCAAAGGCTGTTAAATTCGCCTGCAGCAGGCTAAGGGTTAAATTGTTTCACTTTAAAATATCTAGCCTCTTGTGTTGTTTGTATATGGTTTAGTCTTTTGACCTAGTTTTTGACACCAGATCACACATTGCTTAAATTGACCAAGATTTTATTAAGGCAAAGATTCTGGCTATATTAAGATTGGGTCAGAAGTGTGACTCAGAGTGCCAACAGTGAAACTATGGGCGATGGATGCCAGATCATGGACCTTTGAATACCGGTAAATGCAGTAATTGGCCATGCATTGTTCATGCTGGATAGAGGATTCCGGTACTTTTTAAATCAGTGCGTCAAGGGTCAATGTCACAGTCAGGAGCAATATTAGATAGAAATTGTAGGCTTAAAAATAACAAATTTTAACTCTGGATGCAAATGGCAAATACTTAAATTTCTAGTAATTAGTATATAATGTAGCTGAAATGTAAGTCTATATTTTATGTAGAATCCTTCATTTCTTTTACAGGAATGATGAAAAAACTGCACAGGATTATAAAGTGACTGGTGGTTCCGTGTTACATCTTGTTCTAGCACTGAGAGGAGGTGTATGATGCTAGTTTTATTGTGAACATTGTAGATAAAATTGTTGTTGACTGTAAGCTGCACTCGGATCACGCATAAATTCTGTACCTTCCATTGCAGTATAAAGCCTGAAGCATGTACTTGGTTTAGCTTTTTCTGTAAACACTTGGTCATAAGTCTACCTAATTTGCTTTGAAAAACTGCTCTTAAAATCCAACCGAACTGGTAGTTTTTGCCTATATATAACATTTGTTCCTGCCAAGTAAAATATTACTTTTCTCACTTCTAAAACTGTTCCACCACATCCTAATAGAGTCAACTTATGGCCAGGTATTTACAATTTTTCAAAATTTAAGAATAACAAATTTGTTTCAATCAGCTTTTTATGTTGGGAAAACATGGTTACAGTTGAAATAATATACTGATTTTCTGTTGTTAAGGTGTAAAACATGGGAAATTTCCTGGCATTTTTACTTACATTGTTATAAATACTATTTGGAAGTAAGATAAGGAATGTAGGGGTTTTTTTTACATGTGATGGTCTAAAGTTTGTAATGTATTATTCTGAAGGATCTATTTTCTGATTGTTAAAGGTGGTAAATGATGATGTATATGTACACAATCAAATATGCAGTGTCTTATTATTTATAACTTCCCATTAATTTTTAGACAGCTTGTTTTAATTAAATATTAATAGACTTTATGATAAAATCTGTATCTACTTACTCCTTTAAAACGTTCATACATAACTGCAAAGTAATAAAACTGTGCTTGGAGACCAGTTTACAGATACAGTCTCGTCATTGATTGATTTCAAGACTATGCACAGTATTGACCAATCAGGTAACAGAAATTTGAGACTAGTCTTCAGATTCGACTTGACCTATCTAGTGTTACCTCTTGAAGAAAATGTTAATTTATTTCTACTGAATATTGCATTATCGTGCAGCATATTATTTAACATGTGTATGAAATACACAAAATAATTGGAGAAGTTGTTACCCTACCAGTTTTATTGCCCCACTAGTGTTGATGTGATGGACAAAGCTTGAAATGATACACTGGTAATTTTTAGTGTAATTTTTGCATTCAACAGTTTGTTTTGATTTTGATAGTAAATAATATTTCTGTGAAGTAATAATGATTCCCCCCCCCCCCCCCCCACTTGTGTTGAAATATTCAGGAAACAATTTTTGTGTTAATAAGGATTAAGGGAAGACAAATTGTTCCACTGAGTATAAGCTTTGTTTTGATATTTGTAAATTATTATTATGGTAAATGCTCCATGTTGTTGTCATGGTAACAAATGTTTCCTTGTATCATTATAATTAATATAATAAATAATAAAAAGATATAATAATAAGATAGTGATAAATTACAACATTTTGATGGGAAAAAAACTGTTATTCTTCTGTCTTTAGGTAGTGACTTAATCAGCTCTATGTCAAATTTTTAAAAATTAAGGATATATTTTCATTTGTAATTGTAGAAGGTTATTCAGAGATCATTTTGGAATACACATGTGTGTAAAATTTGTAGACAAACTCAAAAGCATGTTGGTTATACAGTAAGAATCTGGCATAGTAAAGCGGGAATGCTACTGTACGTTATATCATACTTGTATTATATTGACTTAAATAAGACTGATTTATGAATCTAAATAATGCACAGCTTTTTATGTTTGAAAATTATTTTGAGTGAAAAATTTGAAATTAGTCTTGAGGACAGTGTATTTATTATGCCCTTCTTCGAAGAAGGAGAGGTATATTGTTTTGCAGATGTCGGTCGGTCGGTCGGAATGTAGACCAATCCGTTTCCAGATGATAACTCAAGAATGCTTGGGCCTAGGATCATGAAAGTTGATAGGTAGGTTGGTCATCACCAGCAGATGACCCCTATCGATTTTGAGGTCTGTTTGTCAAAGGTCAAGGTCACAGTGACCCTGAATAGTAAAACGGTTTCCGGATGATAACTCAAGAACACTTAGGCCTAGGATCATGAAAGTTGATGGGGAGGTTGTTCATGACCAGCAGATGACCCCTATTGATTTTGAGGTCAGTATCTTAAAGGTCAAGGTCACAGTGACCCTGAATAGTGAAACGGTTTCCGGATGATAACTCAAGAACGCTTAGGACTAGGGTCACGAAAATTGATAGGGAGGTTGGTCATGACCAGCAGATGACCCCTTATTGATTTTGAGGTCAGTATATCAAAGGTCAAGGTCACAGTGACCAGGAACAGTAAAATGGTTTCCGGGCAATAAATCAAGAAGGCTTGGCCTAGTGTCAGGAAAATTGATAGTTAGGTTGGCCATGACCAGCAGATGACCCCTATTGATTTTGAGGTCATTAGGTCAAAGGTCAATGTCACATTAGCCAGGAACAGTTAAACGGTTTCTGATCTTCTTGTCCAAAACCATAGGGCCTAGGGCTTTGATATTTAGTATGTAACAAAATCTAGTGGTCCACTACCAAGGTTGTTCAGATTATTTCCCTGGAGTCAAATATGGCCCCACCCCGGGGGTCACATGGTTTATATAGACTTATATAGGAATTTTTTTTTTTGAAAAACCTCTTGTCCATAACCACAGGGCCTAGGGCTTTGATATTTTGTATATGACATCATCTAGTAGTCCTCTACTAAGTTTGTTCAAATTATTCCCCTAGGATCAAATATGGCTCCGCCCTGGGGGTCACATGGTTTACATAGACTTATATAGGGAAAAACTTTGAAAATCTTCTTGTCCAAATCACCATTCAAAAATGGCTCAGTGGATGGCGCCAAGATCACTCTGTAATCTCTTGTTGGGTTAAATTAGGTTAAAGGTCAAGGTCAGATTAAACCAGAATGGTAGAACTTTTGTTTACAGTGAGCATATAATTTCTGTTCCTTGTGCAATTACTGAATGCATCAAGGGGGGCATTTCGTGTTCAACGAGCTCTTGTTTTCTAGTTGCCACGATAGATTTGAATTTTTTGTAGGAAGTCACAAACTAATTGTAATGTGCAGTCTCATTAAATTGATATTAAATGTGTAAAACCGCAGTTTGTCTCTTATCAAGATTTCTCTGATGCTAAGTAGTCTAGTGTCCATTAAATTGGATCTAAATGGCTAGATAAAGTAAAAAAACAGCTACTGTGAAATAACTTGTACTTGGCAACAAATTTTCATGATTGGGTATATCCATGAAATTAAAGCCCAATGAATAATAAAATTTCGTTCCCATTATATCTATGGAAGTTGAAATCGACAAATTTATATCCCCTGAAAATAGTTGTTTCTGCAAAGAAATACTGGTAATTGATATAATTTACAATGTTAAATTCAAAAGCTGATTTAAAATTACCAGTATGTAATACTTTCATACATTCATTGTCTTGAATAAATATGTTAAATGCCACTTGTGAAGTTGTTCTTTCTTGCAATATTTGTACCTGGTTGTCAAACTTCTATGACAAATTGACGGTAGATAACCATTTAGAAAGTGTTCATGGTACAACTATGTTTCATGTGAAAAAATCATATACTGGTGGAGAACAAATACAGAATCCAGGCGCATTGAGGGACCATCAGAACAAAAGAAAGGTCCACCAGAGAACACTTCTTACCAAGTATGGTGAACATCTATCAATAGTTGATTAAAACAATTGTTTTAGGCATTTTCAAAAAATTTCGTGACCCCTTTGAAGAAGAGGATGTACATATTGTTTTGCTCATGTGAGCCATTAGACCATCCTGTTTCATGTTAATAACTGGAGTACCATTTGCCACTGGTCAGTAGGACACCACTATTGCTTTTGGGCTCAGTAGAACCTTGGAACTTAAAAAAAAAGGGTTTCTATTCTATAAATGGAGAATGGTTTGGCTTAGGGTCATTAAATTTCATTGGGTAGATACCTGTTGCCAGGTGATGAACCCTTTGGTTTTGGGCACATCAAGGTTACAGTGATTGTGTGTCTTAATGGCTAAACCTTTAGCCTGCTAGCCTGCCATCTTAGCTCAGTAGAGAAAGCCCAGATCTATGGGTCACAAGTTAGATTCCCTGGAGGGTCGCATGTTCTCCGTGATGAGTTAAGACATTTTGTCTGAAATCATTCATCCTCCACCTCTGATTCATATGGGGAAGTTTGCAGTTATTGGTGGAGAATGGCTTTGTACTGGTATAGAATCCAGGAACACTGGTTAGGTCAGTTACTTGCAGAGAACAGGTTTGTACTGGTACAGAATCCAGGAACACTGGTTAGGTTAACTGCCTGCAGTTACATAACTGAAATACTGTTGAAAATGGCGTTAAACCCAAAACAAACGAACTTTGGCCTGCTGGCAGCAAATGATCACGATCTGCACTGTGTGGTGCTGTCCAGATTGAATAATGGACCAATCTATTTCAGAAATTAAGCAGTGTAAAGGCTTATCAGTTTTCAATTATAGAATGTTTGGGCCTGGAGCTCTAAAACTTCATAGGATGACTGCCTGTGTACAGTAGATAACATCTTTTGTCTGGTTTCGGTATGTCACAGTGACCTTTGGGCTTAATAATGTGTCCTATAAATAGCAGCCCACATCTGTCAGAATTACTATGGTGATTCCTTGTGGTCAGTAGGTCACCCTTATCCTTTAAGGGGTCAGTAAGTGAAAGTTGCTGCGACTTCAAGACTGACATGAAGGCTTCCCATCAAAACTTGTAGAATGCTTGGCATTGGAACTGTCAAACTTAAAGATGACTGCCAGTTGTTAGTAAATCAACCTTGTTCTGTGTGTCTGTACATCAACTGTTGTAACCTTGATACTTGAAATACTTCAAACAGCATTAGATGAAGAATGTTCATTTTGATGTGGTCAATAAGTTGAAGGTGAGGGTCACTTACTACAGTGCAACCTCTGTAGAGCAACACCCTTTGGGAGATACAAATACTGACTGTTGTGTAGAGGTTGTTGTTCTAGAGAGGTAAATTTGATAGTATATTTCAGCTTAGGGAAACTTTGATGATGTTGTTATAGAGAGGTTTGTGCTTAAGAGAGGGCAGCTCTGGAGAGGTTGTACTGTAGTACCTGAAACTGAAAACAGTGATTGTTGGAACAATTGGATGCTCCCCCTGATGGTACTATGTCAAGGGAAAGTAAGGAGAGAATTACCCTAACCTAAACCCACTTTACATAAAGGAAAGGTCTGTTTATAGAGTGAAACAGTTACTGTCAATCCTAATGCTGGCCGTGTTAAGCAATGAAATAAGTAATCTATGTTACCTGCTATTACTGGATAACACGGTCATGTATCCATTAATACTTTGATTGTTTTCTTTGAATTTCACGTATTTCTAGTTATTTCTCTCAAAACTTGAAGCATATAAATACAAGGCAGTCTGAAAGGCAGCTATATCCCCTGCAGCTGTTATGGATAGTGAAAGGGTTGATGGCATTGGGTGGAAGCACTGACCGATCTTATTAATATGACGACATCAATGAATTTGAATTTTTTCAAGGGGTTTAGGAAATACACAGCGGACAAAAAATGAAATGCTCAAATCTTTGACCTTGAGCCAATATGGCTGACTCATGGGTTCTGCACATCGTCTTGAGGTGATCATTAGACCAAAGTTTCATGAAAATCCTTCAAGGCGTTCAGGAGATACAGAGCTCAAACCTTTGACCTTGAGTTGTGACCTTTAGCCTACATGGCTGGTCCATATGTCCTGTACATTGTCTTGATGAGGTGACCATTTGGCCCAAGTTTCATGAAAACCCTTCAATGGGTTTAGGAAATATAGAACAGATGCAAAATGGAAGGCTCAAACCTTTGAGCTGTGACCTTGACCTTGAGTCGACATGGCTGCCTCTTTTGAGTTATGCACATCGTTTTTTGACCCAAGTTTCATGAGAGTGGACACAAAATGGAAGGGTCAAACCTTTGACCTCGAGTTGTGACATTGAGCCGACATGACTAACTCATGAGTTCTGCACATTGTCTTGATGGTGATCATTTGACCCGAATTTCATGAAAATCCTTCAATGGCTTTAGGAGATACAAAGCAGACACAAATGTTACTGACAGAAGGACAGAGACCATTCCAATCCGCTACCCCCCCCCTCACTAAACCTAAAGAGGGACTGTTTTTAACTTAAACAAGTGAATGAAGTATTGCCATGCAATACAAAGTCCCCTACTGGAAGGCACCTAATTTTCTCTACTGCAGTATAACATAATGAACTGATATCTGTCAATGATGTATAAACAATATTGTACTACATATACAATATGTTATAACAACACACTTGGATTAAAATGTGCATATATAAAAACCCACAGTTGTTTTCATATTGAATTTTTTTGGCTGATTATAAAAATGTTATCATGTAAGTTATTTATAGTAACAACAAAGGGAAATTAATCTTTAAAAAAAAAAAAAATCTATATAATATAAGTCCACAAGAAACCCTTTACCAGGTAGAGATAGGTCAAAATACACCTAAAAATTGGATGTAACATGCATGCTGTACCACAGAAAAGTGGTCTCGATTTTCTCTACCGCCAGTAATAAAAAAGTTACAATAAAATCTATTTATAGTAAAAACAAAGGGACGTAATTCTAAAAACAAGGGTGCCTCATGGTGGTGAACATTTGTTCCAAGTTACATCAAAATCCCTCCATGCATGAAGAAGAAATGTTCCGTACAAAGTCATTCTTGAATTTGACCTTTGACCTCTAAATATGACCTTGACCTTAGACCTAGGGACCTGGTTCTTGCGCATGACATGTTGTCTCATCCAGGGGAATATTTGTGCCAACTGTTATCTAAATCCTGCTTTGCATGACAAAGTTATAGACGGACAGGAAAAAAATCCTCTTGACCTTTGATCTCAAAGTGTGACCTTGACCTTTAAGCTAGGGTACTGGGTGTTGCGCATGACACGTCGTCTCATCATGGGAAACATTTGTGCCAAGTAATATTAAAATCCCTTCATGGATGGCAGAGTTATGGACGGGACAGGAAAAAAACTCTGTTGACCTTTGACCCCCAATTGTGACCTTGACCTTTGAGCTAGGGGTCCGGGATTTGCGCATGACACGTCGTCTCATCATGGGGAACACTTGTGCTAAGTGATATTAAAATCCCTTAATGAATGTCAGAGTTATGGTCCGGACACGAAACAGACCCTGTTCATGCTATGTTAACATTTGACTGTTTAGTGTGACCTTGACCTTTGAGCTAGGGGTCTGAAAGTTGTGCATGACACATCGTCTTATTATGAGATACATTTCTGCCAAGTAATATTAAAATCCCTTCATAGATGGGAGAGTTATGGACCGGACAGGAAAAAAGCCTTGTTGACCTTTGACCTCCAATTGTGACCTTGACCTTTAAGCTAGGGGTCCAGGTTTTGCGCATGACACGTGTCTCCTCATGGGGAACATTTGTGCCAAGTAATATTAAAATCTCTTCATGGATGGGGAGTTATGGACCGGACAGGAAAAAAAGCCCTGTTGACCTTTGACCTCCAATTGTGACCTTGACCTTTGAGCTAGGGGTCCGGGATTTGCGCATGACACATCATCTCATCATGGGGAACATTTGTGCCAAGTAATACTAAAATCCCTTCAAGGATGGGAGTTGTGGACCGGACAGGAAAAAAGCCCTGTTGACCTTTGACCTCCAATTGTGACCTTGACCTTTGAGCTAGGGGTCCGGGTTTTGCGCATGACACGTCGTCTCATCATGGGGAACATTTGTGCCAAGTAATATTAAAATCCCTTCATGGATGACAGAGTTATGGACCGGACACGAAATTGCGGACGGACGGACGGACGGACTGACGGAAAAGTGCATTCCTATAGTCCCCGAAACTGGTTTTCAACCAGTAGGGGACTAATAAACTATAAAAGTAAGAGTAGATTTCCCTGAAGCACAGAGCACTCCAAACACAGCTAACTGTTATATATCATGTTTTCTCATATTCTCGGGGCTTAAGGCCTTGTTTTTATTCCCAGTAACAGATTAACCATTTCATAAACAGGTTTTGGGTGTTATTTTGTAGAAAATTCATTTGTCTTTCAGATGGAGTCATAAAATATTACAGAAATTATCCCATTTGATTATTTTGTTACTGTATTTAATACCACCCTCAACCGCAGAAATGGACCAAGAGTTTCTCATTTTCCCGTGGATTTTGATTTGACTTTTCATCACAAATAAGTTGTAGAATTTAAAACATTAAAATTACCACTGTGTAATAAAATTATATACTCTGTAGTAAATACATCAAGAAATATGACAATAAATTGCATAATCAATAATTTATGACAAATTTGCTAACACCACCAGAAAAAAATAAGGATTTTTTAAAAAATTGAGTAAAATGCTGATAGTTTCGTCAATATGCGTTCAAATTACTTGAAATTTTCAGTGTGTCAGTTTTGTACCATGCCTGTCTAGAAAATAACAAACAATAAATTATTTGACAACTTTAAGGCTAAAAACGAGAATATGAGAAACCCCGAGAATACGAGAAACAGGGATATATAATATACATATAAAAGCTGTTATCTATTGTAAGCATTGGTAGCTCCAAAGACTTATTCAAGTGAGTCATAAAGTGGTAAAAATATTTGGACTGACAGATGTATGATGCAGTATGAACTTCTATTTACAACTTCTTTAGTCTACAAATGTTTCAAGCTGTCTTATTAAACAAGAGGGTCACTAGAAGATGCCTTTGTAGAAAGCACATATCTCCCCCAATGCATTGCCGTATAGGCAAGAAGTCAATGGGGGGCTGTAGCGAATGTCAAAGAGACTGCAATAGGGATCATGTACTTGGCATGTCCAATCATCCAACTAAGTTTCAACACTCTTGGCCTAATGGTTCTCAATTTATGAATTGGAAACGGTTTTCCATGTTCAGGCCCCTTGACTTTGACCTTTGATCAACTGACCCCAAAATTAGTAGGGGTCATCTACTCTGAATGTCCAATCATCCTATTAAGTTTCAGCATTCTTGGTCAAGTGGTTCTCGAGCTATTGATTGGAAAGAGTTTTCTATGTTCAGCCCCCTGTGACTTTCACCTTTGATGGAGTGACCCCAAAAACAACAGGGGTCATCTACTCAGCAAGTCCAATCATCCTAGTAAGTTTCAACATTCTGGGTCCACTGGTTGATCGGAAATAGTTTTCCATGTTCAAGCACCTGTGACCTTGACCTTTAACATGTTGGAGTAACCCCAACATTGATAGGGGTCATTTACTCTACATGGCCAATCATCCTATTAAGTTTCAACATTCTGGGTCAAGTGGTTCTTGAGTTATTGATCGAAAAGTGTTTTCCATGTTGACAGGCCCCTGTGACTTTGTCCTTTGATGGAGTGACCCCAAAAACAATAGGGTCATCTACTCCAGAAGTCCCGCCACACTATGATGTTTGAAGGTTCTATGTCAAATGGTGCTCCAGTTATTGACTGGAAATGAAGTGTGACGGACAGACAGATGGATAGGGCAAAAACAATATGTCTCCCCCCGGGGGAGACATAATTAAAGTGTAAAAGGCTTTGTGTTTGTATAACATAATGGTACAAGTACAGAGTTAGGTTTCTACTATGTTGGCCTGTTAGTAGTATATCTATACATGTCACACACACTTTTGAACCTAGGATTATAATTTGAACAATTGCAGTACACAGTACATATCACACTCCGAATATCAAGGCTCTAGCTTTTATTGATTCAGGAAATTATTTTCAAAGTTTCTTATATATAAGCCTATAGTAAGAACATGCCACACACAGGGGCATAGCCATTTTTGACCTTAGGACAATAATTTGAATAATTAGGGTGGAGCGTTCAACCCTTGTATCAAATGCAAAATATCAAAGCTCTAAAGAAAAAGATTTTTAAACTCAGACAGCTGAAAACCTATATTTAACCAAAAAGACCCGTATGTTGAATAAACCGGAACCATTTGAACAACTTTAAAAGAGGGCTACCCAGCAATCATTTATGTAAAGTTTCATCAAAATCCATTCAGTGGGTTTGGAGGAGATGTTGTTTAAAGAAATTGTTGATGAAAAGTGATCACACCCTCTGGCTGCCATGTGTTTTGACGAATCAAAAAAAAAATCGAAGAAGGTCACACAAGGACAATTTGTGTGAAATTATTTTAAAATTGGGCCAGCAGTTTCACACAAGAAGATTTTTTAATTTTTCACTATATACATGTAGGGGAAAATGACAACACCCTCTGGAGGCCATGATTTTTGACAATCAAAATTTCAACAATCTTGGTCGAGAGTCACACAAGGACCATAAATTTTGTATAAAAATGTTTTAAAATTGGGCCAGTAGTTTCACATAAGACTTTTTTAATTATCCACTAAATACATATAGGGTAAAGTGACCATGCCCCCTGGCGACCATTTTTACATATCGGTATAATTTGAACAATATTAGAAGAGGGTAACATAAGGACCATTTGTATTTCAAAATCGCCCCATCGGTTAAGTAAGAGATGTCGTCTGAAGATTTTTCTATTTTAAGCTCTGTGTGCAATCAAGTGAAACTATTTAAACAACTTTAATGGTAGAGGACCACCCAAGGAACATCCAGGCCAAGTTTCATCAAAATCCATTCAGTGGTTTTGGAGGAGATGTGGTTTAAACACAATTGTTGATGATGGATGGACGACTTGATGGACGCACACACGACGGACACAGCATGATCACAATAGCTCACCATAGCTCACTATGAGCAATTTGTGCTCAGGTGAGCTAAAAATACAATTTGTAACTTTTACATGTTAGTGTAGAGGCAAAACTCTTTTACCATAAACAAAAACATAAAATACAGTTACTAAAAGATTTTAATATTCAATGTAAACAGGTATGAAGAAAGCAAATGTCACTGGTCAAACATTTAGTATAGTTTAATTGTAATGTCCGATGTGGCGTTCCATAATTTTAACACTTAACCTTCGCACATGCATCATAATCGGATTTGGTTGGTTTTATTCGTTAGTGTTTATCTTCTGGTATTGAATAGGTGATACTCGTCAATATATGCCAGTGGCGGAAATTGCAAAAGTGCACTGAAGCAGTGTAGTTGGTGAACACTTGTCAGTCAGTCTATTGTATTGTACATGTCTAATCATTTTGTACGTTTCATGTTTTTGTATGGGAGTAAGAATGAGAGAAAGAAATATATTCTTCTTGATTAACAGTCTTTTCTGCGCACACATCTCCTTTCCAATCCCGCACTTCCTCTAGTCCACTCGTACGAGTAAGACATATTATCTAAGAAGAGAAAAACTACAGCTGCATTTCCTTTATTTCAATTTCCATTGAAATAATTTATACAGACGCTGTGGTAAAAATTTACCTAATGTATTGATATATTATTTATGTACTGTATTTTATATTTGATCCGTGTTGATTGAATATCTATGTGCAATATTATGTTGTTTTAGCTGTCTTTTACGTTTGTCTAATATATGTTTATATGTTTATATATATATGTTTTAGGCCAATTAATTATGGAGTACAAATAAATGAACATCGAACCTACGCCAGAGTAGTGTATTATTACACCCTGTGACATAAATATTAAGAAAATGTAGATAGCACATGAGGCAAAGTTTAAAAAAAATAAGAAATAGAAACAAGAGCTGTCTGTAGCGTGCTCCACTATTCGGGGATTTGACTGAATATATGTCTGAATAAGAGACCTACATCAAAATGAAGACACACCAAGGGGAATAATTCCATCAAGTACACAAATCTGAATTTATAGGATTGTTACAACACATGCAGATGATAATGATAAAGACATATTTTGAGTTTCAAGTCATTATCTTATATAGTACCAAAGTTATGTCCAAAAAAATTCAAGTTTAAAAGGGGCATAATTCGGTCAAAAATACAAATCAGAGTTAAGGGGATTGTTACCAAACATGCAGATGATGATGATAAAGATACATTTTAAGTTTCAAGTCTTTATCTTATATTGCATTAAAGTTATATCCAGAAAGCAAAGACTGCAAAAAAGTTTTAAGTACAAAAGGGGCATAATTCTGTCAAAAACACAATTAGAGTTATGGGTTATGTAGCCACACATGCAGATGATTATAAACAAATATTTTTCATTTCAAGTCATTACTTTTAAAGTACCAAAGATATGTCTATAAACGAAGCTCTTGTAAAAATTTTACAAGAAAATAATTCAAAGTATAACTTCTTGGTAACCTTGACCTTGGGTATAATGGGCCCAGCCCATGCACATACTTTGTTTGTATGCTGGACAATGTGTATGTGAACTTACAGTATGATATAAGCAAAAGTAACAAAGATATGACAGAAAAACAATGGTTGCCGAAAAACTTTAACCTTAAAAATAACCTAAGTATAAGACCATGGTGACCTTAACCTTGGGTATAATGGGCCCAGTCTCTGAAAATTCTTTGTTTGTATGCTGGACAATGTTTACATAAAGTTACAGTAAGATATAAGCAATAGTAACAAAGATACGAAATAAAAACAAAGGTTGCCGAAAAACTTTAACCTTAAAAATATCCTAAGTATAAGACCTTGGTGACCTTGACCTTGGGTATAATGGGCTCAGCCCCTACACATATATTGTCTGTATACTGGACAATGTTTATGTGAAGTTACAGTAAGATATAAGCAACAGCAACAAAGATACGACAGAAAAAACAAAGGTTGCCGAAAAACTTTAACCTTAAAAACAACCTAAGTATAAGACCTTGGTGACCTTGACCTTGGGTATAATGGGCTCAGGCCCTACACATATATTGTTTGTATACTGGACAATGTTTATGTGAAGTTACAGTAAGATATAAGCAATAGTAACAAAGATATGACAGAACAAGAGATCACAGAGTGATCTTGGCGCCCACCAATGTGCCATTTTTGAGTGTTCCAAATTTCAAGACTTATTGACTAGCTCAAGGTCAAATTTCATTTCCATACACAACACAAATCTATGCAGGGGTCCAAATTTGAAGTCTGTACCTTCAAAAATGTGAAAGTAGGTCACTAGGTCAATGTCAAGGTCAAAGTTTGTTTCGGTATACAAAACTATGCATGTGGTCCTAAATTTGAAGCCTGTAGCTACAGAAATGTGAAAAAAGGTCACTAGGTCAATCTTAAGGTCAAAGTTCCTTTCGGTACATAAAACTATGCAAGTGTTCCAAATTTGAAGGTTGAGTTTGAGAAATGTAAAAGTAGGTCACTAGGTCAAAATCCAGGTCAAATTTTACTTCGGAATACAAAACTATGCATGCGGTCAAAATTTGAAGCCTGTACCTTCAAAAATGTGAAAGTAGGTCACTAGGTCAATGTAAAGGTCAAAGTTTGTTTCAGTACACAAAACTATGCAGGTAGTCCAAATTTGAAGGCTGTACCTTAAAAATGTGAATGTAGGTCACTAGGTCAATGTAAAGGTCAAAGGTCATTTCAGTACACAAAACTATGCAAGTGGTCCAAATTTGAAGGCTGTAGCTTGAGAAATGTAAAAGTAGGTCACTAGGTCAAAATCAAGGTCAAATTTTATTTCAGAATACAAAACTATGCAAGTGGTCCAAATTTGAAGCCTGTACCTTCAAAAATGTGAAAGTAGGTCACTAGGTCAATGTCAAGGTCAAAGTTTTTTTCGGTACACAAAACTATGCATGTAGTCCAAATTTGAAGGCTGTAGCTTGAGAAATGTGAAAGTAGGTCACTAGGTCAAAATCAATGTCAAATTTCATTTTGAAACACGAAACTATGCATATGGTCCAAATTTGATGCCTGTACCTTCAAAAATGTGAAAGTAGGTCACTAGGTCAAAATAAAGGTCAAAGTTTTTTCCAGTGCATAAAATTATGCATGTAGTCCAAATTTGAAGGCTGTAGCTACAGAAATGTGAAAGTGGGTCACTAGGTCAAAATCAAGGTCAACTCATGTCAAGGTTCATCTTGCCACTAAAAATATACATGTGGTCCAAGTTTGAATGTTGTAGTTACTGACAAGAACATTTTAAAAGCTTTTCCCTATATAAGTCTATATGAACCATGTGACCCCCGGGGCGGGGCCATATTTAACCCTAGGAGGATAATTTGAACAAACTTGGTAGAGAACCACTAGATGATGCTACATTACAAGTATCAAAGCCCTAGGCTTTGTGGTTTGGACAAGAAGATTTTCAAAGTTTTTCCCTATATAAGTCTATGTAAACCATATGACCCCCAGGGCGGGGCCATATTTGACCCTAGGGGTATAATTTGAACAATCTTAGTTGAAGACCACCAGATGATGTCACATACAAAATATCAAAGCCCTAGGCCCTGTGGTTTTGGACAAGAGGTTATTCAAAGTTTTTCCCTATATAAGTCTATATAAACCATGTGACCCCCAGGGCGGGGCCATATTTGACCCCAGAGAAATAATTTGAATCATCTTGGTAGAGGACCACTAGATGATGCTTCATACCAAATATCAAAGCCCTAGGCTCTGTGGTTTTGGACAAGAAGGTTTTCAAAGTTTTTCCCTATATAAATCTATATAAATTATAAAAATAAACAAAGGGCCATAACTCACTCATAAATTGTTGAACCAGTCTGATTTTCAGGGGGACACAACTAGGGTACCAATACATCATTCTGACAAAGTTTGGTCAAAATCCCCCCAGTAGTTTCTGAGGAGATGCGATAACGAGAAATTGTTAACGGACGGACGGACGGAATGACGGACGGACCACGGACGCAGAGTGATTTTAATAGCCCACCATCTGATGATGGTGGGCTAAAAACAAAGGTTGCCAAAAAACTTTAACAAAGAAGGGTCACGCTGACGCTGGGGCGAGTAGTATAGCCCCCCCATTCTACGAATAGTGGAGCTAAAAAGTAACATCTTTCAATATTCTCTACAAAAAAACTAGTTACCTTGCACCTTGCAATTTTACCTTGCAGTTTTATTTTGATTTTCCTAGTGCAAAGTTTGTGTATATCTGAATTAGAATTACAATTAACTGAGACATACATTTAACTGGTAGAAACACAGAGTTGTCATATAATGTATTCTATAATGTGAGAAATCTAGATACAATGCTTAAGAAATTGTAAGACACCTCATCTAAGCTGGTTCAGATTTACACATAAAATCTTAAGATAACATAATGTAAACACCAAAATATTTCATCATAACATTGCAAAATTCAAATGACGCAATGTTTTAGATGTCTTATCTACATAAGATTTACATAGGATTTTAATTAAGTAGTACTTCTTAAAGAGGTCTGCGGCTCTTTACTAGTAAAGACAAGAGCACCGCCTTGCGGGTGCTGACGCTCATCTGATTTTTTTTGTATAATAGAAATATTGTCCTACCCATGATTTTCTAAGTCTAAAAAGGGCCATCATTCTTGCAAAAAGCAGGATAGAGTTATGTTTCTTGATGTGCAGTGTCCACTTATGATGGTGAAAAACTGTTGCAAGTTTTAAAGCAATAGCTTTGATAGTTTATGAGAAAAGTTGACTTAAACATAATATTCAACCAAGAAAATGATTTTTCTAAGTCCAAAAGGGGCAATAATTATTGCAAAAAGCAGGATGGAGTTATGTTGCTTGCTGTACAGGGTCAGCTTATGATGGTGAACAAGAGTTGCAAGTTTTAAAGCAATAGCTTTGATATTTTAAGAGAAAAGGTTGACCTAAACATAAAACTTAACCAAGAAATCTGATATTTTCTAAGTCCAAAAGGGGCCATAAATCTTGCAAAAAGCAGGATGGAGTTATGTTTCTTGCTGTACAGGGTCAGCTTATGATGGTGAACAAGTGTTGCAAGTTTTAAAGCAATAGCTTTGATAGTTTAGGATAAAAGCTGACCTAAACATAAAACTTAACCAAGAAAACTGATTTTCTAAGTCTAAAAGGAGCAATAATTCTTGCAAAAAGCAAGATGGAGTTATGTTTCTTGATGTACAGGGTCTGCTTATGATGGTGAACAAGTATTCCAAGTTTCAAAGCAATAGCTTTGATAGTTTAGGAGAAAACGTGACCTAAACATAAAACTTAACCAAGAAACAGATATTTTCTAAGTACAAAAGGGGCCATAAATCTTGCAAAAAGCAAGATGGAGTTATGTTTCCTGCTATACAGGGTCAGCTTATGATGGTGAACAAGTATTCCAAGTTTCAAAGCAATAGCTTTGATAGTTTAGGAGAAAAGCTGACCTAAACATAAAACTTAACCAGGCAACGCCGACGCCGACAACCGCTCAAGTGATGACAATAACTCATCATTTTTTTTCTTCAAAAAATCAGAAGAGCTAAAAATGACATATTACTTTTTACAACAGTATATTAATTACTTCTTACAGGCAATATTACAAGTGGTTTGACAGATACATTACTTATTGTGGGCATTATCACCTATTCTAATATGCTTGTTTCTGTTAAAACACGCTTGCACTAAAATTAAGTCCTGTTACCGGGCAAGGACGCCAATGTTTTTGTTGCCACCAAGAAAGAAAGGTGATATATCTTATCTTCTGTTTTAAATAAAGGGTATATTAGAATCAATAAAATGTATAGCAAAATTATGTTTTACTTAAACTAACACACTCAAAAACAAACATATGTCACCAAATAATTCACTTGGCTACCGGAGATTTTTCTACAACATTAGAGGGCGGACATGAGGTGTTTTATGACTTTCCATGTTCGCAATGTGAAGTAAATGGAAAACACGTGGAAACTGCTAGATATTGTAAAGATTATTTCGTTTACATGTGCAAAATTTGTGTAAGAAATCATAACAAATTTCCGCTCAACACTAAATGACATAATGTAACAAAAGGACCATGATGGCCCTGAATTGCTCACCTGTCCCAACATGACCCAGTTTTGAACTGAGTATTTTTTCTATTTTTTTGACATAGTGACCTAGTTTTTGAGCTTATGTGACCCAGTTTTAAGCTTGACCTAGATAGCATCAAGATAAAAATTCTAACCAATGAAAAATATGGCCTCTAGAGAGGTTACAAGGTTTTTCGATTATTTGACCTAATGACCTTGTTTTTGAAGGCATGTGACCCAGTTTTGAACTTGACCTAGATATCTTCTAGGTGAATTCTCACCAAATTTCATGAAGATCTCATGAAAAATATGGCCTCTAGAGAGGTCAGAAGTTTTTTCTCCTTTTTACACCTACTGACCTAGGTTTTGACCGCATGTGACACAGTTTCGAACTTTACCTAGATATCATCAAGGTGAACATTCAGACCAATTTTCATGAAGATCCATTGAAAAATATGGCCTCTAGAGAGCTCAAAAGGTTTTTCTATTTTTAGACCTACTGACATAGTTTTGCTGCAGTTGACCCAGTTTCAAACTTGACCTAAATATCATTAAGATGAATATTCAGACCAACTTTCATACAGATCCTATGAAAAATATGACCTCTAGAAAGGTCACAAGGTTTTTTGTTTATTTGACCTAGTTTTTGATGGCATGTGAATCAGTTTCAAACTTGACCTAGATATCATCAAGATGAACATTAAGACCAACTTTCATACGATCCCATGAAAAATATGGCCTCTAGAGAGGTCACAAGGTTATTTTATTATTTGACATACTGACCTAATTTTTGAAGGCATGTGACCCAGTTTCAAACTTGACATAGATATCATCAAGGTGAACATTCTGACTAACTTTCATGAAGATTCATTGAGAAGTATGGCTTCTAGAGAGGTCACAAGATTTTTCTATTTTTTAGACCTACTGACCTAGTTTTGAACCGCACCTGACCGAGTTTCAAACTTGACCTAGATATCATCAAAATGAACATTCTGACCAACTTTCATAGAGATCCCATGAAAAATGTGACCTCTACAGTGGTCACAAGCAAAAGTTTATGCATGGACGGACACTGCTTGATCACAAAAGCTCACCTTGTCATTTTGTGACACGTGAGCTAAAAAACCAAAATATTTCCTTCATAACATTGCAAAATTCAAATGACACAATGTTTTAGATGTCTTATTTACCAAGGATTTTAATTAAGTAGTACTTCTTAAAGAAGTCTGTGGCTTTTTACTAGTAAAGAAAATGACATATTACTTTTTACAACAGTATATTAATTACTTCTTACAGGCAATATTACAAGTGTTTTGACAGATACATTACTTATTGTGGGCATTATCACCTATTCTAATATGCTTGTTTCTGTTAAAACGCGCTTGCACTAAAATTAAGTCGTGTTACCGAGCAAGGATACCAATGTTTTTGTTGCCACCAAGAAAGAAAGGTGCTATATCTTATCTTCTGTTTTAAATAAAGGATATATTAGAATCAATAAAATGTATAGCAAATTATGTTTTACTTAAACGTTCACACTCAAAAACAAACATATGTCACCAGATAATTCACTCTGGCTACCGGAGATTTTTCTACAACATTAGAGGGCGGACATGAAACGTTTTATGACTTTCCATGTTCGCAATGTGAAAAAGACGGAAAGCACGTGGAAGCTGCTAGATACTGTAAAAATTGTTTAGTTTACATGTGCAAAATTTGTATAAGAAATCATAACAAATTTCCGCTCAACACTTAAGATGACATAATGTAACAAAAGGACCATGATGGCCCTGAATCGCTCACCTGTCCCAACATGACCCAGTTTTGAACTGAGTATGACATCATCTTTTCTATTTTTTTGACATAGTGACCTAGTTTTTGAGCTCATGTGACCCAGTTTTAAGCTTGACCTAGATATCATCAAGATAAAAATTCTGACCAATGAAAAATATGGCCTCTAGAGAGGTTACAAGGTTTTTCTATTATTTGACCTAATGACCTTGTTTTTGAAGGCATGTGACCCAGTTTTGAACTTGACCTAGGTATCATCTAGGTGAATTCTCACCAATTTTCATGAAGATCTCATGAAAAATATGGCCTCTAGAGAGGTCAGAAGGTTTTTCTTTTTTTCAGGCCTCCTAGCAGGCCTGAACAAAAATAAAGGTTTTTATAAGGCTCCAATCTATGGAAATAAAGGCCTTTTAGTGTAAAATATAAAGGCTATTTTTGTCGGAATTCTCGTTGAAAACAAATAGTATATATAGGTATTTACTAAAAACATCTACATGTACGTGGTCTGGTGAACACAACAGCATTCTGAAAAACTCAAGATGAAAGATACACAAGCAGTATCCTAATAACAACACTTAAAAGGGGGGAAGAAATACAGTAGTATAACCATTACTTGCTTTAAACTGGCACGACAAGCAGTCTGAACAAAAATATAGGTTCTGAGTGAAAATTACAGGCTATTTGGCCGTTTTAAAGGTTTTTTCCAGAAGATTTAAAGGTTTTAAAGGTTTGCTCTGAAATTAAAGGTTTTTAAAGGTTTTAAAGGTTTCACTAGGAGGCCTGTAATTTTTATACCTACTGACCTAGGTTTTGACCGCATGTGACACAGTTTCGAACTTTATCTAGATATCATCAAGGTGAACATTCAGACCAATTTTCATGAAGATCCATTGAAAAATATGGCCTCTAGAGAGGTCAAAAGGTTTTTCTATTTTTAGACCTACTGACATAGTTTTGCTGCTGTTGACCCAGTTTCGAACCTGACCTAGATATCATCAAGATGAACATTCAGACCAACTTTCATACAGATCCTATGAAAAATATGACCTCTAGAAAGGTCACAAGGTTTTTTGTTTATTTGACCTACTGACCTAGTTTTTGATGGCATGTGAATCAGTTTCAAACTTGACCTAGATATCATCAAGATGAACATTCAGACCAACTTTCATACAGATTCCATGAAAAATATGGCCTCTAGAGAGGTCACAAGGTTTTTTTATTATTTGACATACTGACCTAGTTTTTGATGGCACGGACCCAATTTCACAGGTGAACATTCTGACTAACTTTCATGAAGATCCATTGGGAAGTATGGCTCTAGAGAGGTCACAAGATTTTTCTATTTTTTAGACCTACTGACCTAGTTTTGAACCGCACCTGACCGAGTTTCAAACTTGACCTAGATATCATCAAGATGAACATTCTGACCAACTTTCATAAAGATCCCATGAAAAATGTGACCTCTAAAGTAGTCACAAGCAAAAGTTTACGCATGGACGGACGCTGCTTGATCACAAAAGCTCACCTTGTCACTTTGTGACATGTGGGCTAAAAAACCAAAATATTTCCTTCATAACATTGCAAAATTCAAATGACACAATGTTTTAGATGTCTTATTTACCAAGGATTTTAATTAAGTAGTACTTCTTAAAGAAGTCTGTGGCTTTTTACTAGTAAAGAAAATGACATATTACTTTTTACAACAGTATATTAATTACTTCTTATAGGCAACATTACAAGTGTTTTGACAGATACATTACTTATTGTGGGCATTATCACCTATTCTAATATGCTAGTTTCTGTTAAAACGCGCTTGCACTAAAATTAAGTCCTGATACCAGGCAAGGACGCCAATGTTTTTGTTGCCACCATTTCAGAGCGCTGCTATATTTTATCTTCTGTTTTAAATAAAGGGCATATTAGAATCAACTAGAGCTATCACTAAAGGTGAATGTACCCCCCGCATGCACTGACACAGTACATTGCAATTTGACGCACACAAGATTGCATAATTATGCGGACTGTATGTATATAGTACAGTAACAAAAAACAAAGTCCTATAACTATGCAGAATATTTATCTAAAGGAACGTAACATGCACCATGGACAACTAGGGTTGGTACTGATCACACTTGTGTGCAAGGGTTCGGAAGATTAGGCGCGCACAAGATTGCATATGCAGACTGTATGTACATATATGTTAACAAGAAACAAAGTCCCATGACTCTGCAATTTTTGTCGTTGAACCTAACATGACTGTGTCTATGTATATAGTATAGTAACAAAAAACAAAGTCCCGTAACTCTGCAATTTTTTTTCTCTGAAAGAACCTAACATGCCCCATGCACAACTACTGTTGTTACTGATCACTTGTGTGAAGTTTCATTAAACTGTGTCAAGGGGATGAGGAGAGATGGTGCGCACAAGATTGTGTCTACAGACGGACAGACAGACAGACAACCTGAAACCAGTATACCACCCTCCTTACAACTTTGTTGTCCGGGGTACAATAAAATATATAGCAAAATTATGTTTTACTTAAACTAACACACTCAAAAGCAAACATATGTCACCAGATAATTCCCTCTGGCTACCGGAGATTTTTCTAGAACATTAGAGGGCGGACATGAAACATTTTATGACTTTCCACGTTTTGAAAAGAACTGGAAGCTGCTAGATACTGTAAGGACTGTTATGTTTACATGTGCAACCCTTGTGTCAGAAATCACAAATTTTTTTCGCTCAACTCTCAGCATCAGTTACTGCACCAAAGCTAGTTTTTGTGCCCCAGTCTAAACTTGTTTCATTCCCTTGGAAATTATTCTGTTGAAGTATAACCTCTTATTTTGTGTATAAGCTGAGGAGATGGTAGATCCCTAGGGTGTTACGAGAACGACGCTAAACAGATATCATGGATATCTTGAAAACTGTGAAATTGAAATTCATAGGATTCCAAATCTCACAATCATGTTAACTGAAATTCTGATGCATCAGTAAATTGAAAGTGAAAAGCTAGCTAGCAAAACGTTCTGTAGTTTTGTACATGCGAGCTGGATGAGGATATAATTATGTTGGAACAAGCGTTCCATAGTGAAATTTTGACCTTGATATACAGTTCAAGGGTGATTACCATGGGAATGTTTACAAACCGGAATTTCTTGGAATTCATGTTTGGAGAAAGGACAGTGTGTGACTTAAATTATTAGGTAAATCAATAGTGTAAACATTTTTTTATTTGTGTGTATATTATTTTTGTGATCATAAGTACATATTTTTGTACTTAGGACAATTTAAGTGCTTTTGTAATGTACTTTTGAGAGTTGAAAAGTTCGCAAAGTGTGAATTTTTCAATAGTATTAGAGACAGTGTGTGATATTTAGTGTGATTTAAGGTATTTTTATATGTTTTTATTTTTGACAAGGTATTTTTTGAATCACACAGCGTCTTAAGGCATTTTTGAAAATTTTTGGGTATTTTTTTAAACTTTACAGTGTTGATTTATTGAGTTATCCCCACATCACTTATTACTGGTGGTTACCTATTACCGGTGCAATCCGAAAATCTCAAGTATTTACTTCCTGAAGAGCACTTCCGGAATCCTTTGTTTACAAAGTTGCATCACATTTTTCAAAGTGAATCCTCCTTGAAATATGTCCTTCCTAAGGGTAAGTTACTTATTTATTCTATATGAATTGATGGATAATATGTTGTTTTTTTTATGTATTTCAAATGTGGCCTCTGGAGTGTTAACAAGCTTTTCCTCTGATTTGACCTAGTGACCTAGTTTTTGACCCCACCTGACCCAGATTTGAACTTGACTTATAGAACATGAAGATTAACATTTTGACCAAGGTTTCATTAAGACATGGTCATAAATGTGGCCTCTAGAGTGTAAACTAGCTTTTCCTTTGACTTGACCTGGTGACCTAGTTTTTGATCCTACATGACCCAGATTCAAACTGGACCTTGAGATCAACAAGATTAACATTGTGAACAAGTTTCATGAAGATACAGTCATAAATCTGGCCTTTACAGTGTTAACAAGTTTTTCCTATGACTTGACCTGGTGACCTAGTTTTTTTACCCTGGATGACCAAATATCGAACTTATCCAAGACTTTATTGAGGGTAACATTCTGACCAAGTTTCATTAAGATTTGGCCCAAATTGTGACCTCTAGAGTGTTAACAAGCTTTTCCTCTGATTTGACCTGGTGACCTGGTTTTTGACCCCAATGACACAATACTGAACTCGTCAAACATTTAAATGAGAGTAACATTCTGACCAAGTTTCATTAAGACTGGGCGAAAAATGTGACCTGTAGAGTGTTAACAAGCTCTTCCTTTGATGACCTGGTGACCTAGTTTTTGACCCCAGATGACCCAATATTGAACTCGTCCAAGATTTTATTGAGGGCAACATTCTGACCAAGTTTCATTAAGATTGGGCCAAAATTGTGACCTCTAAAGTGTAAACAAGCTTTTCCTTTGATTTGACCTGGTGACCTAGTTTTTGACCCCAGATGACCCAATATCGAACTCGTTTAAGATTTTATTGAGGGTAACATTCTTACCAAGTTTCATTAAATTTGGGCCAAAATTTTGACCTCTAGAGTGTTAACAGTCAAATTGTTGACGACGGACGACTGATGGATGATGACGGACACAGGGCGATCACTAAAGCTGACCTTTGAGCACTTTGTG
Source organism: Mercenaria mercenaria (assembly GCF_021730395.1). Taxonomy (NCBI): domain Eukaryota; kingdom Metazoa; phylum Mollusca; class Bivalvia; order Venerida; family Veneridae; genus Mercenaria; species Mercenaria mercenaria. The sequence continues at coordinate 61,571,285 of NC_069366.1, read as the reverse complement.
CTCAGGTGAGCTAAAAAGAACCATACATCATAATAGGCATCCCAAACGAAGACATTCCTGTGTACAGACTAAAGAAGGAAACAGGAAAGGGGAGAGAGAAAACTCTACACAGGAATCTACTACTTCCCCTGATGTCTATCCCGTACACTTGCGGGGAGACACAGAGAGAAACCACACCAAAAAGACCTACTACAAAACCCAGAAAGAGCAGTAAAGATGAGCAGAAAAATGAAGAAAACATCAAGGGAACAACGCCAGAGCAAGAGTCTGATTCGGACAGCAGCACCGAGAGTGCAGTCCAGATCTCAAGATATGTTCCACCACACCGAAGACTAGTACCCAAGCCTTGGTACATATCAAGAGACCGAAGCAGCCAAACAACAATCCACATGTTGTTTGTGAGGGTCAATCTTCAACCAGTGGAAATGGAATGTCATCTTACATTCTTGTAGGCAATATATTTCACTGGATAATTCTTATCCTTATTTTCAGATAGTTCCCAGGCCAATAGCTCAAGAAACAATGTTTCTTCATATAGTTCCAATGGTACTAACAAGTCTTCTGTTACAGGTATTAATAGTGTCCCATTGAGCCCAGGAAGGCCTCAGAGACAGAGAAGAATGCCAAAATGGTACGGAGAATGGGTTAGACCCATTTCTGCATATGTTGACAATTTCCCCTAACAATGAGTTAATTTTTTATACAGATTTTAGTAGTCAGGGGAGAATGTCACAGATGAAATATTGACATATTTGTGAAATTGAAAATATCTGAAGTGTTTTAGAATATTTTCTGATCGTATTTTTCATTACAGGATTGTATATATATATATCAGATTAAACATGAATTTATTTCAGGAAGTAATTTATATTATTTCTGAGTGTAATTTCAGATAATTCAGTAACTACTAAAGTTGAGTAGAGCATTGAGTACAGAAAGTGTCATTTTTAAATTATTTTATATTACATTATTGTCATTGCTTTCATGATTTCAGTCTTACAAGGCAATCCTTTGATATTTTAACTTATTTTTGTTCCTGTATATCAATTTTGTTATTTCATATATGTGATGAAGTACCTTTAAATTTTGCAGAGTTGATGATACACCTTTAATGTACTGAATTTGGTTATATACCTTTAATGTACTAAATATGGTGATAAATCTTTAATGAGCTTAAATTGGTGATGTACCTTTAACGTGCAAATTGGGTGATATGCCTTTAATATGCAAAATTAGGACATGTACCTTTAATTTCAGCTTAATTGTACTTCATCATCAATTTGAAATTATTGTTTTTAATTTCAGCTCATCTCTATTGGTATTGAATTTCTACCTTATGATGTTTCATTAACTTTGTTTAACTAGATTGAAAGAATACATTTAACCTTAATTTTGTTTTCAACACAGTGAAACACTACCAGAAGTCTTTTCGAAAAATATTCCGCAATACGTTCAGTTCAAAATTAATTCACTTGCAGTAAAATTTGTCATGATATTTTATTTCAAACAGTTTCGATTTGAAATATTGACAAGAGTTGGTAATTTTAAAATTCGCTGAATCTTGAGTTATGTAGTTGGATAGCAATTATGTAGTGTAACTTATTTCTTAGTTAGCAGTTTATTTGTTTATTTTGGGTTTAACGCCGTTTTTCAACAGTATTTCAGTCATGTAACTGCGGGCAGTTAAACTAACCAGTGTTCCTGGATTCTGTACCAGTACAAACCTGTTCCCCGCAAGTAAATGCCAACTTCCCCACATGAATCAGAGGTGGAGGACTAATGATTTCAGACACAATGTCGTTTATCAAATAGTCATGGAGAACATATGCCCCACCCGAGGATCAAACTCACAACCCCGCGATCCATAGACCAACGCTCTTACCTACTGAGCTGAGCGGGTGGATTAGTTAACAGTTTAACATTGTAGTAATGTATTGGAGTAGTGTTTAGAATATTTGTAGTTTGAATCTAGTAGTGAAATGTCAGGAGCCATTTTCTCCTACCAGGGGAGAATGTTAAATGGGATTTGGTTGTTTTTAATCGTTAGTGTTTATCTTCCAGTATTGAATCGGTGATACTCGTCAATGTATGCCAGTGGCGGAAATTGCCAAAGTGCACTGAAGCAGTATTGGTGAACACCTGTCAGTCAGTCTATTGTATTGTACATGTCTGATTGTTTTGTACATTTCATGTTTTTGTATGGGAGTTAGAATGAGAGAAAGAAATATATTCTTCTTGATTAACAGTCTTTTCTGCGCACACATCTCCTTTTCAATCCTGCACTTTCTCTAGTCCACTCTTATGAGAAAGACATATAATCTAAGAAGAGAAAAACTACAGTTGTAATTACTTTATTTCAATTTCCATTGAAATAATTTATACAGACGCTGTGGTAAGAATTTATCTAATGTATTAATATATATTTTATGTACTGTATGTTATATCTGATCCGCATTGACTGAATATCTATGTGCTACATGGTATTGTTTTAGCTATCTTTTAAGTTTGTCTAATATATGTTTATATATGTGTTTTAGGCCAATTAATTATGGAGTACAAGTAAATGAACATCAAACCTACGCCAGAGTAGTGTATTATTACACCCTGTGACATAAATATTTCTTTGCTATGGATATAGTATGATTTTTTTGTTTCATATTAAGAAAATGTAGATAGCACATGAGGCCGAGTTTAAAAATAAGAAATAGAAAAAAGTAACATCTTTCGATATTCTCTCCAAAACAAGAGCTGTCGGATGACAGCGCGCTCGACTATTCGAAGAATTGATTGAAGAATGGGGTCAAAATATTTCTATAGATTTTCAGACAAAAGAAAAAATGGATTAAGCAAAAAATGTTCCCTGATTTGTGGATTTCAATTAGTCTTGCACTAAATGGCAATGTGTGCCCATGATGGCAAATATGTTATTAAGTTATATGTTAGGCAAAATATGGACTTGTATGAAAATTTTTACTAATTTCCAAGTCCAAAAAGGGTCATAATTCAGTCAAAATAGTTGACAGAATTATGTACACTTGCCTACAGATGGAAATCGTGTTGATATACTAGTGTTAAAAGTTTCAAAGCAACAGTTCAAATAGTTTTGGCAAAAATTTCAAAGTCCAAAAAGGGCCATAATTCAGCCAAAATAGTTGTCAGAGTTCTGTACTCTTGCCTACAGTTGGAAATCATAATGATAAACAAGTGTTTAAAGTTTAAAAGCCATATGTCAAATAGTCTTGACAAAACATGCACATATACGAAAACAGAACCAATTTCAAAGTTCAAAAAGGGCCATAATTCAGCCAAAAAAGATGACAGAGTTATGTACTCTTGCCTATTGTTAGAGACTAAAATACTGAACAAGATATAAAAGTTTCAAAGCCATTTATCAAACACTTTACACAAAATATAAACTGGTACGAAAAACTTAATCAACATTTCTAAGTCAGAAGGGGCCATAATTCAGCCAAAATGCTTGATGGAGTTATGTACTCTTGTCTACAACTTGACATGGTGATGGTAAACAAGTGTTGAAAGTTTCAAAGCTTTATCTCAAAAGACTTTGTCAAAATGTAGACTGGTACGAAAAACTTAACCAAGATTTTTAAGTCAAAAAGGGGCAATAATTCAACCAAAATGCTTGATGGAGTTATGTACTCTTGCCTACAACTGGACACGGTGATTGTAAACAAGTGTTGAAAGTTTCAAAGCTTTATCTCAAAAGACTTTGTCAAAATACGAACTGATACGAAAAACTTAACCAAGATTTCTAAGTCAAAAGGGGCCATAACTCAGTCATAATGCTTGACAGAGTTATGTACTCTTGCCTATAACTGGACATGGTGATGGTAAACAAGTGTTGAAAGTTTCAAAGCTTTATCTCAAAAGACTTTGTCAAAATGTGGACTGGTACGAAAAACTTAACCAGGGTGTGACGCCGACGCCGTGGTGAGTAGGATAGCTCTACTTATTCTTCGAATAGTCGAGCTAAAAACTACAGTTACCTTGCAATTTTACTTTGATTTTCCTACAGCAAAGCTTGTATATATCTAAATTAGAATTACAATTAATTGCGACATACACTTAACTGGTAGAAACACGGTTTTGTCAAATAATGTATTCTATAATGTAAGAAATCTAGATACAATGCTTAAGAAAATGTAAGACACCAAAACTCATCTAAGTTGGTTCAGATTTACAAACAAAAATCTTAAGATGACATAATGTAAAAACCAAAATATTTTCTTCATAACATTGCAAAATTCAAATGACACAATGTTTTAGATGTCTTATCTACCAAGGATTTTAATTAAGTAGTACTTCTTAAAGAAGTCTGTGGCTTTTTACTAGTAAAGAAAATGACATATTACTTTTTACAACAGTATATTAATTACTTCTTACAGGCAATATTACAAGTGTTTTGACAGATACATTACTTATTGTGGGCATTATCACCTATTCTAATATGCTTGTTTCTGTTAAAACGCGCTTGCACTAAAATTAAGTCCTGTTACCGGGCAAGGATACCAATGTTTTTGTTGCCACCAAGAAAGAAAGGTGATATATCTTATCTTCTGTTTTAAATAAAGGATATATTAGAATCAATAAAATGTATAGCAAAATTATGTTTTACTTAAACGTTCACACTCAAAAACAAACATATGTCACCAGATAAATCACTCTGGCTACCGGAGGAGATTTTTCTACAACATTAGAGGGCGGACATGAACCGTTTTATGACTTTCCATGTTCGCAATGTGAAAAAGATGGAAAGCACGTGGAAGCTGCTAGATACTGTAAAGATTGTTTCGTTTACATGTGCAGCTCTTGTGTCAGGAATCACAACAAATTTCCGCTAAACACTCACCAGTTACTGCACCAAACCTAGTTTGTGAAAGTGTCCCAGTCTAAATTTGTTTCATTCCCTTGGAAATTATTCTGTTAATGTATTACCTCTTTTTTGTGTATAAGAGACGTTTCAACATGATTTTTCTATACATTATTTTCTTTAAATATATTAGTGCTTCTTAAAGTATTATCACACATATCACGACAAGTCTGCTGACTGCTTAATTTCTTCTTACAAGAATTTTAGACTGATTTATTACTTCAATTTGTACAGGCATCATGACAACTGTTTTTACTGATATTATTATTATGCATTTCTTCTTACAGACATTAAGAAAAGTATCAAACAAGTCTTTACATATATTCAAACACTTATCCTCTGTAGTACAATTATAAAATGTTCACATCCTTTGTATGAACTAGGAGTCCTCTTCTTCCTCTAAGTTTATATTTGTACCAAACTTGGCATATAGCTGCACTTTAAGATCTTGCAAGGTTTTCTTATGTTCTCCTGCCCGCTTTTCCAGGTTTTCCATATGTTCTCGTGTAGACTGTTTCGCCTTTTCTAACATGGTATTTGTCTCGTCAGAGTCGACACTAATAAATACCTCGCCAACCTGGTATGTTTGACAAGTTAAGGAGAACAAGAGGGTCATGATGACCTTGGATCGCTCACCTGAGTAATATGAGCTACATGTTTCAAAGATCAAACTGATGATAAAATATTAAGAAAGTCAGTAGGTCACATACATGGTCAATGGAATTCAGTTTGGTGTGCAAAACTGTGTATGTCATAAAAATTTCAAAACAAGAAAGTAGATCAAGGTCACAACCAAGTGACATCATATTACTTGGGGTCATCAGGTAATTATAATTAAACAGTCTTGGAAATAGGATCAAATGATTTTTAAGTACTTTTTCCTATATAACTCACATAGTAACTAAGTTACCCTAGGGCAGGGCCTCTTTTAACCCAAGAGGCATTATTTGAACAATTTTGATAGAGGACTACTAGACAATGCATCATGCCAAATATCAAAAGCATAGGTGGTATGGTTTCAGACAAGAAGAATTTTTAAGTTTTTTTCCTATATAAGTCTATATAAAACTTAGGACCCCCAGGGCTGGGCCTCTTTTCACCCCAGGGGTACAATTTGAACAAGTTTGGTTAAGGACCATAAGACAATGCTACAAACCAAATATCAAAGGTCTAAGTGTTGTGGTTTCAGACAAGAAGGTTTTTAAACCTTTTTTCATATATGTCTATGTAAAACTTGGGACCCCCCCGGGGCGGGGACATATTTGACCCTAGAGGGATAATTTGAACAATTTTGGTAGAGGACCACTAGATGATGCTACACACCATATATCAAAGCCCTAGGCCATGTGGTTTTGTACAAGAATATTTTCAAAGTTTTCCCGATATAAGTCTATATAGTGGAGCAGCTTAGTGAGCAAATCTAAGGAAATACTTCACTTGATGATACAAGTATGAAATTTACACTAAATGTTTATCACATGGCCCAGATTCAAAAATGATCGAGGGCCACCTAAAAATCATCCATTTTCAAGATGGCCGCCAAATTTCAAAATGGCTGCCAGAATTGAGGCATTTTTCATATAATCAGGATCTGTAAGTTTTTAAAATATCATATTTGTTGGGATATAACATGTTTTTCCCTATCAATTTGTTCGCATAAGCTGATAGTTTTATTTTTAAGGTTGCTTTTTCCAAATATCACCCATTTAAGAATATCGCCATCTTTAAAATGACCGCCATACTTTTAAATAACGTTCTTATCACGGCCAAGTTTTAGTTTTCTACTTTCAGTGCTATAACCATCGACTATTGATTAAATCTTGGTACCAGATAAACCTAAAAGCATATTATTATGATATTGGCCTGAAAGAAGCTAATATTGTTTATATGGACGTCTCTTCTTTTCAGTCTCTTCTCTGTTCTATCCTTCATTTCTTGCTTTGTTTCACTGAGAAACAGTCTCAAAATCATGGCAATACTGAACCATTGCTTATCAGCTGAAACAAAATCTTTAATTAAATGATGTGTGTAATGATTCTATAGAATGAACTACAAACAGTACAAGGGCACACTGATATAGTTCATAATGTCATGTAACTCAGCATGGGGTTCAGTGACAACTTCAACACGTGTACGAAGTCTACCAAATACTCTTTGATCCACCCTCATGATGGTTGACTAGTGGTTTCCGAATAGACGGATTGTGCCATCCAGAGAAAGCCGAGCCAAGAAGAACGGTGCTTCAGTCCCCCGGATGGTGTACAGATCGCACAGGAGTTACATGTCCCTGGATGAACAATCGTTCTAGGTGTAGGAATAACATCAAGAAAAAAAACGAAAAAAAAAAAAAGAAGTCGTATCCCATACAGCAAAATGTTAAAATATATATTGAAGGCGGTAAAAGGATAGTCCCTCGGCCTTCGAATTATAATAGTACATACTTTGTGTTAACATACGAAATTTGAATATATCATTGTAAGTTTAAGTATCTGTGCTTTTGTTTATGTTCTATTTCAAACTCTTGATAATGTCGAAAAGAGTTTAATAGTAGGCCTCCTAAATCATGGAAACTGAACTATTTAGTGTTCGTGCGGACGAAACAAGACGTATCACTAATGGTGATGAATACCCCCAGACATCAGCTTATTGTCAGAGAAACAGGGTTATTGAAAATATGATACATTGCTTTGTATATTGTACAGGGAGAAAATGTACAAAGACGCACAAAAAATGTTGTGCAAAACTGTATAGATCTCCAAACTTCACTGCTGTGCCTTAAAAAGAAGAAAGTAGGTCAAGATCAAGGTCACTGAAAGTCAGTTTTGAAATGTTTGTTCAAAACTGTACAAGTGGTTCGAATTTTATGGCAATATCTTAAAAAAAGAAGAAATTAAGTCAGTAGGTCATGGTCATGGTCAATGGACCACGTAATCTGCTTTTTAATCTTGTCTTTTGGCAGTTTCTGTGATATGCGGGCTCCATAACCACAAATCAAATCAAGCCTGCAATATTTTCGTTTATGTCGTGTTGGAAGATCTGTGGGTTTCCACCTTTTTTTATTTTATTATATCACCAAGGGTCATCAAATAGTTAAACTTAACATGTAATGTATGTTAAAAAAATTCCAGTGTAACTCTCTTCGTATTTGAAACAAAGAAAGGGCCATAAAAACCATTCAACTTGAACGTGTTTCGCACATGCATAACTACACTTGGTACCAATGATAATAGTAATAACAAGGTCTGATAAAAGTCTGGCATACAATGACTGAGAAGTAGCACGGACATTTTTTTTCCATATGCATATACAATGTATAGAAAAAAATAATAAAGGGCTATAACTATGTGAAAAATAATTCAAATGGAACATGCTTTGCACATGTACAACTTGACTTGGTACCAATGATAATCAATGTTTGATAAAAGTCTCGCATATGATGACCGAGAAATAGCGCGGACGAAAGTTTTCCATATACATATAAAGAAAGAAAAATAAAGGGCCATAACTAAGTGAAAAATTATCCAAATGAAACCCGCTTTGCACATTGGCTTCGTTCTGATAATAATTACAAGATTTGATTGAAAACTGGCAAATAATTGCTGAGAAATAGCGCAGACAAATTCCGTATACAGACGGACGGACCGGAATCCAGAATAGCCCCCAGATATCTCTGGGTACAATGATAACTGTGCAAACCAATAAAATGATCATAGCAACAAAAGGTGCCGATATTGTTTGCAATTTAGATATAAACATAAATGCTCTTGCTTCATGTAATCACGAAGAAGCCGATAATCGTATATTTGTTCATGCAAAACATGTCTCATAGACCGGAAACCGAACAATTACAATTATAAGTTAGTTCTTGCTATGGCAGTGTATTGATGTTTTGCGGCTTGCTTACTTGGTCCTCACTCAAAGGCATTGCCATTGTTTCTTGCTTTTTGCGACACTGTTTCTGCATTTGTCGGCAAGGGCAAGAAATCTGCATGACAGGAATGGAATGTTTGTGAAACAGCTACTGTTCAAAGTATTTCATAGTCTCTGTGTTACCAAATACACAATAACTGAGTAGGAAATGGATACATTCGAAAAATTTGTAGTTATATTGTATGTTCGATCAAGCACGACATGCAAGGTGGATGAAGCTCGACTTGATTTGTTATCCTGCAAACAAAGAGCGTATAATGCGATTCCACCAACAAAAGGTGCTCTGAAACAATGCATCAAACGAGTAGTTTTTCAGGCAGGTCATGTCTTGGGTAAAGCAGCTGTTACCATACAGCAACTGCCGCCTCCGTCAAACTGGGGATGGCTGAAGCAGAACAATGTGTGGATCCCTTATTGGATGGAATTGTCGGTTATAGCTGAATGCTTCCAGGTGCTTCAAAAGTGTGACTGCAAAGGACTTCCTTTACTGGAAATTGCTAGTGTCACCGCTTAGGTCTGTTATACACAGCAATTTGATGACGCAACTATTAAGAAAATGCCTAAATGCAGTGTATGCATATTTTTTTGTTTTGGTTAGTGTGTGTGTGTGTGTGTGTGTGTGTGTGTGTGTGTGTGTGTGTGTGTTCGGGTTTAACGTCCTTTTTAACAATTTTTCAGTCATTTAAACGACGGTGTCTACTTGTAGCAGTTAGCACAATGCCCAACTTTATAGTGCTGCCTCACTGGAATATCACGCCGTAGACACGTGGCATGATACCCCACCCAGTCACATTATACTGACACCGGGCTGACCAGTCTTAGCACTATCCTCTTAAAGCTGAGCGCCAAGCGAAGAAGTTACTTGTACCATTTTTTACGTCTTTGGTATGACGCGGCCGGGCATCGAACCCACGACCTCCCGCACTCGAAGCGAACGCTCTACCACTAGGCTACCGAGGCGGTGTGTTTCGGTTAGAACACGATTTCCGATGTGTATAGTTTCATGGGTATAGTAAAACAACAGAGATAGTTTCTTAAGGTTTGCATTATAAGAAAATGTTGCTCTTGACTGTGCAAGTGCTCACGCTGTCCTATTTCTTTATCCCATCGTAGTTTATAAGACGCATTTTCTAACGATGTTAATTTATTGCATTGAATGTAATCTGAGTGTAATGTATAGAAAACTAATCTTGGTTGGTGTGCTTCAGAGTTTACCATTGTTCGATAACAAAACTGCAAGTTATAAAAACTTAAGTGTTGAGATGTCTACGGCCATGAGCTTAGTCATACAAAATTGATTACAAATTAAAAGAATATGAATACTACAGATTGGTATTCTGTTCTAAACTGAAGCGAAAGTGTATAAATAAAAAAAATGCTATCGTTTTAATGTATTACATGCTTGCCTCAAATAAATTACTGAAAAGTAAATACAAAATGGCGGCCATTTTGTTTTTGCGGCGGCCATCTTGAAAACGACATTATTTCAAGTGGCCCTTGATCTTATGTTAAAGCGCATGCCAGGTAAATACTGTCCTGTAAATTTGATGCTTGTATCATTAACTGAAGTATTTTTGCAATATCCTGCTCCACTAATATAAGTCATATGACTCCTGGGGTGGGGCCATATTTGACCCCAGGGGGATAATTTGAACAATCTTGGTAGAGGACCACTAGATGACGGACATCAAATGGTCACAATAGCTCACCTTGTCACTTTGTGACAGGTGAGCTAACAAAGGCATACAAAATACATTCTTTGATTTTTTTCCAATCATGTCTAAATTTTCTTTTCATTCCAATTAGAATCTTAGAAATTGTAATTTTGTCATTGCTTTTCATCTTTGTTTAATATTAAAGGTTTTATGTAACAGTCAAGAGTGGATTTTGTCCACCTAGGTCCAATTATTTTATTTTATTTTTTTGTTTTGGGTTTAACACAGTTTTTCAACAGTATTTCAGTTATATAACAGTGGGCAGTTGACCTAACCAGCGTTCCTGGATTCTGTACCAGTATAAACATGTTCTCCGCAAGTAACTGCCAACTTCCCCACATGAATCAGAGGTGGAGGATGAATGGTTTCAGACAGTCTTTTATCAAATCATCAAGGAGAACATAAATCTCCCCAGGACTTGAACTCACAACCCCCGAGGCTCTCATTATTGAACTAAGGGGCGGACTAGGTCAAATTGAGCTCATTCCTTAATATTGTGCAGAATGGAGTAAATTACTTGGATACAAGGTTTTTGAATTAATGGAGGAAATCAGTTTTTTTCTTGCTTTTTTACTAGTATCAACTACTTACTTTCACTTCGTCATTTTTCAGTGTCATACTTTCATTAGAGATCATTAAAAATGAATGTAAATGAGTTACTCTAAACCATGGCCAAGAGTAATCCACCCTTGTTATGAGAGCTAACCTACCCATGTTTCTGGAGGATAAATATTTTTGTAGGTACAGTTTCCTCACAGTCATCATGGAGAACTTACGAAAGGGCATCAAACTCACTACGTGAACTGCGTTTGATCTACTGTGTTAACCTGGTAAATCAAAAACAGTGAGTGCTGAAGATGGTGGACAGAAGAAATTACAGTCTGCAATTTGTAAGCCATAGTTTAAAAAGACCAAGACCATTAAACTATAGCCTGCTTGGCTAAGTGATTTTGCCTTTGGGACAAGTGCAGACCAAGACCTGTCTGCATGTCTGTGCAGGCCGATCATGGTCTGCACTGTTCACTATTCAGTCAGTAAATTTTCACTAAACACCCTTTTGAATAATAAATGGTGTTTCCCAAATTAAATGACAGACCAGTCCATTGTAAATATTTAGCACGGTAAAGGTTAAAGACTTGTCATGGCTGGAAATTTTGTTCGCATAGAACTAGCTACATATATATAATTATGTTGAAATTCTACAAAAAGACTGTATAGCGCTGCATTCTTCTTCTTTCCAAATTTTCAATTTTAATCATTGTTTAAATTTAATCTCATTATCTAAAACCTCTCTAAAAGGATTGCAGTTACAAAGCAGAAAATATTTATTTTTAAGATGACAAAACATTTGTTGCCCATTTCCTGACAGAGGCCAGTAAAATTTTCTGATTGTGTAAAGTGCATACTTCTACAAGACACAAATGATTGAATGACATTGTAATCAAGGATATGGAATGGGCGTATCATCGCTGTCTAACATCATCAACTCTTCTTCAGCAAACTCTAGATTCTCCAGTTCTTTCTGAAAACAACAACAACATTTATTTTCATTTCAATAAATACTTTGTGTACAGTGTGTAGTTACAGTAAGTGTAAGACAAAACAAAATTTGAAGGCACACTGACAAATATACTAAGCTCAACTTATGAAATTGTAGTCTCTTCTTGATGGATTCTAGTAGTTCTAAATGAGAATATTTCATTGCTATTTTTTGGCTGAAATCTCTCTCCATAGATTCTTGAGACATTGGTAGTATTTACAACTTGAAAAAGAACCTAAAGCAATCCATCATGTGAAATTAGTACGTATGTCCCTACTAGCTGTGATTCTGGTGTAGAAATAATGGCATGACCATTTGACTGAAAATATATTTCTTGCATCAAACATCACCCCCACTTTTCTTTGAGGTAATTGGAAAGAAAGGATTCAATAATAGTTTCGTTGTTAATCAAAACTTCAACATATGACTTGTATCCCAAGATCTTAAAGGCGTCAAAAAACTAAAAATGCTAATTTCTTCAAGATCAAGGTTATTAGGGAGCCAGGACTTATCATGCGGGTATAAAATTAATTTCTAAATCATCTTATAAAATTTAAATGAAATGCTTATGGTTTTTTGAGTTATTCCCAAGTGCTGACACCACCAATGCAGTGCTCCAGCTAGCTATTTACAGCAGGGCGCATCGTCCGTTCCGAAATTCGTTCCGCCCTGTTGCCCTGCCATGCACCCTGCCCGTTTTACAACCATTCATTTCCTTTTTTAGCCAAGCCTACCTTTTTTGCCTCAGTGATTATAATAAACTGCTTTATTGCCCCCTTTTTATCGAGTGATACATGCCTGGGGGCAATGACATAATTAGCAAACAATTACCTGCTGTAATCGTGCCCAAGGCAGACTGTGATATTTTAGACTGCTCCACTAACATTAAAATGACTGAATCTTAGTGTTAACACAGTTTGCAAACCAGTCTAAAATCATTATTATTTTCGTGCCACCTGTCAAATTGTACTTTCGTTTTCGGTAACATAGTCGTAAATATCCTTTATACATAACTGAAACTTAAGTCCAGACAACAGACATTTAAATCTAACTAATAAAAATCGATCACAATCAAATTTAGATAGGAAAATATTTTGATTTTATCATTTTACAAGTTTTTAAAATCGAAAGTAGGCTGTCGTCTGCTGTGTGAAATTGCCGATTTTTCACGAAGATTTCTTTGAAATTAGTTTAATAAGATGTAATGACAGGGTAAACTTTAATGTACAGTACGTCCAAGATGAAAAGTCAATTTTTAGCGCGACCTTGGTGACAAAAAACAATTGACTGTGTCCTTTTGCGGTGTCCCGAACACGCTAGCACATCGAAACGGACACCGAGTCCGTTATCGGCTGCCTAGCGATCGGCGGACACAGTGCGTCGGGGTGTACAATTGCGGTGATTCTCCGGGTTCAGATCGTCTCAATTAATCCCGTTTTTGATTGTAGAAAGATAATTTTTGCTCCTATATTTTGTTTTAACATGAATGCCATGCAGCCGGTGGAAATTGGGTTACTTAGTTCTTCATAAACATGTTACTAACACTGCAAAACCCATTATGACCCTTGAACAAGCAAGTTATAAATCATCTGTAAACTAAGACCACATTATATCACGAGATTTCATACAGGTTTAACTTGTTACTGTTTTAACACTGACTGACTGACCATGCTAGCAGCATTACCTTCTTTGCCTTCAGTTCTTCTTTGATATCTTGTAGCTTGGCAATACTTCTAGCAAATTTGTTGATCTTCTGTTGATCTTCAAACGTAACCTGGACATCAGCATCCTGAAATAACACACGTCTATCAATTACTTATTTTCATACTGAAAAAATTTATTTTACTTTATTTTGTTGGGTTTAATGTCGCACGAACACATTTACAGATCATATGGTGACCTTCCAGCTTTTGATGGTGGAGGAAGACCCCAGGTGCCCCTCCGTGCATTATTTCATCACGAGCAGGCACCTGGGTAGAACCACCAACCTTCCATAAGACGACTTGATGGCTTTCTCACATGAATAATTCATCTGCCCAAGTGAGGCTAAAACACACAACGATGAGGGGCAAGTGATTTGAAGTCAGCGACCTTAACCACTCGGCCACGGAGGCCCTATACTGATGATAAGAGGGTCATGATGACCCTGAATCGCTCACCTGAGTAATATGTGCCACATGTTTCAAATGGCAAACAGACGCTAAAATATTAGAAAGTAGGTCATTAGGTAACATTCATGGTCACTGAAAGTCATTTTTTAAGATTGATGTGCAAGACTGTACATGTCATCCAAATTTTATGGCTCTATCTTAAAACAAGGTCAAAATAGCTAATTCTGGCCGTTTCAGGGCCCATCACTCTAGAACCCATATTGGAATCTGGCCAGTTCAAAAAAGGAACCAAGATCTTATGTTGATACAAGTTGTGTGCAAGTTTGGATAAAATAAAATCATAAATGAAGCTGCTATTGTGCAGACAAGGTCTAAATAGCTAATTCTGGCACTTTCATTGGCCATCACTCTGGAACCCATAATGGAATATGGCCAGTTCAAGAAAGGAACCAAGACCTTATGGTGATACAAGTTGCAGTGATTTTTTTCAGTTTTGGGGGAAGGGGGTCAGTGCCCTTTGGAGGGGGGAAAAAGACGACATAAAACTAAGAAAAGGGGAATTTTCATTTGTGATGAAATAAACTATAGTTTCAAGTTTATTGATAAATTTAGTGCCCATAAGAGCATGTGACAGGACATAAACACAATGTAGCATATCAAATTCAGATAACCAAATAAATTTTCAAATGTGGAGGATAAGACATCCTCGATTCTTCGCGGGTCAAAACTCAGAACCTCGGGTTAACCGAACTGATTTTTTTCCCAGATTTTTTTTTTATGCTGATGACAATAAAAAAGTTAGGGTCTGCGGGGAAAAAATAGAGTCGGTCGGGAAACCGGAACCTACAACTATTATTTTATTTAGCCTTACATATGCAACGCAATTGCAGTGGGGGTTTCTGTAACTAAAAGAGAAAAAACGCGGACGGTCTTAAAAAATAATTTTGAATACATGTAGAAAATGGATAAAGTAAGAAAAACAAACAATTGTTAAATCACCAGTGTTTCGTTAATTCCGATGTACTGAATGTGATGATTACGAAAAACGGCTGCATATTATTAAAAAACTAGGCCTGTTGTTTGATTTTTTATTCACTCAAATGTTCATGTCATCCGCTTAATTGGTGCAAACTTAAAACGGTTTGATAGTTGACTGACCAATGTTACAGGATTGTTATGCAAAAATCTAATTTTGACACGGTACTGATCGTCTTATTGTCACATGTCTACATGTATTCAAACTTTAACAAAGGCGATATGCAAACAAGTAAGCTAGTAGACAATTATTGATTTTTGTCACAGTTGTCATGGCAAAGGTGTTAAAAGACACAGGTACTTATAGTTTTAACACTGGTTATGATCAAATTAAATAATACATACATGCCATAATTTTTCAGAACGTTTCCGGGATTCTGAGTTAAAATTTCCGGGATTTTTACCTTTTGTCCGGGACATACACCGTGACATTCGTATTCATCTGTTTCATTCAAAAATATCATAATATACATGTAGTTTCCCCGAGACTAAACATTGTTCACTCGCTTGTATTAATTTGCGGCAAATGTCATCTAGCTTTCTAAGGGAGGTAAATACATGTATACGGGAAATACATCTATAGTTCGGCACGTGAATTTATTGCGTTCCCGAGGTGAACAGAATTAGGAGACTTACTATATACGAAGAATCAACCTGGTGATCGTGATTTAGATTCTAGCTAATTTGGTATCATTCTAAAGCTTAAACATTTATCTAATAATTAAATGAATCCTTAAAGGAATAAAATAAATCTTGTAGATAAAATCGACAATATAAAATATTTGGAGTCGGGTCAATTTTCATGGGTCGGTCGGCAAAGGCATTCAGCATTTTAATTTAAAATATGTGTGACAATCGATCTAGATCTTAAATAATTACAACCTTTTAAAATAATTATCGTTTAATTGACCGTTTTCAATAATCTCTTCCATAAAGGCTACATGTAGCTTTACCGCCAACGTGCTAAAACCAAAGAGATTTATGACTACTGTTCCTAATTTAACTATCATAAAACAGTTATTGATTGCATAATCCTGTCAGTTCTTAATCAGGGTCATCATAATAACTGACTGTAACTTAATCAGTGTCATCAAAAGATCGTCGCGTGATCAAAGCAGGCTTAATCAACATGTGTCCCGCTCGCCCGCTCGAGGGCATGAAAGTGATTAGGAATAAACAATGTCACAACGGGGACTGTTTATTGTGTAAAATTTAACAAATTATAGACAAAAACAAGTTTTTTGGGGGAATGTTTTATTTGTTCCTGTATTTTTATTTTTCCGGGACATTTTAAGACTGTCCGGGACACCGGGACGAGTATGTAATTTCCGGGACAATCCCGGACAATCCGGGACGTATCACATGTATGAATAATATCTGCACTCGGTTTTTTGTTGTTTTTTTTTAACCTCCAAAAATTCGCAAGCCAAGACCATACTGTGTTATAACGAATACCGCTGTATATCAAGTAGCGCTATAACGGGTTTCGTATGAGAAAAAAATTACGAAACTGTAGCGAGCGTCCTTAAAGTCATGTCCTAGATTTTGAGATGTTACAACTTGTTCAGGTTTTTTTGTGCAAAAGTGTCCCCAGTTAATTACATTTTTTCCGCTACATATATTTGATCTATTTTAATAAGACTTATTCATTCACTATAAAGGAACATTTCCCTAGTTTCCTTAGAGAGATTACGAAGCCATTCAATAAAAAAATATGACTGAAAATTTAGCCCCATTCAAATACATGGTACTTTCACTTTGGATAACAGTGTATAATTTTTAATCTGCACATTTTTAAGACTTGAAAATCATATGCAGGGCCCTCTCTACATTTTGGGGGATTGGGGCCGGGCCCTTGGAGGGGGGAATTTCGCGTCGTTTTCAAGGGAGGGGGGAATTCATTCTGGAGATATGACATCTGATCATAACCCCTTAAATTAAGGTCACTTGAGTATTACAGATATCAAACTAATGTGAATATATCTGAAGTATTGTACAGAACATAATCTATTGAAAACAGGCAACTTTTATTTTCTTTTATTAAATTAATTATGTGACATCCAGTCGAGGTTCACATGTCGATCTTTCGGTCCTTTAGGCCTTTGAAGTGGTAGCCGGAGCAGGGCTTCCTTTCATCGTATCTACCTGATCGTGCATTGGCCCTGGTGAAACAGCGGTGTCCATGACAGTAGTTTGTTTTTTGAGGGCATGCTGCTTAAAAAGCAAATCTATCTTTGCACATTTCGCCCCTGTTGCATCCGTGATCTTTTTACGGTATGGTTTTGCATTATGCGACATTTTTTCAAAGGGAAGTAACGTTGCATACACGCATCCGGGGAACTGAAAAACACGCGTATTATACAGATCAGTAAAACTTTATCAGGCCCATTAAGTTACAAGATGCTCCTAAGACTATCGGGTATCGATTTTTTTCTTGAATTTTTTTTTCTTTCGAGGGGGAATTTTTCTATACTTGGGGGGAAAAAAAACATACTATTTCGAGGGGGGAATGGGATTATACACTTACTTATTACTTATTTCACTTAAACAAAAACGTATTCGGGTGTCGATTTCGCCCGATTCTATATGCGCGGAAATCTAAATTTAAGTGACAGGCAAAAACAAATCATTTAAAGTATAAAACTTTTTATAATCCTTTTGAGCTATTATTAAGAATATAATTCTTCATTTGTCTGCCAATTTTCAAAAAAAAAAAATATTTAGTAAAATGGCTGATCGATAACACGAGATAATAGGGCAGGCATGAAAAAAACGCTATTTTATGTGAAATAAGTAAGTTTACGATAAGAGTTATGCATGTCATAACAGACATTTGATGCCTCTTAAATACTTCCGTAATCCTAGCCTATCCTCATAGGCTTGTCTAGGAATACGGCACTTCCGTAATCCTAGAATCGGAGGCTAGGATTATGGTACCGTAATCGTAGCCACTGCCTTCTTTCAAACAAAATCAATTTCATATGAATTTGAATGTATTTTGATTAAAGAAATATTAATAAATCACAAAATTTATGATACTGATTAAAGATCGAGCATTATCTTAACCGAGATCAAACTGTGAACAACAAAATTGACAGAGGTGACACGCTAATTGCTGGTAATGGGCGATATTGGTCAGTTAACTCCCCTGATTAAACAGGTGCGCGTATGTGTGGCGCTACATGGGAATAGGTCCTAGAAATGCTTACACTAAATATATCGTTATTCAGTCGCTGTCACTTCAAAATATTAGTAGATTTGAAAAGTATCCGACAATGTCATCACAATTCAGCTGTTCATTACTTGAGCAATTGAGGAAAGAGCTTTATTATATTTATTGATAGTCTATACTTTGAAAAACATGAGATTTGCTGTAAGGTCTGTTTTTAAGTGTATTTTCTGGGCGTCAGTTTAACTATGGACTGTATTATTGTTATATTTGTTAATTGTGAAATAAATGCTTTTATTTAGATTTTAAGTATATTTTCAATATTGAAATGCCCTCCTTTGAAAACCCTGAAACAATTATCATTGTGCAAGTATTCAGACTATATATTCTTTAAATAAGGATCAGTAGTATATATTCCTAAAGTTACAACTTAATCGGAAAGATCTGTATACACAGTTTAATGCAGTTAGGTGTTAAATAATATAGAAATTATAATAATAATTACTGTAAAGTGTTAGAACGTATGCTCTTTTGATAAGATGTCCATCAGCCCAGTTAATTATTAACAGCCATTTTCTTATGTATTTCATGAAAATATCATCAATGAGGCATAAATGATCTCTATTTTCAAATTGACATACTTCGTATTAACTTCAATTTTATGGTGCAGCCTCTTTAATATTCAGTCAATGCCCACGTAAAGTGAAATATAAACTTGCAATAAATGGTCATAGATTCAATCTCTTAATTGTTCAATGTGGGTTTGACACAGTACTTTATGGGGAAGTTGTCACTCGCATATTTGTCTTGAGATATCACCCTAACAATTAGTTTAAATATTGTTAAGGAACATTGTTAATCAACAAAAACACTGACAATGTGTACACGTTTAATTCTTAACTATAGAAAACAAACTAGAAATGTATAACAAGACGTCAAAGTTTAAATCTTTATATTTAATAAAATCACTCAGGCCATTAGGTTTTAGAAACCGAAAAACAAAATCTGAGATCTATTAGACATTATTCCAAAATGTTAAAACTATTAAGAATATAAGAATCTTTCACTGGTCGCGGGTAAAGATGGGAATATCCGGCACGAGGGTAACTGTTTAGGCGGTAACGAGGCTTCCAGCCGAGTTACCGCCTAAACAGTTACCCGAGTGCCGGATATTCCCATCTTCAGGGCCTGCTCTGGGTCAGATTTTCTTTGAGCCAATTGTACGTCGCGGTTGTGGGGCGAGGCGCGGGGCTGTTTGCGGGATGAAAACTTTTGTGAATTTCAAGTGTGAATGGTGCTATGATAGCTATTTTGACTGAAGTGCAACATACATACATGTAGTTATGGCTAACACATTTACTTTGTTAAAAAAACAACATAACTTTAAATTTGGTCTTTTAAACAAGAGACTTTCAACTTGAGCAATTGTAATTACATGTACAAAACTCTTAATAAACTATTAACAATACCTTTGCTTGTAGCACAGGAGCCTGAAATTCTATCTATAATGCTCCAAATGGGTAAATATAAAAATGACCCCTCCTATATATATAAAAATATAGGAGGGTCATTTTTATATTTACCCATTTTGGAGCATTATAGATAGAATTTCAGGCTCCTGTGCTTGTAGCATGCTTGGTAACAGCATCTTTCTTCATGACTGGGCACCCAGAAGTGAATGTATTTGATTTACTGTGCTTCTTACAAAGGTTGCAGTACATGCATTTAGTTTCAGAATCAAACGTTAACCAAGCATTGCCAGATTTCCAACTATCCAAAAAAGATCTTTCTGTTTTTGATTTTTTAGGAGGGGGATAAATGCCAGAGTCAATTTTACGTTTTGATGCCATGTTTTTCAATTTCAAGCAGAAATGAAATAAGTAAGGAACATCAGTATATATAACTTCAATAATTTACTCGACAATGCTCACCAATAAATTACCGATTATCATTATGACAAATAAAGTCAATTACCGAAATTATTTAGAGACAACCACCAACGGTTCCTTTGATTTTGTTTACCGACCCTGTACAAATCAAACTACTCGATAATCACTTGAAAGGCGCCACCTGTGATCTTCATTACATTCGACTGCTGTTTGTTTAACGATTATCCGCAATCATAGTCAATTGACGAAGGTGTCATCCTTTTAATTGCCACACAGCTGACAAACTGCGACCATGACCCGCTTCTAAAAATACACAATCAAGTAGACTGTGCCCAACAATTATCTCTCGCTGGAGCGCCTTCGGCAATGTATTGGAAAATCAGTCACGCGATATTTCAAAGCGAGGTCCAAAACTACCAATTTGGTCTATTTTTAGTACGTAGGTTTTCCCCAAAAGTCAAAAGTCATACTTTTTGACGATTTTCGCCAATCGGAATTTTCTTGAGCCAATTTTCGTTTTCTTGAGCCAATGGCTCAATTGGCGAATGCCAGCGCGAGCCCTGATCTTTACCCGCGACCAGTGATTGATTCTTTTTCTTGCATACCGATTTCAAGAAATAATAATAAAAATAAAATCAATCGAACGGCTTTCCTTTTAGAACTATTTCTTATAGCAGTGTATTTAAACAAAGCGCGGGAAACCAACGTCCGTAAACAGGAAAGACGTCATGACGTTTCAAAACAAATAACAATGTTTAGTTCCGGTTTTGTTTTATCAGTTGCAGCGTAACGTTATGAATTTTTGAGAAAATAACGTGATTTGAATCGAGAAATATACTATCAGGAACTAATAGGAACAGTCAAGGTATTGAATTTTTATTCCGTTTTTTAAATAAAATATCAATTACTACATAAATCTTCTACATATATGTAGTTCGTAATACGTCATTTACAGCACGAGAGTCATCTTACACCCCGGGGTGTAAGATGGAGTTTTCCAGCACCGGTGAAAATACCGGAAATCCCCGTCTGGTATGCAGGAAAACTTATTATACACATTACATTAGTATCAGACTGTCAAATATTATCACCCAAGTGGGAGCAGGAAGTGTTGTGTCTGTTTCAATTACATACTCTTGAACCCTCTAGAGTTAACAGGACACATGACATGCATATTTTTATGATAACAATCAGTATGCAGTCAGTGGATAGGTAATTTTGTGCAAACTTAATATATCCTGAGTAATCACTGTCCTTTAGAAACAAAGCATCCATACAGGGGTAAAATTTAGCATTATTTTCAACTAGCTATATTAGCAAGCCCCACTTTTAAATAAATGCTAAAATAACATTTCAGTATATATACTGGCCAGCATTTTAAAATGATGAAAATTATACAAGGCTTTAAATTTTATGTTAAAAACAGAAGAAACAGCTATCCAAATAGATGATACTGAAAAATTACATAAATATATCTATTTAAATAATTTAATTACTTTTTTAGTCAGCTATAAAACGCGTGAAAGGTTAACAAAAGAGTTTAAACACTATGATAAAAGCCGAGAGTACACCGCATGATAGGACCTATTAAATTATTTGGGAAGATAACTCGCCAAATGCTGCTATTACTGGCTATTTGATCATAACAAAAAAGACTATCACACCTTTTGTTATCGTTTGAATTGAGAAGCTCATGTCATTTTGAAAGATATCATTCTGAAATATTGAATCAGCTGTTAGTTATTTTTTCAAAATATTTAATTAAAAATAGGTAAAACAACAATTCTAACATGCTTGCCTCTGTTTCCTAAAGCAAAAAATGTATCCAAGGCCTGTGATTTTGTCTCAGAATAGACCAACCTTAAAAGTGATAAATCAATACTAGTTATAAAGTTCATATTGCATTACTATAATGGTCTTGTACTCTGTTATTATCTGTTAGAAAATATCATATGATATATCGAATATCGATCATTTTGTATCGATACAAATATCGTATCGATTATTTTGACCGATACGCACCCCTATGTAACATGATAAGATAGGTTTGTAAAGTGAACATACATGTGCATTTCAGTTTTTTGTGGACACATTTTTTGGAAATCCTGAGAAACAAGGCTTGGCAAGAGTTATCTTTCCTGTAGTGTTATTTCTAGAGCTCAAAAAGGGCAGGGTGCTGCCAAAAAGGGGCAGGGTGCCCTTTCAGATGTGAAAGTTACCATAGCAGTAGTTGCATTTCTAGATGTCTATAGTTAATACATGTATGTATTCCATTTATCTTTATTGCACACTTAAAAGAAATGTCACAGAATAAAGTGCTAAATCTTCCCAAAACTAGTAACAAAGTTTACAAAGGCTTTTTACTTACTTTATAGTTTAGGTTAAACCATTCAAGCCTTTCTCTTAAAAATGTCACCAAGAATGTCAACTTATTCATATGAATGTGAAATAGTGGATGGCCTTAATATAAGCTTACTCTTGAAACCAAGATCATGTTGTAAACAACATAGTTAAAGGCCTGTTTCAGGTCACATCGTAAACTGATAATTATCAAAAGTCCTAATGTATTTATCAGGTCTTTCATCAATATTTCATTAACAGAAAAGTGCTGTTACAGTAAGGTTAAAGTTTACTAAATCGCATATCCAAAATATAGTATCCGGATACTGGTACACTTTCGGAATGTTGTCTGAAAGTAGTTTTTACTCAGTTTAAATGACCCACTTGGGTAAACCAGAGATAGTTCCACATATTTTGAAGTTTCTCATCATAAAAAATACACGGACTGTCAGCTTTTTTGAAGGAAATTTGGAAAAATTGCATACGGCATCGGGAGTAATAAGACTCGTGAACGGACATTCTAAACTTTCTTTTACTTTTGATAATCATTAAAATGTGTGCATTTTCTAGTTTAAATTACAGTAGAATCAAACTGCATTGATATATACTTGTTATACTAAACGACGGTCTAATTTAAATTTTGCCCAAAGAAATCTAGGGCACTTTTCACGTGCTCGGTAATCAGCTGGCCGCTTACGCACGCTTTTTTGACATTTCACAGGTTCCATACTCTTTATCAATTTGTTTTAACACTTCATTGATTCTCATTACCTGTGTGCACTCGCCGTGACGTAATTTGCTGATCAAAAAATCGTCGAGGCATGTCAACAGGGAATTTGGCGGGATTTAGCACAAGATCAAAGGCAACAGGGCACATTTTACGGGCAGCGTGGCGGCAGTAAAAAAGGGCAGGGCGGGGCGCCCCGCTGCGTCGCTCTAGAAATAACACTATTCCTGTGGTTATTGCTAATTTCTACCTTACTTCTTATTGATATTAAGCTTAGTGTACGATGACCAGACTGTGGATGAGTATTCTACCTGTGGCCTGACCAGAGTTTTATATGCTATTTCTTCAACCTTCTTGTTTTTAGAGAAATTTAGTATGGATGTTATGTTTTATAAAACCAAGTGTTCTGTTTGCTGTTGTGCAGATTTTGTTAATATGAGTGTTAAAGGAGAGGTTGTTTGTTAGGTCTACACCAAGGTATTAAGGATTTGTTGCAGTTCCAAGGACTTTCAAGACTAAGGAATTCCACAACCTGTGTTTCCCCAAAGAGTTATAAAATAAATAGATCGGCAACTTGAAAGGCAGAAAGAGCAAATCTCGCCAATATCCCGCGGCTGCAAATGAGATCTCGTTAGCGGAAGTTCTCCATGCGCCATTTTGAATGTGAAAGATATGACACTGTCAATTATTAATTATCACCGCATGTCCACGCTTTCTTGAAAGTAAGAAACGTGTATTTTGTGCTTAAGACTATTTCATATTAAACAAATGTTGTTTTTGAAGCTAACATGTATTTTACATGAAGTTTTAAAGGTATCCTAGAGTCATTAGTTTTGACGCCCTTAAGCAGTCTAACATGTATTTCATTAGTAATATAGATAAATTAAACAAATAAATAGTGTTGTTATAAACTATGGCATGTCTCCCTTTATTTTATTCTTGTTTTGTGAATTTTGTGGGCAAAAAGGTGTCAATATTTGTATTATTGCTGACTGACCATCGAGGCATCCATATTTTTAAGGCTCATGAGAAATGACGCCTTTTGATTGGCTGGCTCTCTTAACCCAGGCCCTTCCCCAGCCGCAGAAGGCGCCGCGCTACCGCGGCGCTTAAACACGAAATACAGCTTCCCGCAGCGCTTAAATATCCCGCGCGGTGCCTCAATTATTAGCGCGGCGTCTTAAATCAGTAAGCGATTTCATCCCCGTGAGATACCTCATGTGTAGTGTATATGTAATTTCCCTGTTGACATGCCTCGACGATTTTTTTTGATCAGCAAATTACGTCACGGCGAGTGCACACAGGTAATGAGAATCAATGAAGTGTTAAAACTAATTGATAAATAGTATGGATCCTGTGAAATGTCAAAAAGGGGTGCGTAAGCGGCCAGCTGATTACTAAGCACGTGAAAAGTGCCCTAGATTTCTTTGTGCAAATTTAAATTAGACCGTTGTTTAGTATAATAACAAGTATATATCAATGCAGTTTGATTCTACTGTAATTTAAACTAGAAAATGCACAAATTTTAATGAATATCGAAAGTAAAAGTACGTTTAGAATGTCCGTTCACGAGTCTTATTACTCCCGATGTCGTATGCAATTTTTCCATATTTCCTTCAAAAAAAGCTGACAGTCGGTGTATTTTTTAAGGATGAGAAACATCAAAATTTGAGGAACTATCTCTAGTTTACCCTAGTAGGTCATGTAACTGAGTAAAAACTACTTTCAGACAACATTCCGAAAGTGTACCGGTATCCGGATAGTATATTTTGGATATGCGTTTTAGTAAACTTTAACCTGACTGTAATAGTACTTTTCTGTTAATGAAATATTGATGAAAGACCTGATCAATACAACATGACTTGTGATAATTATTAGTTTACAATGTGACCTGAAACAGGCCTTAAACTACGTTGTTTACAACATGATCTTGGTTTCAAGATTAAGCTAATATATTAAGGCCCTCCACTATTACATATTCATATGAATAAGTTGACATTCTTGGTGACATTTTTTAAGAGAAAGGCTTGAATGGTTAAACCTAAACTATAAAGTAAGTAAGAAGGCTTTGTAAACTTTGTTACTGGTTTTGGGAAGATTTACCCCTTAAATTTATTCTGTGACATTTCCTTTAAGTGTGCAATAAAGATAAATGGAATACATATTAACTATAGACATCTAGAAATGCAACTACTGCTATGATAACTTTCAGGTCGAAAAGAGCACACTGCCCCTTTCGGACAGCACTCTGTCCCATTTTGGCAGCACCCTGCCCTTTTTGAGCTCTAGAAATAACACTATATGATATATTGATGGTTATATCATTATGTGAAAATGCAGAAGTAATGAAATACATGTTGTTGTGTTTTTTTGCATATGGTATACTTAAAAAAGCACCATTTGGGTTCGATTTTTTTAAAAAAATCAAACACGAGAGGGGGTACCCCTCCCGCACCCACCCCTTATCCCGCCACACAAACTTTACCCCAGCGCCTTAAAAAATTTCTGGGGAAGGGCCTGTAACCAAAACTTCACTTTTCTGGAGCCTATATGGCCAAAATCATATAAGTTTGGCTGGTATAATTCTATGTGAATGCAGTCGAGACCTGAAACTTAAAAGGACAATAAACAAATTAATATTAATCTTTTTAAGTGACCTTTTTACTATTTCTTTGTAAAATGTGATCTTTTTTATTCACTTTACATATTGTTAATAGCAGTCATTCATTATCAAAACAGTGAGGACACAAAAATATATAACCCTTTCTAACAGCTCTAACTTTGGTACTTTCAGTGAAAACCTATTAGAAACATGACCTTCTTTATTTACAACAAGATTTGCCAAAGAGCAGCAAAACCATATTCAATTAAATTAATTTAATGTTTTCAAATGATACAAGGTGTATAGCCTACAGGAGAGTGAAAAATCTAAAATTTATTCAAAATTTCAGTCAAAGAACTGTCTCGTGACTTTGAAAAAGAGCTGTGGGAAAGAGAAAGCCAAGATCTGAATTCCTAACCAGTTGCTTCTGTAAGAATTAGGTTTTTAAAGGATTGGAGATTTTTGCATTATTAAAAAGACATAAAAATACACCAAAGTACGAAAAAATAATATAATC
The DNA here is from genome assembly GCF_021730395.1 of Mercenaria mercenaria. Taxonomy (NCBI): domain Eukaryota; kingdom Metazoa; phylum Mollusca; class Bivalvia; order Venerida; family Veneridae; genus Mercenaria; species Mercenaria mercenaria. The sequence goes on along the minus strand of NC_069366.1, from coordinate 61,544,819 downwards.
TTACTGCAAATCTGTTGAATGCATTAATGTTTTATTTGAGCAAGATAAAATATCGCCTGCTTTGCAAACGTGTGTAATTTGGCATCATAAAAGGTCACTTATACCTATTTGACAGCAAATTAACAAGGGCGTCAAAACAGATGATCGAAGGATACAAATTGCAACTCCATGCTCGCTTCACTAAGATAACGCCGAATCACACTCGGACGCAAGATTACAGCCAGTTGCCATTCTGTGTATTTTATACTTCTTTGGTTTCCCTAATCAAAGCTTGTCCAAACAAGATCATTTTGTTCAGATGTCAATAAATGTATAAAACATTGTGAATTCTAAACATACTGAAACATTATTTATTTCTGCTTTGAAATAATCAACAGAGATCGCGTACTTGTAATAAATACATGAGGAGAATTAAAAAACCCTAAAAAGTGAATTTCTCAGTATAATTATCATATGTTTTCGCGATAGTTTTTCCGTTGTTATCAGTTGTATGCAGTTGATACACACACACACACACATTTCAGTCGATACGTGTAAACTTAAAGAGTTATGCTGATAAGCATTGTACAATTACAAGCCATACTGCGAAGAAAACAGAACTTAAATTTTGTCACCTCTTTTATGGAAGTCGCCATTTTTCAGTTAAGCTCTAGTACAAATCACAGGGATTCGTCGCATGCTATGATAGAGGGGTAAAATTTCTTTTAAATGTTTTTAAACGAAATTCAAGAAAAAATATATAAACCATATCTCTATATATGGTTTATATGTATTTTTATCTTGAATTTCATTTAAAAACATTATGATTTAAAAAAAATTTTACCCCTCTATCATAGCACGTGACGGATCCCTGTGGTATAAATTGTTAAAATTAAAATAAATAAAAACTTGATATTGATTAAGACTATTGAATAATGCCTTTGATTTTGTTTTAAACTTGTGAAACGTAATTAAAAAGATTCAAAAGATATAGTTTCTGATCTATATAATTTTATTGGTTTTATGTTAATATTTGCACCGAAGCTGTCTTGCTGTCAAAAATGGAGGACAACATGAGAATTTTCAGGATGATTTTCCTATTTTTTGCAGGTTTGTTGTCAGTTTACGTCTTTTTGTCATGAAATACCTTGCATTCGATCCGTATTGTTAAAACCTTTATTTCTTTTACAGGTGTCTTGCAAATCACGAATGCAGCAGTTCCAGATTTGGATGAAAGGTAAAGGCTAATTAGTGTTTAGATAGTGTAGTGTATTTCGGACATGGATCAGTCTTCGGTTATAGTTGAATGAATTTTACACCAGTGAGTTTTTAGGCCACTCCAAACTGATTACCTGTTCATCGGATTGCCCACCTCAATTTGACAGGAAATGAAAAAAAAAATATTTTAATGTTTTTACAGCCCGCACCTGGTTAGTCCAAATAATTGTACTCGAGAGTTGAATATCGTTATATTATTTTGACTTGTCGATATCCACCTCCGAGTACAAACCAGAATAGGTAATGAATGTGGTAGCACTGTCCTCTTCTTTGCGTAAGTAACACCCAATGGAATCCGTTGGGCGGGAATTATGTTATAATAATGCAACGGATAAAAAAAAGAAGGCAGAGGCTACGATTACGGTATCGTAATCCTAGCCTCCGGTTCTAGGATTACGGAAGTTCCGTATTCCTAGACAACCCTATGAGGATAGGCTAGGATTACGGAAGTATTTTAAGAGGCATAAAGTGTATGTTAGGGCAGGCATAAATGATGTTGTAAACTTACTTATTTCACTAAATATTTCATGCCTGCCTTATTATTTCGTGTTATCTTTCCACCGTTTTGGGTTAGTATATTCTAAATGGCAGCACGCGGAAATATATTAGAAATAATATGAGTGTCAAAGTTAGATTAAAAAAAATATTCTATATTTTGAATTTTATGATTTATAACCATATTGTATGTTATTAAGGACCATTTGTGTTGACTTGATGAAAAAAATGCAGGTATATACAAAACATAGATAATTCTATAATATTTCCATGCACCGCCATTAAGATTATATACTAACCAAAAATGGCCGATCGATAGCACGAAATATTAGTGAAATTAAGTGAAATGAGTAAGTTTACAATGTCATTTATGCATGTCCTAACATAAATTTGATGTCTTTTAAATACTTCCGTAATCCTAGCCTATTCTCATACGGTTGTCTAGGAATATGGAACTTCCGTAATCCTAGAACCGGAGGCTAGGATTACGGTACCGTAATCGTAGCCACTGCCAAAAAAGAAATACATACATAGAAAGCCTGTAATTTTTCCTTTTCAATGATGTATATATTACCGAGATTTCTTGAGAAAAATTCAAACTATGGCAGTTAAAAAAATGCTAAGGTTTAACACGAGTGTACTACATATCGGAAAATGGCCGATCACCGGTAAACACATTACTGCACGAAGCGTTTTCATTGGTCACGCCTCCGACCGCCATTACATGAAGACGATTGAAACGTTAGAGGTTTAAATTTTTTTCAACAGAAATTCTTGATAAATATGTCCTGTTCATATGTTTTTTATTTACTATTTATGATTTAAAACAGCAGGTAAGCAGTTAGGGCTAAAGAAAAATGGTGACTACTGATAAATCGTAATTTCAATTGACCACAGTTTCCACCACAGTTTTGATTGTTTCTGGTTGAGACCTCTAGGTAGACAACGTAAAATATCAAAATGTAAAATCGGTCTGCCCGAGGTCTCATTATTTAGACTAGCACCTGGTGTATTTTAGTCCAACTAAACGTTAGAAGACCGGCGTTTTTAGTTTTTAAAATTTTTAATGCATTGTTATTAGAGACTCTTTTAATATATCACTGTAAATAGATGTCCTCACACCACATTTGCGCCGGTACGAAAATACATTTAATAAATGTGAAGTACCTTAACGGGAAGAAGAAGAAGAACTAATTGTAAGTGTCTGCAGAAGTGCACATTCCTGGCCATATCTGAAGTGAGCCACGATATTGTGATAATTTTTGCCTAGGTCAATATCTTTCCTCCAAGTACAACATAGAAAGTACCTTTTATGTGTTGAGCCCAAGAGCTATAAAAATAAATAGATCGGCAACTTGAAAGGGATATAGAGCAAATCTGGCCAACATCCCGTGACAACTGAATGAGATCTCGTTGTAAGCGTCTGTTGATCACGATTGATCAAGTCGGCAAACGCTTTTAAATAAGGTTACTTTCGATCGATTGTTTATAATGATAATGGTGCTTTTTTAATGTTATTAATATTTTCTACACGGGGAATGAATGAATTTATGATTAGAAGTCTGAGAAATCAAAAGTTTTCGTTCGAAAAAAAGGACCCGATTCGGTTTATTACGCGCCGGGCGTACCGCCAGTTTTATACTTCTGTAAGCATCTGTTGATTTGATCACGATTGTTCAAGTCGGCAAACACTTTGAAATAAAATAACGCTCTAACACGAGATGACACGGAATTATCCCCAGTTGCCATTCTGTGTATTTTAGTTCTTTGGTTGAGCCTTCCGCGCTGTTTTCTGAGCGGAAGGCTCAACACAGACAAGGTGATTTTTAAATCGCATTCTAACTATTAAAAAAAACAAAAATATTAGTGAAATTTTACGTTACCTGGAAAGAATATCTATTTCTTCCTTCAATTCAGTTAATGCTTATATGAATAAACGGCAAAACACGAGTTTGTCACTGTTTTAAACAACACACCCTAAAGTTTACACAAATTTTACATGGCTCCGATTCATGTCACGTGATCGATAACGACCAACCGCACTGTCAGCGTGTACCGAGTGTAATGGCGGACGTGTAAATACAGCAAGGTAGCCAAACTGAAACATATAGTGTTTACGCTTTATTAATGTGTTTTACTGTTATGTTTAAACCGTAAAATGATGCAGTTTTATTATGTTTTATTATTTCATCGTGTAAATATATTGCCTGATCATGTTTTTACCTAAATCCAATTTCAACACAGGAAAGGTTGTTCTTGGTTTTGACGTAAAGAGAGGGATTATGACCTATCACGAAAATATCTCCGGATCACTTTTGATGTCAAATTATTTGGACTAGGTGTAATTTTGCGCTGGGTGGAAATCAGTAGGAATGAAAAAAAGGAAATTCTGAAGTTTAAACACACCTTGTTTGTAATTTATTGAGAACATGTTCTCTGACTAAGCCACCGATTCGACTACATAGTCTCCCTACTTTCTGACGGAAGGAGTACCTACCCTGGTAGTATAAGTTCATTCAATTAAATTTTTGTAATATTTGATTGCTTTAAAAATTGGGCAAAACAAAATGGCAAGCCCCCTATGTCTTTATTGTCTGACATGCCGAGATAATGAATGGCAAGTATTTCCAGCAACAGTTGTTGAGATTTCCCCGAGCTGCAGTTGTTTAGGGTTGCTGCATTATACAATAAGTTGAATCTTTCCGCAGATACAGTTGTGTAAAACCCACAGGGGGACATGTATGTTTCTCAAACGCAGGTAGTCTAAATAATTGCACTCAAGAGTTGAATATCGTAATATATTTTTGACTGGTCAATATCCCCCTCAAGGTAGACAAAATGAAATATCGGAATGTAAAATTGGTCTACCTGAGGTCTCATTATTTAGATTAAAATGCAGGTCTTTCACTTTTTGTATTTGTTGATTGTTGTAACAGCCTTAATTTGGTGGTTTGTAACTGCCTTAATTTGGTGGTTAGAGATATTGAAGTTGATACATGATGATACATCAGGAATTCTAGGTATTTTCTTATATGTCACTCAAAAGTGTCACCATTTGTTTTTTATACTTTGTGTAGTCAAACCCTCAAAGTGCTGGATTTTCATTTGATTTCAAATAAATCAAGAAATGGCCCATTACATTCAACAATTAAATACAGGTCTTATAAAAACTTCAAAGAACAAGAATTTTTACATGACCTAGAAAGGCAACCATGGTCCATGATAGACATTTATGATGACACAGATGATGCCCTAGACACATTTCTTAAAATCTTTCTTGAAGTTATGAATCAGCATCTGCCTAAGAAAGAGCGTCGGGTTAAGTATAAACAACAACCGGACTGGTTTAGCCCAGAAATCAAGAATGCAATAAATTCAAAAACTTAAGCTAAGAGGTCAAAAATCCAAGGTAAGTTCAAGTTCTGGAGAAAAAAAGTAAAATCTCTTACCAAAGAGGCAAAAAAGTCATTTTACTCACAAAATATCAACAACAGTAAGAAAGACACTAAGAAGTTATGGAAACATCTCCAAGACTTATCTGGTAAAAGTGAAAATTATCAAACCAATTACATTAATGACGATAATGGAAACCCAATAATAGATCCAAAGGCAACTGCTGAAGTATTTAACACTTTTTTATACGCCCGTTTCAAAAACGGGACGTATTATGGGAACGCCCCTGGCGGGCGGCGTCCACAGCCTTGTCCGGAGCATATCTTCTACATGCATAGAGGGATTTTGTTGAAACTTGGCACAGTTGTTCACCATCATGAGACGGAGTGTCATGCGCAAGAACCAGGTCACTAGGTCTAAGGTCAAGGTCACACTTAGAGGTCAAAGGTCAAATTCAAGAATGACTTTGTCCGGAGCATATCTTCTTCATGCATGGAAGGATTTTGATGAAAGTTGGCACAATTGTTCATCATCATGAGACGGAGTGTCATGTGCAAAAACCAAGTCCCTAGGTCTAAGGTCAAGGTCACACTTAGAGGCCAAAGGATACAAGAATGAAAAATTCAAGAATGACTTTGTCTGGAGCATATCTTCTTCATGCACGGAAGGATTTTGATGTAGCTTGGCACAGTTGTTCACCATAATGAGAGGGAGTGTCATGCGCAAGAACCAGGTCCATAGGTCTAAGGTCAAGGTCACACTTAGAGGTCAAAGGATACAATAATGAAAACTTTGTCCGGAGCATATATTCTTCATGCATGAAAGGACTTTGATGTAGCTTGGTACAATTGTTCACCATCATGAGACGGAGTGTCATGCTTAAGAACCAGGTCCCTAGGGGTAAGGTCAAGGTCACACTTAGAGGTCAAAGATACAAGAATGAAAACTTTGTCCGGAGCATTTCTTCTTCATGCATTGAGGGATTTTGATACAACTTGGCACAGTTGTTCACCATCATGAGACGGAGTGTCATGCGCAGGAACCAGGTCCCTAGGTCTAAGGTCAAGGTCACACTTACAGGCCAAAGGTCAGATACAAGAATGACTTGTCCGGTGCATTTCTACTTCATGCATGGAGGGATTTTGATGTAACTTGGCACAATTGTACACCATCTTGAGACGGAGTGTCATGCACTGGTCCCTTCATTTGAATTACTTCCCTTTGCTGTTATTATAAATAGCTTATATTCCAAATTTTTCATTACAAGTCGTAGGGAAAAATCGAGACCACTTTTCTGTAGTACAACATGCATGTTACATCCAATTCTGAGGTGTATTTTGAGGTATCTCTACCTGGTAAGGATTTTTGTGTGGACTTAGAATTTTTTTTTAGGGTTTTTTTTTTTTTTTTCTCTCTCTTTAAAGATTAACTTCCCTTAGTTGTTACTATAAATAACTTACATTGTAATTTTTTTATAATTGACCGTAGGGAAAAACCAAGACCACTTTTCTGTGGTACAACATTGATGTTACTTTCAAATTTCGGGTGTATTTTAAGGTATCTTGACCTGGTAATGATTTTTTTTTTGTGGACTTAGAAAAATAAAAGAATTACAATAATTTCTAAAAAAAAACAGCATTGTAAACATCTAGAAAATTAAAATTCCATTTGCAAATACAGGTGCTAATGTAAAGAAATTTGCTGTGACGGGCGTATATTGTGACATTCTGGCACTCTTGTTTGCAAATGTTTTTAAAACAGTACCAAATCCACCAGAACATCTTACACCTGAAGTAAAAAAATCATTAAAGAATTTGTTGAAAGTAAAGTTGAAAATAACTCATTTCAAATACAACCCATTACTGAAGAATTCATACTCAAGGAATTAAAATCACTAGATGAATCGAAGGCAACTGGGTTAGATGACAGAATATTAAAGATAAGTCATCAAATAATAGCTCGACCTCTCACAAAGGTAATTAACCTAAGTTTAACACAATGCAAATTTCCAGGAAAGTTTAAAACAGCCAAAATAACACCAATTTATAAAAAGCATTCAAAATCTGACAAATCTAACTATAGACCAATATCAATACTTCCAATATTATCTAAGCTTATTGAAAGGCATGTTTCAAATCAAGTAAAGGATTTCTTGGAAACTTATCATCTTCTGCATTCCAAACAATCAGGCTTTCGAGCAAATCACTCCTGTGAGACTGCACTTACAAATATAATTGATGACTGGATTAATGCCATTAATAAAAACTCTTTTGTTGGCACTATATTTCTGGATCTAACAAAAGCGTTTGACCTTGTAAACCACTCTTTGTTAATAGAAAAATTATACCTGTATAAGTTCAGTGAAACTTCTGTTAAATGGTTATCATCATATTTAGAGAACTGCTCTCATCAAGTATGTGTATCTGGACAGCTTTCTTCTCCCAAAGAAATTTCTGCGGGAGTTCCACAAGGCTCTGTTCTTGGGCCTATACTTTTTATACTGTATATAAATGACCTTCCTTTACACACACATAATTCATCCATTGACATGTTTGCTGATGATGCAACAATGTCTGCATTTGGTAAAACTGTGACTGAAGTACACAACACCCTGCAATCTGACATTAACAAAGTAGATGAATGGTGCAAAGAAAACTCAATGCTTCCAAACATATCTAAAACTACAACTATGTATATCACAGCTTCTTATAACAACAATAAAATTAAAAATCACATCAGTTCTAATAGCATACAAATGCAGGGTCAGCCCCTATCATATTCATCACATGAAAAGCTGTTAGGAGTACATGTTGATGAACATCTGAACTGGAAGATCCAAGTTGAACTAACTATGAAAAAATGCAGTTCCAATTTATATCTTCTTTTATGAATAAAATCTTACCTGAACCTACATTCAAGAAAACTATTTTTCAATTCTTACATTTTACGGCATCTTGATTATTGTTGTGCTATATGGGGGAACTGTACTGATGAGCTTCTAGAAACTGTCTTAAAATTTCAAAAACGTGCCGCAAGAATCATACTTGACAAAGAATATAATGCTCCATCAGCTGAATTGTTTAAAGAATTAAAATGGATGACTTTTTCTGAAAGAATAAAGTATAAAAAGGCAATCCTTGTTTATAAATCCATTAAAGGTCACTCTACTGAACACCTTGCTTCAAAATTTATTGAAAAACAAACAAGTGATCGCCAGCTTAGATCAAATGAAAACAATGAAATTAAAGTACCAAAGCCAAGAATTGAATTCTTTCGTAAATCATTACAGTACTCCGGAGCTGTAATTTGGAACAACATTCCTATACATTTACGCTCATTAGATAAGTTAGAAAAATTCAAAAGATCATATCTTCATTGGCACTTCTCTGATATATATAATTAGAATACAAAGCAATATTAATAGTCACATGTTGTCATATTTTGAGTTTTTCTTGACTTGGTATATTTTAAATGTTTAGGTTGTACATTTTTACATAAAATTGATTCTTCTTCTTCTTGTCATTCGCATCTAAACTGTCAGACCAGTAGCCTCGTAACTTGTGGTTTGCCGAAGATCCTCAATGCCTCCATACAGTTTCTGGTGGATTGAGGTATCTATCGGCCAAGTCGCAGCTTGCTCCAGGTCATGCCTTTTACATCTCTGAAGTATATGCTCCGCAGTCTGATCTTCTTCACCACATGGACAAGTTGGCGATGATGTCAGTCTGTATTTCTTGTACATGTGAGCATTGAGCTTGTTGTGCCCTGAGCGGAGCCTGACCATCACCACTTGTTCAGACCGGTCAAGGAGATGAAAAGCATCTTACTCCATCCTTGGTCTCGTTAGTGCCTTGATGATGGTGACTTTCTCCTTGTAACTCACAGGTTCTGTTAGTTGTTCTGACTGAGCTCCTAGCTTAGCCAGTTTGTCTGCCTCTTCATTGCCTGCAAGTCCACAATGGGATGGAATCCACTGAAGTGCTACATTGCAGGTTATACTCAGGCTCTGCATTCTCCTGGCTAGCTGCGGAGCTTTATTGTTGATCAGAGCTTCCATGACAGACAGTGCATCTGTGAGAAAGACGACTGAGGAGCTTTCTTCTGCCGAGTCTTCAACCATTGAGACGGCCTTCATGAGTGCTTCAGTCTCTGCCTTGTAATTGCTGCAGTGTTTTCCTGTGGCTGCATGTAGTGTTTCTCTCTTGCCAGATGGGTATTGAATGAAAACTCCTGCTCCTCCAGGGTTCTAGCCAGGTTTTTCTGAAGGCATGATGCAGAAGGATATTTTTTAACAGCAAAGGGGTGGGTGGGGGAGTATGGGGGTCACCCCAGAAAGTTTTGTGTTACTACAACTCATTTTGGTGCATTCTGGTGCATTTCAGAGTGAAAAACATAGTGGTATTTTCAGTGATTAATAAACATTATTTACATGTCCAACAAGAAAAGATATTAGGTCATAAAAATCCTATGGAGTTTATTTGCTGAAAGACAATTAAAAGTTCATCAATTTTAAGTTGCTAAAAATGTTCATTTACTATTTATTGTACATAAAACAATACAATTTTAGCACTGCACACAGATCTATTTGTATTTTAAAGTTTATGTCTTCTATTCCTGCGGAGTTTATTTGCTAAAAACTTATCAATTTTAAGGTTTTGAAAATGTCAACTGTTTGTTGTACATACATGTAAAACAACACAGTCTGAGACTGTCATCCAGGGAAACGCTGGTTTCCATTTTGGATCAATGCCCGATTATCCTTTGGCCATTTGGCGTGGTTGGGAGGGATTCTGAAATTGTGACCGGGCCCTCCATGGCCGAGTGGTTAAGGTCGCTGGCTTCAAATCACTTGCCCCTCATCGATGTGGGTTCGAGCCTCACTCGGGGCGTTGAATTCTTCATGTGAGGAAGCCATCCAGCCGGCTTACGGAAGGTCGGTGGTTCTACCAAAGTGTCCGTTCATGATGAAATAATGCACGGAGGGTATTTCAAACTTTTCTCTACAAGTTCTATTTTGAAAGTGACGACAGAAAACATTAATTCTTGCATTGTCTTTTTCGATATTCCGCCCGAGAAAACACATTTCATTCATGTGAAAAACATTACTATTACGGCGATAATTGTTCAAAAGCATTTTACCGTGTTGCACAATTGTTGACCTAATTCCTTACAGTGTCTTTCCTTGATTGCGAAAAACTTTCGGACGATAATTGTTGAATCAACTGTCATTATCTAATGACATGTATAATCTTAAAACTTGCGAAAACAGTCACTTTCATGTACACACCACAAGATACCGCCTGTCAAAGGCTTTAAAGGCAGAGCTACGATGAAATTTACGTCACACGTTCCACATATAGGAAGCTGTCATTGGTTTATCGGTTATCTTAACTGGCATCGCTTTACCTAAACTGTCGGGTAAGCATGTGGAAGCTTTTCGAATACACTATCGGATTAATCGGGGTGTTTATTGGGATGATTTTATGACATGTCGCTTCGTCAGTTAAGTGATGATGGGGGGAATAAGGGATGTCGAATATACAACTCAAAGTCTGAAGGCATGTCGCAAGCGACAGGCGATAATAGCCTGGCGAGAACCCTGTCCTCCATCTTTGACGGCGCATGTGGCTGATCCGTCGGTATAGACATGAGTCCATAATTCCGGAGGATAGTCTTCATTGATCATAGCAAGTGTGAGGCTCTTCCGAATGCCTTCATCCTCTTGCTTCCCGCGGTCAAGACGAGCAACAGCAAGTCTCACAGTCACTGAGGACAGATCATTCGCTAGTGGGTTTATGATGTCTTCACTACCTAGGGGAGTCGTTGGTATGCTCAGCTCAGTTTTGAACTCTCGGTTGAGTTTCTTTGCCTCATGTACGAAGCTGCTACGTTTGAGCCGATTCTTTGTGTAGCCATCTAGCTTGGCTTTTATGGGATGGTCTTGAAAAGACCTGAACTTCTCTGCTTGAAGCAGAACCTTTGCATGTCTTCTGTCTTGTAACGGCTGTGTGCCTGTTAGCTTCTCCATGAAGGAGATTGGTGTAGACTTTGTAGCACCTGTCATGATCTGCAATGCTTGGTCCTGAACCTTGTCTAAAGCCTGTTGGTTAGTTTTGGCAGTAGTGGACCAGGCAGTTGAGCTATACTCTAAATGGGGTCTCACTGTTCCCTGATATACTGTCTTGAGTATTTGCTCATTTGCTCCCCACCTTGTTCCAGCAAGTTTGCGCATCATGGCAAGCTTCCTACGGGCCTTCCCTTCTGCTTGACTAATGTGGGGCTTCCAGGTTAGCTGTTTGTCAAAGGTCACTCCAAGGTATTTTGCCTCGTCTGCTTCAATCAGCAAAGTATTTCCCATCTTGATTTTACCCACCCTCTGCTTTGACGACAGGGAGAATAGTGTGGTGGACGATTTCTCTGTATTGATTGATACACACCAATCTTCAGCCCAAGCTGAAAGCTTGTTGATGGCTTCTTGCATCCTGTATGTGGCTGTAGTGGCATGTTCTTCCTTACACCATAACACCAGATCGTCAGCGTAGAGAGCAGCCATAACTCCTTTCGGTAGTTCAGACACCAGATCATTAATGAAAAACAAGAAGAGTGTAGGGGATAAGACTCCGCCTTGTGGGACACCATGACGCAACAGGAACTTCCTACTGCTGGCATGTTCTAAACTGACTGTTGCTCTCCTGTTGTGGAGGTATGACTTAATCCACCTCAGCATGTGACCTCCTACTTCAGTCCTCATCAGCTTGACGAGGAGTCCATCAGTCCAGACTTTGTCATACGCCCTCTGCAGATCAATCCATGCTATAAGCACGACTTTCTGCTCTTGGAAAGCGTCCTCTATCTCTTGCGATAGATAAGTGGTCTGGTCCTCAGTGGAGCGGAATTGTCTGAAGCTAGCTTGTTGCGTTGCAAATAGGTTGTTAGTCTCCATGTACCACTTCAGGCGTGCATTCACAATCCTCTCCATGGTCTTTCCAACACAGCTGGTTAGGCTGATTGGACGGTAGCTTGCAGCCTTCTTTGGATCCTTCCCTTTCTTGTGGATGGGGATCATGACTGCCTCTTTCCATATCTGTGGAAGCAGTCCTTGTTTCCAGCTGTAGTTGTAAATTTCCAGGAGTTTGCAAATTGCTTCAGTGCCTAGATGGGTCAGCATTTCATTTGTGACTCCATCTGGTCCAGGAGACTTCTTTGTCTTCAACTGCCTAAGAGCTGTCTGTAGCTCATGCAGTTTAAGACCCTGCTTTATGCATTCTGGTGTCACTTGGCTTGTCTGCCTTTCCCTTTTTTAGCTCGACTATTCGAAGAATAAGTAGAGCTATCCTACTCACCATGGCTTCGGCGTTGGCGTCGGCGTCGGCGTCACACCCTGGTTAAGTTTTTCGTACCAGTCCACATTTTGACAAAGTCTTTTGAGATAAAGCTTTGAAACTTTCAACACTTGTTTACCATCACCATGTCCAGTTATAGGCAAGAGTACATAACTCTGTCAAGCATTTTGACTGAATTATGGCCCCTTTTGACTTAGAAATCTTGGTTAAGTTTTTCGTACCAGTTCATATTTTGACAAAGTCTTTTGAGATAAAGCTTTGAAACTTTCAACACTTGTTTACCATCACCATGTTCAGTTGTAGGCAAGAGTACATAACTCCATCAAGCATTTTGGTTGAATTATGGCCCCTTTTTGACTAAGAAATCTTGGTTATGTTTTTCGTACCAGTCCACATTTTGACAAAGTCTTTTGAGATAAAGCTTTGAAACTTTCAACACTTGTTTACCATCACAATGTCCAGTTGTAGGCAAGAGTACATAACTCCATCAAGCATTTTGACTGAATTATGGCCCCTTTTGACTTAGAAATCTTGGTTAAGTTTTTCGTACCAGTTTATATTTTGTGTAAAGTGTTTGACATATGGCTTTGAAACTTTTATATCTTGTTCAGTATAATAGTCTCTATCAATAGGCAAGAGTACGTAACTCTCTCATCTTTTTTGGCTGAATTATGGCCCTTTTTGAACTTGGAAATTGGTTCTGTTTTGTAAATGTGCATGTTTTGTCAAGACTATTTGACATATGGCTTTTAAACTTTAAACACTTGTTTATCATTATGATTTCCATCTGTAGGCAAGAGTACATAACTCTGACAATTATTTTGACTGAATTATGGCCCTTTTTGGACTTTGAAATTTGTTCAGTTTTTCTTACAAGTCAGCGTTTTGTCAAAACTGTTTGAACTGTGGCTTTGAAACTTTTAACACTAGTTTATCAACATTATATCCATCTGTAGGCAAGAGTACATAACTCTGTCAACTATTTTGACTGAATTATGGCCCTTTTTGGACTTAGAAATTAGTTAAATTTTTCATATAAGTCCATGTTTTGCCTAACATATAACTTAACATATTTGCTATCATGGTCACACATTGCCATTTAGTGCAAGACTAATCGAAATCCACAAATACAGGAACATTTTTTGTTTAATCCATTTTTTTGTTTAGTCTGAAAATCTATGGAAATATTTTGACCCCATTCTTCAATCAGTTCTTCGAATAGTCGAGCGCGCTGTCATCCGACAGCTCTTGTTTTCTTCGGGCTTCCCTTTGCTGTTTCCTGTTGATGGGGATGTTGGAAACATCTTTGTAGTTAGAGGCAAAAGTGTTTGCTGCTTGTTTACCCGTCAAAAGTTCACCATTCTCTTCCAAAGTTACTGAGACTCTTCCTGTTTCTTCATCGTTCAGCTGTCTCGTCAATCTCCACAGCTATTGGCCATCTCACTCTAGGTTGAGCGAGGCTGTTTTGTTTCTCCAGCTCTTCCTCTGTGCTTCCCGTTTGTGCCTGAGGAATTTGGCCTTGGCTTGCTGTAGAGAGAGGTTATTTTCTTGAGGGATTGTTTTCTGCTTCCTCCCTGGCTTCTGATAACTTTGCCTGTAGATTCTCCAACTCATCACTCCAGTATGGCTTATAGTCCTTTCTTGCTCCCCTTGGAATGGCGCTGTAAGCAGCCTTAAGTATACTGGTGTTGAAGTCTTTGACAACCCGGTTGATGTCTCTACCTTCCACTCTGATGTCTTTACAGAGCTCATCACTCAGACTTTGGTAAAAGGTCCACCTGGCCTTCTTGTAGTTCCATCTGGGGATGTTAGGTGAAGTAGAGGCTATACGGTCCATAGTAAGTTTGACTGGGCGATGGTCGCTACCTCCGAGTTGTTCATTGACTTCCCGCTTGACATGTCCATGTATGTCATCAGTACATAAAGCAAGATCAGGGGTTGATGTTGTTTGCAAGCTTCTGGAGTAAAAAGTTGGGGGATCATCTGGCTTGTTGATGAGGTTTAGCTTGTTATCATCTTGCCAGGTCTCCACTTCCTCTCCACGTTTATCCAGGTGGTCATATTCCCAGCTTTGTGAGTGATGAACCTGGTTTCATCAGTTGTAACTTTGTCAAGGGACAGAGCTTTGTCACTTGGAGAGGATATGTTCACAAGTTTCAAACTGAACTCGTTCTTTCTGAGGCTCAGAACTTGGAACTCGGAGTCATCCATATGTGTGTTGGTCTGGACAGCACTGATGTTGTTCCTGACCAGTGTCATGATGCCTCCTTTTCCTCTGCCAATTCTGTCACAGCGGAAACACTGGTATCCTCAGACTTTGAAGGATTTCTCTGGCTGTAGGTGAGTTTCCTGAATGCAACAGACATTGATGTCTTTCTCATGGAGGATATGCTCAAGTTCAGTTTTCTTGTTGGAGACACCCTCTGCATTCCAATGCATCAGCCTGAAAGGTTGATGCGAATTGGTTCTTCTCCTTGGTATGTTCCTCCTTCTTCGCTTTGCATGTTGTGGATTGAAGGAGGGACCCCCAGTAGCTGTGGGTGGACTCTGTCGAGGCTCAGAGCCAGGCACTGAATCCCCCAGGAGGGATCTCAGAGATTCAGCACCACGTTGTTGAATACTGGATGGCTGTGTAGACATAGCGATATTGCATGGTGCTGTGGTTCGTTAAGAGAGTGCCAATGGCCCAGCACCTCTGTTTTTAACTCTCTAGGTTTTTTTTGGGGTTACCTCACCCTTAGTTCCGAGTTAAAACCCTATCCTGGGAACACAGGAGCTATTTGTCCCATTGCTGGGGGTCTGTTCATAGGCATCAGGGCGTGTCCACACACAGGTGGGCCTGGCATGCCACATGGCTGGGGACAGACCTCCTCCGTGTCCCTTGCAGTTCTGCCTGAGGCCGCACAGCACACCACACTTGATGCATCAGCAGACCAATTGCCACACATAAAATTGATTCATTGTCATTGCCTTTTGCTTCTTTCCATATTATAATGTTCTCCTTTCAGGTTTGTTATATCTGTATACAGTTTATTATATGTATGTTTGATGTTCTGTACATAGTTATACATTGTATACAGTGGACCATATTGTTAATCGGTTTTGAAAAATGTATCCAGTGCCGTATATGTTATCCTCTTTAAATAAAGTCGTTACTTACTTACTTACTTACTGACAGTGAAACCTGGCCTGTGATTTAGCACAAATAGTACCACCTCAGATTCGCAGGTTCGTTTGAGTGCTGTGTGGTCTGCATGTGTAATGGATATATATTGGTCCAGCACTTCAAGGGTCAAATGTCACGATCAGAGAAAATTGTTAAGTGATATGGGATAAATAAGACTTTTCAGAATGATAATAACACTGATATCTTTCTTACTTTGGATTGTATGTATCACGCATTAAACTTTCAATACTCCAAAGACAATGCTGTCTGAATGTTACTTCACACACATTTGTTTTTCTGGCCTGTGAACAGAAACACACTTGATCTGGTGTTAAACATGACATGAGTGATTCCTCTTTTTTTTTTTTTCATTTCTCTTCGCTCGCTTCAATAAATGATGATTTGAAAAAAAAGAGATTTAAACTTTTTCGCTCGCTCGCCCCAAGTATTTTTTTTTAAAAATCCTAGGAACAAGACATCAATTTGGTGTAGCCAGAAAAAGTAAAGCCCCAGCGTTGGCATCGCCATTGGTTTAAGTTTTTGATAAAGTCGAATATCTCTATTACTATCAAAGCTATTGACATTTTTAAATTTATAAAGTTTTGATGAAGCTTTTGTATGTAAGTTATTTCTAGACAACTCTTGTTACGTGTTCTTTTCATTAAATTTTTCATTGCTTGTCATATTAGTTTGCTGGTTTTTAATATAACTGGTATTTTGAAATGAGTTCAATATTTTTGTTTTTTTGAGGAATGCAGACATTGCCTGCTAGTTTCGTTTTGTATTTTTGGTATGCAGACAAGACCTATTGGGGGGAGGAAAATCACTTTGTAATGACCAATGTAGGGAAAAAATCTCTCTAGAAAGAAATACCTTTTTTTTGTGTGTGTTTTTCATAAATATATTACACTCAAGATGAAAATGACTTCAAAGCTCATTGTATTGCGTGTTAATTTTAATGGTTTACATAATATTCTGCTGGTTAAAATATGTAAATATTACAGGTAGCTGGTGGTCTAGTGGTAAATTGCTTGACTGTCAATCCAGAGGTCCAGGGTTCGAATTTGTTCCAGGCACTGGAAATTTCTGAGATGCTCCTGAGTGTCACCCTCCAATTAACTAAGAGACCGTTTAATACTGGTTCTTTCCAGGAAAGACAGTGAAAAAGACAGCTTCATGTGTTTTGGTGCTGTGGGCACACCAGACTGTCTGTTCACAAAGAGCTAGGCTTAGTTAGCCAAACAGGCCTGTATCTGTAGGATTTCTCTCACTCAGTTCAGGGAGCTTTCTCTCACTCTGTCTCTCTGGTCAGATCACTCAGTCTGTATTACAGTAGAGGATGAATTTGGTGCCCAGAGTGGCTGCCTTTGCGTTACACCCCTGTTATTAGTGGTGGGGGTTTATAGGAATGGTCTCAGTCAGTCTGTACTTCTGTCTGTCCATAACACTTTCCTATATGCTCCATATCTCCTTAACCCCTAGAAGGATTTTCATGAAACTTGGATCAAGTGATCACCTCATCAAGACGATGTGCAGAACTCATGAGTCAGCCATGTCAGCTCAAGGTCAAGGTCACAGCTCAAGGTCAAAGAGTTTAGCCTTCCATTTTGTGTCCGCTCTGTATCCCAAAAATCCCTTGAAGGAATATTGTAAAACTTGGGTCAAATGGTCACCTCATCAAAACCATATGCAGAACTCATACGTCAACCATGTCCGCTCAAGGTCAAGGTCACAACTCAAGGTCAAAGGTTTGAGCCTTCCAATTTGTGTCCGCTCTGTATCTCCTAAACCTCTTGAAGGATTTTCATGAAACTTTGGTCAAATGATCTCCTCATTAAGATGATGTGCCGAATTCAAGAGTCAGCCATGCCGATTCAAGGTCAAGGTTTCAGCTTGGGGTCAAAGGTTTGAGCCTTCCATTTTTTGTGTCTGCTCTGTATCTCGTAAACCCCTTGAATAATTTTCATAAAACTTTGGTCAAATGATCACCTCATCAAGACGATGTGCAGAATTCATGAGTCAGCCATGTCAATTCATTTCAAGGTCACAGCTTAAGGCTGAAGATTTACCCTTTCACTATCCATAACAGTGGCGGGGGATTATCTTTGATCTCCAGCTCTAGTTATTTATTATTCATCCAAAAGAAGATCAAAATTTTCATAACATAAAAAGTACAATAAATGTCCAGACAATATTTTAACTGCTTTTGAAGAATGCAACATAAAAAGAAGAAATATTGAGAATGAGGTAGAACAAAAATTGGAAATAAATTTGTATTTACATTTAAACAGATTTAGCAGGTTTACACTCGAGTGTCACACTGCTTAATGGGTCACAGAGAACATGTGATGCCCCTTTTATTTTATTAAGTTTTTAAATATTTTTTCAGATTTCTGGAAATACACAAGCAAGGGAAATGGCTAATAGAGGTAATAATATTTAAAATATGTTAACTGTTATTTACTTATTTATGATATCATTTAATTATCAGATGTATTATTTTTGTTTTGTACATTTTTAGCTCACCTGAGCTTTTGTGATCGCCATGTGTCCGTCGTCCGTCGTCGTCAGTCCGTCGTCATCAACAATTTGACTGTTAACACTCTAGAGATCACAATTTTGGCCCAATCTTAATGAAACTTAGTCAGAATGTTACCCGCAATAAAATCTTGGACAAGTTTGCTATTGGGTCATCTGGGGTCAAAAACTAGGTCACCAGGTCAAATCAAAGGAAGAGCTTGTTAACACTCTAGAGGTCACAATTTTGGCCCAATCTTCATGAAACTTGGTCAGAATGTTACCCTTAATAAAATCTTGGATGAGTTCGATATTGGGTCATCTGGGGTCAAAAGCTAGGTCACCAGGTCAAATCAGGAAAAGCTTGTTAACACTGTAGAGGCCACATTTATGACTTTATCTTCATGAAGTTTTGTCAGAATGTTATTCTTGATGATCTCAAGGTCCAGTTTGAATCTTGGTCATGTAGGGTCAAAAGCTAGGTCACTAGGTCAAATCAAAGGAAAAGCTAGTTAACATTCTAGAGGCGACATTTTTGACCATATCTTAATGAAACTTGGTCAGAATGTTAATCTTGATGATATATAGGTTAAGTTTAAATCTGGGTCAGATTGGGTAAAAAACTAGGTCACTAGGTCAAATCAAAGGAAAAGCTTGTTAACACTCTAGAGGCCACATTTATGACTGTATCTTCATGAAACTTAGTCAGAATGTTAATCTTGATGATCTTTAGGTCAAGTTCGAATCTGGGTCTCAATGGGGTCAAAAACTAGGTCACCAGGTCAATCAAAGGAAAAGCTTGTTAACACTCTAGAGGTCACAATATTGGCCCAATCTTAATGAAACTTAGTCAGAATGTTACCCTCAATAAAATCTTTGATGAGTTCAATGTTGGGTCATCTGGGGTCAAAAACTAGGTCACCTGGTCAGATCAAAGGAAAGCTTGTTAACACTGTAGAGGCCACATTTATGACTGTATCTTCATGAAACTTGGTCAGAATTTTAATCTTGATGTTCTCAAGCTCCAGTTTGAATCTGGGTCATGTCGGGTCAAAAACTAGGTCACCAGGTCAAATCAAAGAAATAGCTAGTTAACACTCTAGAGGCCACATTTATGACCATATCTTAATGAAATTTGGTCTGAATGTTAATATTGATTATTCCTAGGTCAGGTGAGCGATACAGGGCCTTCATGGCCCTTTTGTTAATCTGTATGTCAGATATTGTAACATAAATGAAGTGAAGTTTACATGATTTCTCATTTCTGCTTTGTTTGCTTTGCCTTGTCACATGAAGTAACCGCCCAGATACACAATGTCTTGGTTTCTACCCAGATGCCCATCCATGCTGGAAATTTCTGCTCAGACGGGCACCTAGAGTCTTCCCCTGCCATCACCACCAAGACCTGAATTGTGCCATAGCAACTTGCTGGTAAAATCCAACTAAACAAAATGAACTAAAAAAAACTCCAGCTAAATATTTCTATTATGACGAATAAATTCTTTTATATATTTTCAGTTTTATGCCCCATGGTGTGGTCATTGTAAGAAGCTTGAGCCAATATTTAACAAAGTTCACAACACTCTCAGGAACACTGATGTAAAAGTTGCAAAGATAGATGCCACAAGATTTTCCTCTGTCTCCTCACAGTTTGAAGTTAGAGGATTCCCAACAATAAAATTGTGAGTACTTATTATTATGTCTCCCCCAGGAGACATATTGTTTTTGCCCTGTCCGTCCGTCCGTCCTTCCGTCCGTCCGTCCGTACGTCACACTTCATTTCCGAGCAATAACTGGAGAACCATTTGACCTAGAACCTTCAAACTTCATAGGGTTGTAGGGCTGCTGGAGTAGACGACCCCTATTGTTTTTTGGGTCACTCCATCAAAGGTCAAGGTCACAGGGGCCTGAACATTGAAAACCATTTCCGATCAATAACTAGAGAACCACTTGACCCAGAATGTTGAAACTTCATAGGATGATTGGTCATGAAGAGTAGATGACCCCTTTTGATTTTGGGGTCACTCCGTCAAAGGTCAAGGTCACAGGGGCCTGAACATTGAAAACCATTTCCGATCAATAACTAGAGAACCACTTGACCCTGAATGTTGAAACTTCATAGGATGATTGGTCATGAAGAGTAGATGACCCCTATTGATTTTGGGGTCACTCCGTCGAAGGTCAAGGTCACAGAGGCCTGAACATGGAAAACCATTTCCGATCAATAACTAGAGAACCACTTGACCCAGAATGTTGAAACTTCATAGGATTATTGTACATGCAAAGTAAATGACCCCTATCGATTTTGGGGTCACTGCATTAAAGGTCAAGGTCACAGGGGCCTGAACATTGAAAACCATTTCTGGTCAATAACTTCAGAACCACTTGACCCAGAATGTTGAAACTTAATAGGATGATTGTTCATGCAGAGTAGATGACCCCTAATGATAATGGGGTCACTCTTTGAAAGGTCAAGGTCACAGGGGCCCGAACATTGAAAACCATTTACGGTCAGTAACTTGAGAACCACTTGACCCAGAATGATGAAACTTCATAGGATGATTGGTCATGCAGAGTAGATGACCCCTAACGATTTTAGGGTCACTCTGTTAAAGGTCAAGGCCACAGGGGCCTGAACATGGAAAATCATTTCCAATCAATAACTTGAGAACCTCTCGACCCAGAATGTTGAAACTTCATAGTATGATTGTTCATGCAGAGTAAATGACCCCT
Organism: Mercenaria mercenaria; assembly: GCF_021730395.1. Lineage (NCBI taxonomy): Eukaryota > Metazoa > Mollusca > Bivalvia > Venerida > Veneridae > Mercenaria > Mercenaria mercenaria. The sequence goes on along the minus strand of NC_069366.1, from coordinate 61,523,915 downwards.
ATTGTTTTTGGGGCCACTCCGTTAAAGGTCAAGGTCACAGGGGCCCGAACATTGAAAACCATTTCCAGTCAGTAACTTGAGAACCACTTGACCCAGAATGATGAAACTTCATAGGATGATTGGTCATGCAGAGTAGATGACCCCTAACGATTTTAGGGTCACTCTGTTAAAGGTCAAGGCCACAGGGGCCTGAACATGGAAAATCATTTCCAATCAATAACTTGAGAACCTCTCGACCCAGAATGTTGAAACTTCATAGGATGATTGTTCATGCAGAGTAAATGACCACTATTGTTTTTGGGGCCACTACGTTAAAGGTCAAGGTCACAGGGGCCTGAACATTGATAACCAGTTCTGATCAATAACTTGAAAACCACTTGACCCAGAATGTTGAAACTTCATAGGATGATTGAACATGCAGAGTAGATGACCCCTATTGATTTTGGGTTCAGTCTGTTAAAGTTCAAGGTCACAGTGTCCTGTTCATGTAAAATCAGTTTTTGGAAATAACTTGAGAACCACTTGACCTACAATGTTGAAACTTAATACGTTGATTGGACATGCAGAGTAGATGACCCCTATTTATTTTGAGGTCACTTGATCAAAGGTCAAGGTCACAGGAGCCTGAACAGTGACTTGAGAACCACTAGGCCAAGAGTGTTGAAATTTAGCGGGATGACAGGACATGCCAAGTAGATGATCCCTATTGCAGCCAACCATCAGTGTCTCTTTGATTTTTGCTCCTGACCCCTATTGACTTTTGCCTATAGGACTTTGCATTGGGGGAGACATGCGCTTTTTTACAAAAGCATTTTCTAGTTAAAAACTATTTTTTGCTGGTTTTGAGTTTTTAAAAAAATCTACAGGTTATTGTCATCTTGATCGTTGGAATCAATTTTTGTTTAGGTCAATTTTTAGACAGAGAATCTGAAGAATGATGGAACTATTCCACATGCCCATTTATCAGTGTCTGCGTCTACATCCCTATTTGGTTGAGATTTTATATACGGTAGTATCGCAGTAATTGCTGTTGGAAGTTTTGATTCTAATGCCGAAAACACAAATTTACAATATTTTAATATTTCAGTTTTGATGGAGACAAAATTCATAATTTTCGAGGTGAGAGAACAGCAAATGATATACTCGAATTTGTAAATAAAGCAAAAGGGTAAGTCTTTATAATTATGCCCCCCTTCGAAGAAGGAGGGGTATATTGTTTTGCAGATGTTGGTCGGTCGGTCGGTTGGTCGGTCGGTCAGTCGGTATGTATGTAGACCAATCCGTTTCCGGATGATAACTCAAGAACGCTTGGGCCTAGGATCATGAAAGTTTATAGGAAGGTTGGCCATCACCTGCAGATGACCCCTATTTATTTTGAGATCTGTATGTCAAAGGTCAAGGTCACAGTGACCCTGAACAGTTAAATGGTTTCCGGATGATAACTCAAGAACGTTTGGGCCTAGGATCTTTAAAGTTGATAGGGAGGTTGGTCATGACCAGCAGATGACCCCTATTGATTTTGAGGTCATTTGGTCAAAGTTCAAGGTCAGATTGGCCAGGAACAGTTAAACGGTTTCTGGACGATAACTTGAGAACGGTTGGACCAAAGGTCATGAAAGATGATAGAGAGGTTCATCATGACCAGCAGATGACCCCTATTGATTTTAAGGTCAGTAGGTCAAAAGTCAAGGTTACAGTGACCTGGAACATTTAAACCGTTTACAGACAATAACTTGATAACGCTTGGGCCTAGGATCATGAAACATGATAGGGAGGTTGGTCATGACCTGTAGATGGCCCCTATAGATTTTGAGGTCTGTAGGCTACAGGTCAAGGTCACATTGACCCGGAACAGTTAAACCTTTTCTGGACGATACCTTGAGAACGTTTGGGCCTAGGATCACTAAACTTAATAGGGAGGTTGATCATGACCAGCAGATGACCCCTGTTGATTTTGAGGTCAATAGGTCAAAGGTCAATGTCACATTGAACCAGAACAGTAGAATTTTTGTTTACAGTGAGCAAATAATTTCTGTTCCTTGTGCAATTACTGAATGCATCAAGGGGGGTATTTCGTGTTCGACGAGCTCTTGTTTATATTTATAATCTCGTGTACAAGATTGTAATAAATGAATCCAGACATTACTGTGCCTGTAGAAAAGTGAATAAATCTGCAAAATAGTACTAAATTATTGATGTTTGAACTGACTGTATACAGACATTTGATGAAGGTAGCTGACCTGGTACCACTTGGCCCTCATTGCTGTGAGTTCCAAACTCAAATAGGATGTAGAATTCTTTCATGTCAGCTTATGGAAAGTGAGTATGTCTACCTAAATGGCCATCATAGAAATAATGTCAGAAGGGGCCATTTGTGTCCTCACTCCTTCTCCAGCAATTGATGAACATAAATTTATCAAAATTGAAGTTTTGTTTAATATGATTATGTAAGGTCATAAAAAAGATATTATGATATAATGTGATATCAGTGTTATTCATGATGAAAAAAATCTGTATTTTATGTACCATTTGGCGTCTATCCACAAAATGAAAATTCCCATTCATTAAAATGAAATTGAAATCCACAAACTTGTGTCCCTGTCCCCCACAAATTAGCAGTTGTGGCTGAATCAGCAAAATGCTGTCAAAATTAATGTATTTCATATTAGTTGGAGAATGCAAAAAAAAAAAATCTCTCTACTTTCGTTAATATTTGTTTTATATTATTAGACCATCAGTAAGACGTATATCAAGTGTTGGAAAGTTCAATGAGATCCGTAGTGAACACTCTGATGGTGTGTTCTACATGTATGTTGGAGAAGACGACCCTTCAAATGACCTTTTTGTAAGTCTTTCTTTTGTGTTTCTTCTTTGTAAAATGAAAGTTTAGAATTGTGCATACTCACTGAAAGGTAAATATTTCTCTGTATAAGTTAACCAAGCAAGTGTTGGAAATAAATGAATATGCTTGTGTCTGACAGTTAATTTTCTGACAATTTATTTTCAGGGGCAGATAATTATTATCTTCTTCTTTCATACAGCTGTATCTGAAACTCCCTGTTATGTTGTTATGTTGTCATAATTTTCAGGTAGATCAGTCCAGATGAAAATAGTATGATTATTGTATTAGTCAGTTTATTAGTCAGTTAAAAAGAACCCTGATTATTGAATAGATTTATCAGTACAAAGAATAAAAAATAGCCAAGTGGTTGATTAATCATAATGAAAATCAGATATATGAATAGTTTCCATAGTAACATAACAAAATGAATGCTAACCTTCTAGAGTTTATTTATGACTTCGTGATTAATTAGCATATCACTATTAAGGAGGTAAAATATCTTTGTAAAATATGAGAATGTTGTCTGTTTGCTTTATTCTGAAGTAGAGTTCTGTGTTTCTTTCAGAGCAAGTATTCCAGTATAGCTTCAGAACAAGTTTCACTTGCATATTTCTATTCAGGACCTAAAAAAGCCCTACCTGAGGTAACAATAACATTTTTACAAACATCTCATTTACTATGCTGGAAATCTGGATAGATGAACCAGACAGTTTAATTGATAAAGGGGATCTATTCTGTAGCTAGAAATGATGTTAGTTGAAAGTTAGAGATATTACACCCTGATGTGTTTTCTGACTAAAGAAGCCAAAGTAAACACCATTGACCCAAATTATACATTCTCATTCCTCATAGTTCCAAGATAAACCTCTCATTTATTTCTTCAGTTTATTCGGTGAGCAATGCACACTTATAATTACAGCTAAGTGATTTCAGCCAATCATTTTTATACGTCTGAAGGTTATGATGTTGATGTCCATCTGTTAGCAGTTTCGTGTCCGCTCTGTAACTCTTGAATTGTTGAAGTATTTTGAAAAAAACTTGGCACAAATGTTCACCACATCGAGACAACATGCAGAGCACATGTTTTGGATGGCTTGCTTCAAGGTCAAGATTACATTTAGGGGTCAGAAGTCATATGACTTTGTTTTGTGTCTGGTCTGTAACTCTTGAACTGCTTGATGGATTTTCAGGGGTTTTTTTTTCTAGCTAATTTTAGGAACATAGCCTAAACCCCTAAAATTGGGAATTCTGATGTGCAAATATTCCAAATTGGGAAATATTTAGTCCCATAGGATATAGTAAGGATGTGTTTAAGCACTGTCTCATACACTTATTTCACATTGTACAACCTCTTTAACATACTTCCATTACAAAATTACATGTCATATGACTTTGTTTTGTGTCCGATCTGTAACTCTTGAACTGCTTGAAGTATTTTAAAGAAATTTAACGCAAATGTTCACCACATCGAGATGACATGCAGAGCACATGATTCGGATGGCTTGCTTCAAGGTCAAGGTCACACTTTGGGGTCAAAGGCCATACATTCAGGTATCTAAGACTCCACGTTGCGGTGCTTTTGTTGTCCTATATTCTTTGGTGCCTCTTTAATGAAATCTAGGTCAAGTTTGAAACTGGGTTATCTGAAGTCAAAAACTATGTCATTGGGTGAACTTATTAACACTCTTTGTACATGATCTATATGAACCTGGCCAGGATATTTGTCTTTTTAAAGTTTGAAACTGGATCATTTTTGTGGTCTCAAATCAAATAGGTCACTTAATCAAGTCCTCGAAAATCCTTTTGAACACTAGAAGTCATATTATCTGCTTGATCTAGATTAAATGTGGTCAGATTTTTTGTCTGCATGGAATCTAGGTTACGTATAAAACTTGGTCATCTATAGAAACTAAGTCACAATGCCAATTATGTTATTTCCACTGTAAAAAAACAGCCGTAGAATTTTCTACCTTTGTATGAAATTTGTGGCAATTGTGGGACTAGGTCACCTTTGCATAAAAAGGGGGTCACTAGGTCGGACGTTCCTACAGATGGACCTTTATTGGGTATTTCTTTTGTTAAAAAGTACCCAATATGCTACCAATATGCTACAAAAAGTACCCAATAAACACTACGGAATGAATAGAATTTACCGTTACCTATTGTTCTCTATACCCAACAAATGTTCATTCGTGGGCTCGTGGGCTCGGTCAAACAGTAGAAAAAGATTAACATTTTAAATTTAATTTTGAAAAGATCCTTGTCCATTTAGTTTTGTACTTACAGTTTGTCATAACATATATTTAAGGCAGCCAAGGTCAGATGAGCTGCTGAGGGCTGTGATGGTCTTCTTGTATGGCAGATAGAATATATGTTAAATTGATTTATTGTTCTCTACACTTCAGGATATGCAAAAAGATTTAGCTGTGTTGCCCACAGTTCTGGTGTTTAAAGATAGAACAGTTTATCAGTATGAAGGTATGAACTTTCAGTGCCACCTGTAAAACATTATACTAGTAGTTTATACTATTAAAGTCAGCTAAGATTGCAGAGAAAGCATTATAAGATTATATGACTTAGCTTCCTGTCCAGTAAAGTTTATTTTCTACAGTATAGACTTTGATTAAGCCCTGATTTATTTTTCAGAACAGCAGAATATTCTTAGATAATTCTGAAAATAATAATGATTGGGTTATGTGATAATTATTTTTTTTTTGCTAGATTGATATGAAAACTTTGAACTTCACACTAGTTTTCATTTTGTTTGGGGTGCTCTGTGCTTCCAGGAAACCCTTACCCCGTTTTATCTTTCATAATGGATGTCTATTAGAAAATCACTGATTTGGTAATAATTTTGCATATAGATTTTTTTTTATGTCATATATTTCAAAAGTGGTGACAGTCATAAATTTACATATGGTCAGCAATATGGTAAAATTAAATGTATTATGTCTGTATACTCGTTTTTGAGATATTTGCCCATGATACAAGAGATATGCATATTTTAAGCTGATTTTAAGACTTTACAATAATTAAATATGTCAAATGTTTTAATTAATGTCATATTTTATTTTTTTAAAGATAGTGACATAACCATTCTAATAAATTTACTCATGGTTTATCATCAGTCATAAAATGATTTTCATTTGAGTATGCCAAGCCCAGACTTTACTATGCACTAACTGGATAAATGACATTAAGTCATTATTTCTTGTTTATCAAACATGCTGAACTACTTTAACTAATGCTCACTTCTTATGCCCCCGAAGGGAGGCATATTAATTTTCAACTGTCCGTCCGTTCGTCACAATGTTAACTTTTTGCATGAAGGCAATGTTAACTTTTTGCATGAAGGCACTTCACTCGCAAACCACTGCACCCAGGACCTTCAAACTTCACATCCACCAGGTCAAAGGTCAAGGTCACCAGGTCAAAGGTCAAGGTGCTGCGGGGGCATTTGTCACCATTAGTGACAGCTCTTGTTAATTATTTATTCTCCATGAATATATAGCAGTCTTATACCTAGCTTGTTTGACATGTTCTTACAGCTCCCAAAAGTGTTGCTTCAATGAGCTCAGTAAAAGGATGGATAAATGGTGAACGTTATCCAGCATTCCCTCTAGTCACAGGAAGTAACATAAATGAAGTAGCTGATACTGGAAAATTTCTCGTTATTTTTGTCATCAACCTGAATGATCCAGATACAAAAACTTTAAACCAAAGGTAGGTCAATAAGATGATTTTTTATGCCCCCAAAGGGAGGCATATAGTTTTTGAACCGTCTGTCGGTCTGTCCTCAATTTTCATGTCCGGTCCATATCTTTGTCATCCATGGATGGATTTTCAAATAACTTGGCATGAATGTGTACCACAGTAAGACGACATGTCACGCGCAAGACCCAGGTCCGTAGCTCAAAGGTCAAGGTCACACTTAGACGTTAAAGGTCATTTTTCATGATAGTGCATTCGTGTCCGATCCATATCTTTGTCATCCATGGATGGATTTTCAAATAACTTGGCATGAATGTGAACCACAGTAAGACAACATGTTGGGCGCAAGACCCAGGTCCGTAGCTCAAAGGTCAAGGTCACACTTAGACGTTAAAGGTCATTTTTCATGATAGTGCATTCGTGTCCGATCCATATCTTTGTCATCCATGGATGGATTTTCAAATAACTTGGCATGAATGTGAACCACAGTAAGACAACATGTTGGGCGCAAGACCCAGGTCCGTAGCTCAAAGGTCAAGGTCACACTTAGACGTTAAAGGTCATTTTTCATGATAGTGCATTCGTGTCCGGTCCATATCTTTGTCATCCATGGATGGATTTTCAAATAACTTGGCATGAATGTGTACCACAGTAAGACAACTTGTCAGGCGCAAGACCCAGGTCCGTAGCTCAAAGGTCAAGGTCACACTTAGACGTTAAAGGTCATATTTCATGATAGTGCATTGATGGGTGTGTCCAGTCCATATCTTTGTCATTCGTGCATGGATTTTAAAATTATTGGGCATGAATGTGTACCACAGTAAGACGACGTGTCGCGCGCAAGACCCAGGTCCGTAGCTCAAAAGTCAAGGTCACACTTAGACGTTAAAGGTCATATTTCATGATAGTGCAATGATGGGCATGTCAGGTCCATATCTTTGTCATTCATGCATGGATTTTAAAATAACTACGCATGAATGTGTGGCACAGTAAGACGTGTTGCACGCAAGACCCAGGTCCGTAGGTCAAAGGTCCTAAAGTCTAACATCGGCCATAACTATTCATTCAAAGTGCCATCGGGGGCATGTGTCATCCTATGGAGACAGCTCTTGTTCACTTCATGCAAACATGTTCAGTTTGTCTCGCAGTATATTGTGTATATATTTTAGTTGTTGTATTACAATATATAAGCATAGGTGTTAATGGACACCAGTTGTTAAGCTTAGTGGTGGCTAATGGAATTTTGTATGTTTCATGGATTTGTTATTTTTGAAACCTTTTGAAGGAAACATGTACAATCATTCCACTTCCCCTAGAAATTTGAGGTACAGTATTTAGATGTCATATGATATATGTCTGCCACAAAATGGCAGCCAACTTGAGGGAAAAAAATGTCTCTGTAGAAAAATTACTAGAGAGTTGGACTCAGTGAGAATCAGTAATTATGAACTTATGTATAAAGTATAAAATTACTAACAGAAGAGATTTTTTGTTGAAATGAAATTGTGAAGTTACACAGTCTTGTCTGTCTATCTGTCTGTCTGTCAGCTCAAGTAACACTAGAGTTTGAAGGTACAAAACATTTTTCATGCAGCCTTGTACATACTATGAAAACAATATAGAAAATATGCACCCTTTGTCCACATATCTGTCAGTCAAGTAAAAGGTTGATCCTGATGTAACTTTATATGTAATTCTAATATGTTTGTTTGTTTGTTTTGGGTTTAACGCCGTTTTTCAACAGTATTTCAGTCATGTAACGGCGGGCAGTTAACCTAACCAGTGTTCCTGGATTCTGTACCAGTACAAACCTGTTCTCCGCAAGTAACTGCCAACTTCCCCACATGAATCAGAGGTGGAGGACTAATGATTTCAGACACAATGTCGTTTATCAAATAGTCACGGAGAACATACGCCCCGCCCGAGGATCGAACTCACGACCCCGCGATCCGTAGACCGACGCTCTACCTACTGAGCTAAGCGGGCGGGCACAATTCTAATATGCTTTTCTCTGTTAAAACACTCTTACGCTAGAATGTCGTCACGTTATATAACTGCCCATCGTGCATAAATAAGAGTTAAAACACTCTTTCGCTATAAATTATTTCTTAAATGAAAAATGTTCATTGGACCTGGTTTATTGTGGAGAATATGTAGACCCCCTTTTCTGTTGTAATCTTCAAAAGAAGGGCAATATTAAGAATATACAGGTCATTCAATTTTTAGCTCAGCAGAGCACAAAGTGCTCAAGGTGAGCTATTGTGACCGGTCATCGTCCGGCGTCTGTTGACATGCGTCGTCCGTCAACATTTGCCTTGTGAACACTCTAGAGACCACATTTTTGACCTAATCTTTATGAAACTTAATCAGAATGTTTGTCTTGATGATCTCTAGGTCAAGTTCGAAACTGGGTCATGTGGGGTCAAAAACTAGGTCAGTAGGTCAATCATAGGAAAAGCTTGTGAACACTAGAGATCATATTTTTGACCCAATCTTTATGAAACTTGATCAGAATGTTTGTCTTGATGATCTCTAGGTCAAGTTCGAAACTTGGTCATGTGGGGTCAAAAACTAGGTCAGTAGGTCAAATCATAGGAAAAGCTTGTGAACACTCTAGAGACCACATTTTTGACCCAATCTTTATGAAACTTGGTCAGAATGTTTGTCTTGATGATCTCTAGGTCAAGTTCGAAACTGGGTCATGTGGGGTCAAAAACTAGGTCAGTAGGTCAAATCATAGGAAAAGCTTGTGAACACTCTAGAGACCACAGTTTTGACCCAATCTTTATGAAACTTGGTCGGAATGTTTGTCTTGATGATCTCTAGATCAAGATCAAAACTGGGTCATGTGGGGTCAAAAACTAGGTCAGTAGGTCAAATCATAGGAAAAGATTGTGAACACTCTAGAGGCCACTTTTTTGACCCAATCTTTATGAAACTTGGTCAGAATGTTTGTCTTGATGATCTCTAGGTGAAGGTTGAAACTGGGTCATGTGGGGTCAGAAATTATGTCAGTAGGTCAGATCAATAGAAAAGCTTGTGCACTCTAAGAAATCACATTTTTGAACCAATCTTTATGAAACTTGGTCAGAATGTTTGTCTTGATGATCTCTAGATCAAGTTTGAAACTTGGTCATGTGGGGTCAAAAACTAAGTCAGTAGGTCAGATCAAAGGAAAAGCTTGTGAACACTCTAGAGACCACATTTTTGACCCAATCTTTATGAAACTTGGTCAGAATGTTTGTCTTGATGATCTCTAGGTCAAGTTTGAAACTGGGTCATGTGGGGTCAAAAACTAGGTCACCTGGTCAAATCAAAGGAAAAGCTTGTAAAACACTTTAGAGGCCACATTTGGGACTCAATCTTTATGAAACTGGGACAGAATATTTGTCTTTATCATTTCTAGGTCAAGTATGAATCTGGGTCAGGTGGGGTCAAAAACTAGGTCACTAGGCTAGATCAAAGGAAATTCTTTTTAACACTCTAGAGACCACAAGTTAAGTTTGAATTTCATGGCAATTAGTCAGAATGTTTGTTTTGATAATCTTTAGGTCAAGTTTGAATCTGGGTCATATGGTTTCAAAAACTAGGTCACTGGTCAAATCAAAGGAAAAGCTTGTGAACACTCTAGAGGCCACAGTTGTAACCAAATCTTTACGGAATTTAGTAAGAATGTTTGTCTTGATGATCTTTAGGTCAAGTTCAACTCTTGGTCATGTGGGGTCAAAAACTAGGTCAGTAGGCCAGATCAACTCTGGTGAGCGATGTATAGGGCCATCATGGCCCTCTTGTTTTTTTAAACATCAAAAAAGTGGTTAAATTAAATAAAAAAAAAATTTATAATATTGTACAAAATCTTTATATGATGTATTGATGTATTTACGAAATAAACAGGCCTTAAACGTGGTTCCAAAAAAAAATTGTGGCTACTACAGGGGTGTAAAATTCTTTTTCACACCACTCGCCCTGCAGGACCAGTAGCTACTAAAATCTACTCGCCCTTAGTGGACAGTCACTCGCCCTAATAATTGACATTTTTAATACTGTCACATTTTATGGAAGGAGTATTTATACAACAAGCAAATTTCAAACATAACACATAGCTCGTACACTACGTTTCCTTTTTGATTTATTCATTTTTGTTACTCTTAAATTTCCTTTTCACACCAGACATTTTTCTTTCATTAATTTTGTCATCTCCACCATCAAGTTGCTCTGCATAATAACTGCATCGATAGTAAAAGTAATCACAGCCTAACCCCTACCGTAGTTTCCCAAAGTGTCAGGAAAGTATTAAAAATCAGTTATTTTCATTTTCTCAAGACTTATTTCCCGAAAAAATAATTATTTTGAAAAGTGTCCTAAAATTATGGACACAATAATCATCATCCACCTACCCCTCTTGAAAGCGAAAAAAAAAAGTTGACGATCATTGGTAATTATTCTGTTGATAAACTAAGTAATTGGCCTGTTTTCATCATCAATTAACATCCTCTCAAAGAGCTAAAGAAGTGTGTCGGTATGACATCTGAAGTTGTGATCAAAGCGGTATTGTTGCACGAGATTGTCATGGCATTACGTCATATTACAGTTTTCGCGCCATGTGACCTATTTGCCCTCAATGAATTTACATTATCGTTTGAGAAGAATATTTTATAAAACAAAAATACATGTACAAAGATTCATTTAAAACTTATTAAAAACCGCAACAACATCATTTTGTTTTATTTTATAACCACATTTCTATTTTCGTCCACGAGGTCACGTACCCTATTCCGCCGCACTAACAGAAACCTTTTTACCAAAAAAATCGTTTTACTCAACGTATTTAAATTACTGTCGCTTTTTCATTATTTAAGATTTTTTAATTCTGTTTTTTGTTCTTTCTGCTCAAAAGTCCGAATTTTATTCCCATAGTATGTATCACTTATTTTATCTTAGAAAGAAATCAGTAATTAAGATCGCGCTGTTTGAAATTTAACAAATGATTATATGAAAATTCAACAGTTTTCATACAAATTTGCTTACATTTCCGTCGATATTTTATTGAAATCTTAGTAGAATTCAAATTGTATTACTTCTCAAGCGATGTTGAAAAACTGAAGCAATAATGTTAAAAAATGAATGCACTACGCGCGTTTATTGTGTACGTGTCGATAAACAAAAGTAACGGAGATGTAAATTTGATATCACGATAGGTCGCACGTGCTCTCTGAATGGAAAATTACCGGCATGACGTTTTGATATCTTTACGATTCGCGGGTTAATTCCAGTCAATCAAAGTAGCAACTGAAATATCTCAAAGTTTGTTGTGTTTTTCAAGATTTAATTTCTGAATTTCATTAAAGCTACGACGTAAAAACCACTCGCCCGATCGGTCGAGTATACAGCGAGATCCACTCGTCCTATCCAGACTTTAACTCGCCAATGCGAGCGGGCGAGTGGAATTTTACACCCCTGTACTATAGCAACAAAAGATAATAAGTAAGAGTAGATGGGTAATTGGATAGTTCACTTCCTATTTTTCGTCTGGCTCAACCACCTATTTCTAGAGTTAGTGCCCCTGAAATAGTCAAAAATGCACATTTTCACCTTGTGACACACCTAGCTCAGAAAGTATTTGATATAGAGTCATGAAACCTTGCATGAGTCTTAACCATGATAAGAACTTGCGCAATTCCTATTTTTCTTCTGGCTCCGTCCGCTATTTCCAGAGTAATGGCCCCTGAAATAGTAAAAAATGCACATTTTCACCTTGTGATGCGCCTAGCTCAAAAAGTATTTAATATGAATTGATTAAACCTTGCATGAGTGTTAATCATGATATGAACTTGTGCACCCCCTATTTTTCTTCTTGACCCACCCCCTATTTCCAGAGTTACGGCCCCTGAAATAGTTAAAAATGAACATTCTGACCTTGTGACGCACATAGCTCAAAAAGTAAGTGATATAAATGGAAGAAAACTTGCATGAGTCTTTATCATGATATAAACTTGTGCACCTCAAGGTACATTTTTTGGCTGGCTCCACCCCATATTTTTAAGGTTATGGCCCGGAAATAGACAGAAATGTACATTTTCAACTAATAATGTGCATAGATCAAAACATATTTGAACCTTGCTTGAGTCTTTATCATGATGTGACCTTGCACACTTTGCATTCTTCTTGAGACTTTTAGTGCTTTTTACAGAGTTACGGCCCTTGAAATAGCGAAAAATAGTGATTTTTTGTTTGCGATTCTCATATCTCAAAAAGTATATGGCCTAGATTATTGAATTCTTTTCATAAAATGTTTGTTGAGGCTATATTATCCCCTTAAGACTGCAAACATTTGTCATGAAATATTGCCCCTTATTTGTGACAAATGTAAGAGTGGGGGGCACATCCTGTGCCCTACAGACACATTCTAGTTTATCTGCAGAATGATGTATAACACATTTCACGGAATATCAGTAAAAAAAAAATGTTGAAGTCGAAGATGGGTGGAAATTATCTAAAGTTTCCCTTTGAAAGTTATGTAGTATAAACATACCATTTTCCTCTTGAAACAGTTCAATACCATCTCTTTTTGATTGCCCTATGCCAGTCATAATCTTGAGGCATATACAGTGGTGAAACGCTTAATTCAATAAGAAGATCACAGATATATGGATCGCGGGGTCATGTGTTTGATTCATAGGCAAGGAGTATGTTCTCAGTGATGATTTGACAAAAGACATTGTGTCTGAAATCATGTCTTCTGATTCATGTGGCAAAAGAAAAGATGATGTTCATCAAGATTTAAGACTTTGCAGACTTGTTTTATAAAAGTAAAATTTAAGCCATATAGATGTACAAAAAGTGCCTTTACTGATCTTCTCACGTTGACACTTTTTTCTGATAACATTTTATTTATTGCCTATTTATTTTTCGTTTAAGTCTACTTTCTCTTCTAGTTTTGTTTGGAAATCCACTATTAGTTTTGTTCATCTAAGAGAGGTAACTCTTTCACTTAGTAAGGTGAGAAGAACTTCTCATTATTTCCCCTTACAGTTCTAAAAATTAGGCTCCCATATTGACTAGCATTTATACTTTATACATATTTGATTCACCCCAGAAATGTGGAGGTCCTAATCCCTAATGATAACTGATAAAGATGCATCTATTGCTGCTTGTACATTATGTGAGAAGTAAATATTAAGTATTTCTTTTTTTTTTCGATACTTCCCAATATGTATATTGTAAGATAGCTCAGTATGGTAAAATGCAGATACATGTAACAAATGATCAAATTGTTTTCATGTTTTGTTTTTTTAGCTCGATTATTCGAAGAATAGTCTAGCTATTCTACTCACCCTGGCATTGGCGTCGGCGTCACACCTTGGTTAAGTTTTTGCATGCAAGTACATACAGCCATCAATTAAAGGCATATAGCTTTGAAACTTATTTTTTCTTTTTCTAGGTCAGTTACCAACTTCTCTGGGTCAAGTCCCATAACTCTGACATGTATTTTGAGCAAATTATGCCCCCTTTTGAACTTAGAAATTTTGGTTAAAGTTTTACATGCAAGTTACTATCTCCAAAACTAATGCAGATATTGATTTGAAACTTCACATGTGTCTTCGTGGTTATAAAACTAGTTGATAGCAGCAAGTCCCATAACTCTGACCTTCATTTTGGCCAAATTATGCCCCCTTTTGGACTGAGAAAATTCTGGTTAATTTTGCGTGCAAGTACATACAGCTATTTCTAAAAGGCATATAGATTTGAAACTTATTTTTTCTTTTTCCAGATCAATTACCATTCTCACTGGGTCAAGTCCCATAACTCTGACATGTATTTTGAGCAAATTATGCCCCCTTTTAGACTTAGAAAATTTTGGTTAAAGTTTAACATGCAAGTTACTATCTCCAAAACTAATGCAGATATTGATTTGAAACTTCACATGTGTCTTCGGGGTTATAAAACTTGTTGATAGCATCAAGTCCCATAACTCTGACTTTCATTTTTGCCAAATTATGCCCCCTTTTGCCCCCTTTGCATGCAAGTACATAAATTATAGCTATAACTAAAAGGCATATAGATTTGAAACTTATTTTTTCTTTTTCTAGATCAATTACTTACCTCACTGGATCAAGTCCCATAACTATGGCATGTTTTTTGGGCAAATTATGCCCCCTTTTGGACTTTGAAAATTCTGGTTAAAGTTTTACATGCGAGTTTCTATCTCCAAAACTAATGCAGATATTGAATTGAAGCTTCACATGTGCCTTCGGGGTTATAAAACTAGTTGATAGCAGCAAGTCCCATAACTGATATGCATTTTGGTCAAATTATGTCCCCTTTTGAACTTAAAACTCTTTTGATATTTAACCTTTTTAGGTAATATTTTCCTGCTTCTGGGACAATATTTCGAATAGTCGAGCTTGGCTGTCTTACGGACAGCTCTTGTTATTATTTCTTTTCAGATCATATTTTTTTTTGTTTTTCCTATCCATTGTCCATTTACTTGTCATATTTTGGTTTCTTTCGGTCAGTAATTTGGTCAAAAATGTGCTTTTGAAAGAAGTCCCTAATAAATAGATCTTAATTTTTCCATTTTTCATGCATTTGTGCGTAAACAGGGGGCCAAATGGGAATCATTTCACTAATGGAATGAATTTTATATAAAACAAGACACTTTTCTTGCTAATATTTGGATGTTTTCGACTTGTTTACTTGAAAACAAAAGTAGGGTGTTTCTGAAGTGTGGCAATATGATAGTTCCTGACTTCTGAGTTGACACGCATTTCACTGCGTACTATTCAACACCCCTTTTTCCTTTCGCTTTCTTGAAGCAAATGCATGGATATCTTGTGGAAAACAGGTCTACGACGGAGTGAAAATCTAGAAACTGTATCAAAATTGTTCTGATGCAAAGAACAATTTCTTTTATTGGTATATAGCCTTTTTTGATGACTTGTATTCACATAATTAGATGCCTTTATATATAACATATTATGTCATGTATATGCATTTAACTAATATTATCTTTAATAGGATACTAAACTTTGCTCATCTGATATGTTAGACTTAGAAATTTTTCTATTGCGTCATTGTGAAAACAGTAAACACTGCAAGAAAAAAAATATTTTTGAAGCAAAAAAATAGAACTGTTGTCCCTGAATTTCTAACCCACATGGAAAAAGAACTTTATACCTCAGTCTGAGCTATTAGTAAGAATACTAGAAATATTTAGAATTTGACAAATTACTTAATTCCTAATCTTTTTATAATTAGGTTTGCAAACATCATGATTGTTATCATCTGTTATTGGAATACAAAAAGTTGGATCTAATTTCTTGAGCCAAATGTCACAGAATAGAAAATGTCAGATTTATTGTTGCCTTTTCATTTTCGTTTTGGTGTTAGGAAGTAAAGACTTGAAAGTTGAAGTTTTGGTGAAAAACACCTTTGTAGTTCAGAAAAAAAATAATCCTACCATTGACTAAATGTTTCAAGATGAAAGTCCTTTTTATTTGACATGTATGTCTGTCTATCTGTTCATTCATGTACTGCCCCTATAAATCATAACATACTAACCATTTAAGGTATTGACTTCAAATTTAGCAAATCATTAGGTGAAGAGCTGAACCAGTGTGCAGAGCCAGGTCAGTAGGTCAAAGGTCAATGTCACAAATGGAGTTCAAAGCGCAAATTTGTCTCTCCTATTTGTATATGGAGCATAATTTAATAATCGTTCAGGTAAACTTGGCATGTAGGAAGATGGTGAGGAGATGATATACAAAGTTTTGAACCAGATATGTAGATCAAAGGTTAAGCTCACAAATGGAGCTCAAAGGTAAAATTTGTTCATCCTGTTTTTTGCTCGTAACATAACTTCATTACAATTCAAGTTATTTACTTCAAACTTGGCATGTAAGTAGATTGTGAGAAGAAGATGTGCAGAGCACATGAAGTGTGTCACCAGGTCATGGCCAAGATCACAAATGGAGCACAAAGGTCAAGTTTATCCCTTATTTATCATCAGAATACTGTATTTTACCTAAGTCTTGGGACACCCTAAATCTTGAGACACCCCTAAAATGTGGAAAAATAATTATTTTTCTTGACCCTAAGTTTTTGGACATGTATTTTCTCAGCGTATTTTTGGTTCCTTAGTGTTGGGACTATGGTGTACTGATTCAAGATGTAACCCAAATACCGTTATTATACATTGTATGGTGTTGTATCGATCAAAATATCAAATAATTATAAGAACCAAAGACTATTTTTTTTAAACATTTTCGTGTCGTGTTTTTACTAGTAAAGTGTTTTTTTTACCATACCAGTTAAGTGTTGTATTTTTTTTTTTTTTGCTGCAGCCGGGAAGTCCATTTTCCTTTATTTATTTATTTATTTTTATTTACCACTGACTGGAATTTACCCGCGAATCGTACAGATATCAAAACGCCATGCCGGTAATTTTCCATTCCACGAGCACGTGGGACCTATCGTAATGTCTAACTTACAACGCCGTTACTTTTTTCATCGACACGTATACAAAAAACGTGGGTCACGCATTCATTTTTTGATTTTATCGCTTCAGATTTTCAACACTGATTGAGAAGTAATATAGTTTGAATTCTATAACGATTTTAAAAAGGTAATGGCAGAAATGTTGGCAAAATTCTATAAAAACGGTCGAATTTTCATAAAATCACTTGCAAAATTTCAAACAGCGCAATCCTAAATACTTATTTCTTTCTAAAAGAAAATAAATGATACAAACTATGGGCATAAAATTCAGACTTTTGACCAGAAAGTACAAAAAACAGAATAGAAAAATCTTAAATAATGAAAAGGCAGCAGCAATTAAAAAATATGAAGTAAAACGATTTTTGGCAAACAGATTTCTGTTACGTGACCTCGTGAACGTAAATAGAAAATGCGGTTAAAAAACAAAAACAATAATGATGTTGTTGCGTATTTTTGATAAGTTTTGAATGAATCTTTGTACATGTACATGTATTTTTTGACACAACACTTTATAATAAGATATTCTTCTCAAACCATTTTGTAATTTCCTTGAGGGCAGATAGGTCACAGAGGTAAGATATCCGCTATTATAGTTTGACACGTTTACCTGTCAGTTTATACGGGATATTGCACATTCCCTTTAACAAATTAAAAAGAAACTTTTTTTATTGATTGTTACAACACTAGATCTACTTCTCAGCACTTAAGAACCAAAGCAGTACGATCAAACAGTGATGTGCAACATGGCGCGAAAACATGACGTAATGCCATGAAAATCTCGGGGAAACTATACCGCTTTGATCTCCACTTCTAATGTCATGATACCGACAAACTTCTTTTAGCTCTTTGGTGGGGTGTTAATTGATTATGAAAACAATGCCAATTACTTTGTTTATCAACAGAATAATTACCGATAATCGTTAAGTTTGTTTTTTTTTTGCTTTCAACACGGGTGGGTGGGGGATGTTACCCGATGACGATTATTTTTCAGGAAATAAGTCTTGGGACAGTGAAAAAAAAAATTATTTTATGCTGTCCCAAGACTAAGGTAAAATACGGTAACTTAACCATTCAGGTATTGACCTCAAACTTGGCACATAAGTAGGAGGCAATGTGATGATGTGCAGAGTGCTAGGTCAAATTTCAAGGTAACCAATGGAGATATACTCAAAGGTCACATCTATCTGTCGTATTTCCTATTCAAAACATTATTTAATATCTGTTTGAGAGATACTGACTTCAAACTTGGCTTCTAGGTAGGTGACCATAAGACAGTGTGAAGAGTGCATGGACCATGTCAGTAGTTCAAAGGTCAAGTTTACAGCAAGGTTAATTTTGTCCATCATATTTCATGTCCAGAGCATAACTTAACACCATTTAAGTTATAAACTTCAAACTTTATGTATATATAGGTGCATAACAAAAGTTCAGGAGGATACTTTGTCTGTCTTCTATTGTCTGGTATTAGACTTTTGTTTCAAATGACTTCTCAAGGACTGCATGATGGATTATCATCTAACTAGGTCAAAAGCATCCTTGAATGGACTTCTCTCAAGTTTGTTCAAATGTTCCTGTATTGCTAGTTTTAAGGGCTGAAAATAGGCAAACCTTTAACCAACATCTTCTCAAGATGAACTATTTGATTGATCATCACCAAACTTTGTCTGAAGCAGCCTTGCAAAGTTCTTTCTTAGTTTTGTTCAGATAGTTTTGCTTGGCCCCTTTCAAAGGCTGCAAGAGCTATGAACAGAAAAATTCTGTCATGGACCTCTTCATGGATTTTCACCATACTTAGATATTAGTTTAAATTCACATGAAATCATTGGGAGATGACTATCCAATAGATTTCTGTGCAGAAATGTATCTGTGCAGTAAAATATTTACCTTGTAAATATGAGGTATACAAACAGAAAATACCACTGTGAAAGAAAATTAAATGCCACTTTAGCATACAGGTGCTATTTGTTAGCTCACCTGAGCAATGCTCAGGTGAGTTTTTCTGATCGCTCGATGTCCGGCGTCCGTCGTCCGTCGTCTGTCGTCTGTCGTCTGTCGTCTGTCGTCCGTCGTCTGTCAACATTTAGCTTGTGTATGCGATAGAGGCTGTATTTTTCAATTAATCTTCATGAATATTGGTCAGAATGATAACCTTGATGAAATCTAGGCCGAGTTCGAAAATGGGTCATCTGGGGTCAAAAACTAGGTCACTAGGTCAAATCAAAGAAAAACCTTGTGTATGCGATAGAGGCTGTATTTTTCATTTGATCTTCATGAATATTGGTCATAATGATAACTTTGATGAAATCTAGGCCGAGTTCGAAAATGGGTCATCTCGGGTCAAAAACTAGGTCACTAGGTCAAATCAAAGAAAAACCTTGTGTATGCGATAGAGGTGGTATTTTTCAATTAATCTTCATGAATATTGGTCAGAATGATAATCTTGATGAAATCTAAGCCGAGTTCGAAAATGGGTCATCTGGGGTCAAAAACTAGGTCACTAGGTCAAATCAAAGAAAAACCTTGTGTATGCGATAGAGGCTGTAGTTTTCAATTCTTCTTCATGAATATTGGTCAGAATGATAACCTTGATGAAATCTAGGCCGAGTTCGAAAATGGGTCATCTCGGGTCAAAAACTAGGTCACTAGGTCAAATCAAAGAAAAACCTTGTGTTTGCGATAGAGGCTGTATTTTTCAATTTATCTTCATGAATTTTGGTCAGAATGATTGCCTTGATGAAATCTAGGCCGAGTTCGAAAATGGGTCATCTCGGGTCAAAAACTAGGTCACTAGGTCAAATCAAAGAAAAACCTTGTGTATGCAATAGAGGCAGTATTTTTCAATTGATCTTCATGAATTTTGGTCAGAATGATTACCTTGATGAAATCTAGGCCGAGTTCGAAAATGGGTCATCTGGGGTCAAAAACTAGGTCACTAGGTCATATCGCGTAAAAACCTTGTGTATGCGATAGAGGCTGTATTTTTCAATTGATCTTCATGAATTTTGGTCAGAATGATTGCCTTGATGAAATTTAGACCAAGTTCGAAAATGGGTCATCTGGGGTCAAAAACTAGGTCACTAGGTCAAATCAAAGAAAAACCTTGTGTATGCAATAGAGGCTGTATTTTTCAACTGATCTTCATGAAATTTAGCCAGAATGATTACCTTGATAAAATCTAGGCTGATTTCGAAAATGGGTCATCTGGGGTCAAAAACAAGGTCACTAGGTCAATCGAAGAAAAACATTGTGTATGCAATAGAGGATGTATTTTTCAATTGATCTTCATGAAATTTGGTCAGAGTGATTGCCTTGATGAAAACTAGGTCGGTTTTGAATATGGGTTATCTGAGGTCAAAAACTAGGTCACTAGGTCAAATTAAAGAAAAATCTTGTGTATGCGATAGAGACTGTTTTTTTCAGTTGATATTTATGAAATTTGGTCAGGTTGATTGCCTTAATGAAATCTAGGTCGAATTTGAATATGGGTTATCTGAGGTCAAAAACTAGGTCACTTGGTCAAATCAAAGAAAAAACTTCTGTATGTGATAGAGGCTGTATTTTTCAGTTGATCTTCATGAATTTTGGTCAGAATGATTGCCTTGATAAAATCTAGGTTGAGTTTGAACATGGGTCATCTAGGGTCAAAAACTAGGTCATATCTAAGAAAATGCTTGTTTTATCGCAAGAGACCAATTTTTTGGTCCAATCTTAATGAAAATTGGTCAGAATATTTGTTTCCATGAAATCACTAGGTCAAACATGTTTTACACTGTTATGGAGTGTTTCTTAGGTGAGCGACCTAGGGCCATCTTGGCCCTCTTGTTTATTTGATATATTGAATATAATGTCCCAAAACTAAAATTTTAAAGCTACCATATAAAGTGCATTGAATCTCTTTTCTTGGAAAAAAATCAATTAAAGCAGGTGCTGAGATGCTAATGAGATATGAACAAAAAGTTGAAGCTACTCATCTACCATTTGTGGATCCAGAGGGGTGATCCCCCTGCCCCCCAACACACACACATACACTGGAAAATCCTTAAAAAAAAAAAGAAGAGAAGAAAGAAAGAAACTGATTTTTCGAAAAGGTAACATTAGGAGCACATACAAAGTGTATGTGGCTGCTGCTATATACGACCCTGACTTATTACAGAATTTTACCCCCCCCCCCCCCCCCCCCCCCTCCACTGAGAAAATTGGCTGGATCCGCGCATGTCTACTTTCTTACAAAATTCAATTAATTTGTGAAAACCCATGGGCATAAGCATGGCAGTGTTCCCTATCATTATAGAATGAATGAATACACATAAAGGGAGATAATAGATATGTAAATTGATCATCTGACACCCGAGTGTTAGACTTTAAAGGAGTAGGATTGATATATCTAGTGTATAGATATGTTTGTTGTGTTGAAGATATGATGATTGTTTTTTGTGTGTCATATTAATGAAATTATCAAAACTGTTCACTATTTTTTTTTTACCAAAAAAAAAAAATCACATTTGGGCCTAACACCATTTTTAGCTCATCTGATTTTTTGAAAAAAAAATGATGAGTTATTGTCATCTCTTGATCGGTGTCGGCATCGGTGTCGGCGTCGGCATTGCCTGGTTAAGTTTTATGTTTAGGTCAGCTTTTCTCCTAAACTATCAAAGGTATTGCTTTGAAACTTGGAACTTTGTTCACCATCAATAGCTGACCATGTACAGCAAGATACATAACTCCATCCTGCTTTTTGCAAGAATTATGGCCCCTTTTGGACTTAGAAGATATCAGATTTCTTGGTAAAGTTTTATGTTTAGGTCAACTTTTCTTCTAAACTGTCAAAGGTATTGCTTTGAAACTTGCAGCAGTTGTTCACCATCATAAGCTGACCTTGTACATTATGCATTGTAACTCCGTCCTGCTTTTTTCATGAATTATTGCCCCTTTTGGACTTAGAAAATCAGATTTCTTGGTTAAGTTTTATGTTTAGGCCAGTTTTTCTCCTAAACTATCAAAGCTATTGCTTTAAAACTTGCAACACTTGTTCACCATCATAAGCTGACCCTGTACATCAAGAAACATAACTCCATCCTGCTTTTTGCAAGGTTTATGTCCCCTTTAGGACTTAGAAAATATCAGATTTCTTGGTTAAGTTTTATGTTTAGGTCAACTTTTTCTTTTAAACTATCAAAGCTATTGCTTTGAAACTTGCAACACTTGTTCACCATCATAAGCTGACCCTGTACATCAAGAAACATAACTTCATCCTGTTTTTTGCAATAATTATTGCCCCTGTTGGACTTAGAAAATCCGTTTTCTTGGTCGAGTATTATGTTTAAGTCAGCTTTTCTCATAAACTACCAAAGCTATTGCTTTAAAACTTGCAACAGTTTTTCACCATCATAAGCGGACGCTGTACTTCAAGAAACATAACTCTATCCTACTTTTTGCAAGAATGATGGCCCTTTTTAGACTTAGAAAATCATGGGTAGGACAATATTTCTATTATACAAAAAAATCAGATGAGCGTCAGCACCCGCAAGGCAGTGCTCTTGTTCAACAGCATTTCAGTCATGTAACTGCAGGCAGTTAACTAGACTGGCATCAGTCATTAGAGTCATTAAATGTAAAGCACCTAGCCATAAAATCAATCCTCTCTATACCACTTTCTGAAAAATTAACTGTATCTCTTGCCACTGTCTCTATTGAGATGAGCCAAGAGAGAAAATGTTTTTCTGAGAAAACTGTCAGTATGAAGAAATTAATATTATTTCAGATTATTTGATCTCAGCAGACTTTGTAAGTCTAGCAGTTAACCTAACAAGTGTTCCTGGAGTCTGTACCATTACAAACCTGTTTTCAGAAAGTTACTGCGAACTTCCTACAAGAACTATCAGAGGTGGAGGACGACTGATTTCAGACACAATGTCTTTTATCAAAGCGTCACAGAGAACATACACCCCGCTCAGGGATCGAACTTGCGATCCCGCTTTTTGTAAACCAACGCTCTCCCTCCTGAGCTAAGCGGGTGGGCTTATGTGTGAGTGAGAAATATTTCTTGTAATATGTGCATCTGGTACATTTAATTTCACATGGATGTGCAACTGATAAAGAAAATTAAAGGCTACTTTAACATGCAAATATTACTGACTTATCTGATGCATTCAAACTTTAATTGTCAAATTTAACTACAGAAGCCTAAAAGTTTTATCAGTTAAAGTAGATGTTTCAGAGATACAAACAAAAACTTAAAGCCACACCCTCATAGTTCTGGTGAAAAATGTGGATACCTTATACTTGTGAAGCATATGGGTATAAGCATGACATTGTCCCATATCGTTATGGAATGAATGAAACTACATAAAGTAAAGTTTCTTGTTTAAACGTGGGTAGTCGACGAAAGTCCCCATCTGGAATGGATGGATCAATTTATTTTAGTCCGAGCCCACTGCAGGTGTCATTTTTACCTCCCCAGCATTCAGTCTAGGCCGATA
This sequence comes from Mercenaria mercenaria, assembly GCF_021730395.1. Classification (NCBI taxonomy): domain Eukaryota; kingdom Metazoa; phylum Mollusca; class Bivalvia; order Venerida; family Veneridae; genus Mercenaria; species Mercenaria mercenaria. Next base: position 61,500,386 of record NC_069366.1, on the reverse strand, counting down.
CTGCTGGAATCAGTACCAATTTAAGCATATCACCCAGCACTGAACACTAGTCGGCATATCAGCCACGACCGTGAATCGAACCCAGACCGCTGGCATTGTAGTCCAACCTGCTAACCACTGCGCCTCTGACTCCCTAACATAAAGGGAGGTAATAAGATATAAGTTTATCATCCCTTCTGACTTCGTATAAATATATAATATTTAAAAATATAAGTTGTATGAAGGGTGGTTAAAGCAGCCATTATTGCTTTCTTGACTGGCTGCTTCATATGGGTTTGACTGTATGTCTGTCTTTACAGTTAAGCTAAAGTTTCAAATTTAATTTTTGAAGGCCTGAATGAGTGGCTTTGAGGTGTTTTCCAGTGCATTTAATTTTGTAAAGGAAGAACATTTATCTGAATTGCAGTAAGGTTAAATTATATTATCAGACAAGCAGCTTTTTCACAGTCCTTTAGAAAGCAAAAACAGAAAATATTTGATGACTTTGGATACAGTAGTGTGTCTGAAGCAGAGTGGAAATTTGTTTTTGTTGTATTTGTTCATTGCTTTTGGTATTTTTTCGGCGACGCCGTTTAAATTCGTTTTCGTTACCTATGCCACGTGACTTCAGTTTGCAAATCAAACTACTTGATAACGCATTACAGATAATTTATCAAAATGGAAGATTTATGTTACACTCTGCCTGATTGGACGAGAGTGTCAATTTCTTTCACTCTGTTGATTGTGCTACGCTGAGTGAAATGTAGACAAAGCGTTTATCCTAAACCACGCTGTTCACAGTTTTAAAGCTAACTTTGGCTCAGTATATTTAGCAAGAATCTTGTTTGGTATTTATTATTAAAGGGGAGTAATCAGAAAAACTTAATATGATCAAGTTTATCATTCTTTTTGCTCAGACATTTGATTAATTCCAAATTTGTGAACAAACACTCTAAAAATACGATGTTCGAATCAGTTATACAGTTTAAGTTTATCCTCATTTACAAAACCTTATTGTGTGCAGCATATTTTGAATCCAGACATTATGGGGCTTAAAAGTTGCAGACCTCCAGACTTCTGTCAAATATCTCAAAGTTTAGAAATAAGCTGTATACAATTATTGCCTTTTGTTGAGGTCGATATGTGGATTTATTGACCTGATAAATGGTTAATTGTGAGGAGCTGATAAAGTGTGAGGAGTGATAAACTGTGAAGGGCTGATAAAGTATGAGGAGCTGATAAAGTGCAAAGGGCTGATAAAGTGTGAAGAGATGACAAATTGTGAAGGGCTGATAAAGTGTGAGGAGATGGTAAATTGTGATGGGCTGCTAAAGTGTGAGGAGCTGATAAAATGTGATATGATATGATAAATTGTGAAGGGCTGATAAATTGTGAGGAGCTGATTAATTGCGAGGAGCTGATAAATTGTGATTGGCTGCTAAAGTGTGAGGGGTTGATAAAGTGTGAGGAGATGATAAAGTGTGAGGAGGTGATAAAGTGTGAAGAGCTGATAAAGTTGGAGGAGCTGATAAATTGTGAAGAGCTGATAATGTGTGAAGAGATGATAAATTGTTATTAGCTGCTAAAGTGTGGGGAGCTGATAAAGTGTGAGGAGATGGTAAATTGTGATGGGCTGCTAAAGTGTGAGGGGCTGATAAAGTGTGAGGAGCTGATAAATTGTGAGGAGATGAAGGGCTGATAAAGTATGAGGAGCTGATAAATTGTGAAGGGCTGATAAAGTGTTAGGAGATGAAGGGCTGATAAAGTATGAGGAGCCGATAAATTTTGAAGGGCTGATAAGGTGTGAGGAGATGAAGGGCTGATCAAGTATGAGGAGCCGATAAATTGTGAAGGGCTGATAAAGTGTGAGGGGCTGATAAAGTGTGAGGAGATGGTAAATTGTGATGGACTGCTAAAGTGTGAGGAGCTGATAAAGTGTGTTGTACTGGTGTGATGGGCTAGTAAAGTATGGTGGGGATGGGGCTGGTCAATAAGAATTGTAAGGAATATGAGTATTTTGTTCGTTTGAAACTGCCAAAGGTATTCAAGCTGACAGATTGTGTCAGCTGTTTTCTAGTTACCAGAAGTATTCATTTTATCATAGTAATTTATTTCATGATCTCTGGAAATCCTTAGACATTGTTTGCAGCTTGACAACCCAGATTTCTACTGGTAGTTACATTGAAATATATGTTTTGCTTTTCCATAGATCTGTTGAGTAAAAAAGAACTTAAATTTTGAGTATTAGATTTGAGTTCATGCTTTCTATTAGGCTTTCTTTAATCAGTCTTAGCTTAAAAAGAATTTTTAATGTAATAATTATTAAGAATTAAACTAAGCAAGATCTGAACATCAAATCATTTTGATTTCACATAGAAAATTTAACTTGATTTTCATACAAAACATGGTATTTCATAAATTCCAAAATCCATTCTCAATAAGTATTTTATTAATGGAAGAAACTTTCAATAGTAGACTTCCAGATCATGGTTAGACATTTCCATGAATTTAAACTGCCATATATTTAAAAAAAACAAAAACATTTTGAATGATTGGGTTGAGCAGTTCTTTGCCTTTGATAAATAATTGTTGTCTGTATAAAAAAATCAGTCACGCTAAACTCCATAAAAAAGTGAGAAATATTTTTTTTCTTGGATTGGTCAGAACACAGTAAGCATAAATTGTAATGCATAGCCTAAATGATTTCTATCTTGAATCAGTTGTCTAACATATTTAAAAGATATTTACCTCAGTGGTAGCAAACAGGCATGCTATTATTTACATTACATTACACTTATTTACTATAAAAATTGTTTTTATGGCAGGTAGCATAAAGTGAGCCTCTGTTTTTAGCAGTCATTTTATTAGCTCGACTATACGAAGTATAAGGAGAGCTATCCTACTCGACTCGGCGTCGGTGTCTGCGTCTTTCTGCGTCCCCACCTTGGTTAAAGTTTTTTTACACTTTCTTCTTTTTTCAACTTATCTCTGTAATTACTTGATGGATTCGATTCAAACTTGAAATAGTTATTCCTCATCATCACCCACATCATCTGACGTAAGGGCCATAACTCTTGCACCAACATTTCATGATTTATCTCCCCTTTTCACTTAGTTTTTAAGGTTAAAGTTTTGATACACTTTCACTCTATCTCAGTTATTACTGAATGGATTTGATTCAAACTTAAAATCATTGTTCAACATCATCACCCACGCCATATGACACAAGGTGCATAACTCTGGCACCAATTTTTCATGAATTATTCCCCCTTTTTACTAAGAATTTCAGGTTAAAGTTTTGATGCACTTTCACTTTATCTCTGTTATTACTGAATGGATTTGATTCAAACTTAAGGTAGTTCTGCACGTTTAATAAACCGGAAGTGATGGCGTAACGTCATTTATCCGAAAAGCGTAGAATAAGGCCTGGATTCGGCGTATGGAAATGAAATTCATTTTATGAAATAACCGCAACCTGTGAGTAAATCTATTACAATGGCACTGTTGCTATATTTCTAAAGTCAAAATATGATATTAAAACGTATGACACGTTAAATAATTCAAAATAATGTCTTAAAATTAGCGTGAAATGTCCGGTTCACTTTAATCATGGTCAGATATCTTAAAAATAAGCACACAGACCTATACATTTTATTTCATCAAATTATAGGCCGTGTCTTTATTTACAACTGTGAGATGTTTCATCAAAATCTACATTGTAGAAAAATTCCTATTCGCGAAAATGTTATGAAAGTTATGATTTTCCCATAGACTCCCATTATGAAATATTGCGTGAGGTCCATATTTTTCAAATCAGTCTAGCAAAAGATCTAGCACACGACCCTATCTTTTTTATTTGCTGAATTTTCCAGGTATATTCTGAAGTTTTGAAAAATCAGAGTTTAATCAAATTCTACATTGTAGAACAATTTTCGATCCAAACGTGCAGAACTACCTTAAAATAGTTGTTCAACATCATCACCCGCACCATTTAGCACAAGGTGCATAACTCTGGCACAAATTTTTCATGAATTATGCCCCCTTTTACTTAGAATCAAAAGTTAATTTTGATGCATTTTCACTATATCTCAGTTATTATGAAATGCATTTGATTCAAACTTGAAGTAGTTGTTCCACATCATCACCCACATCATATGATACAAGATGCATAACTCTTGCACCAATATTTAATTAATTATGCCCCCTTTTTGCTTGGGCTGTACTTGTATAGTGTTTTGATACACTTTATCTGTACTTCTCTTATTACTTAATATTTTTGACACAGACTCAGGCTATTGTGCAATATTTTCACCCACCATTGGAGTTAATAAACACTCGAGTGACAGCTCCAGTTTTCTCAGATGAGCCCAGTTTCACTATCCAGCATCAAAATAGTCGAGCACACTGTCTCCTGTGACCGCTCTTGTTGAAAATGCTTTTATGGACAAATGCACACTCAGCACATTTCTTTATCTTTCTGAGGTTGACCACCTGTAAACAGTTGCAAATATAATGCTGCATCATTAATTTTAATGAAAAATTAATTAAGATTTTCGCTCTGTTTTCGAATTTGATAGGTTATTTAGTGACTAACAGGTGCTTTCTTGTTGCTTAATTAGTGCATTAATGTAAATTCTTTTGCTCCCAGCAGCAGTTTAAATTTTATCGTGACAATGTTTTAGCCTTAAGGTGTGGGTTTGTGATGTTTTTATTTTCTCTGCCTTAAGTAGTTTTTAACATTTAAAGAACGGTAGTGAAATTTCTCAGGAGGATGCATGGATTTGATGTAATGATGAGGTTTTATAATATCCTTCATTGATACAGTGCAACCTCCTGTTGAGCAACATAATTTTTTTTCTGATACAGACATTGTTCCTCTTTGACAGAAATGTCTGCTTTTACAGAGAGGTTAGCCTGGCTTCCTGGCTGCATGGTTATTTCTGACCACCTTCGAAGAAGGAGAGGTATATTGTTTTGCAGATGTCAGTTGGTATGTAGACCAATCTGTTTCGAGGTTTCCAGATGATAACTCAAGGAACCGTGGGCCTAGGATTATGAAAGTTGATAGAGAGGTTTATCATAACCAGCAGATGACCCCTATTGATTTTGAGATCAGTAGATCAAAGGTCAAGGTCACAGTGACCTGGAACAGTTAAACGGTTTCTGGAGGATAACTCGAGAATGCTTTGACCTAGGATCATGAAAGTTGATAGAGAGGTTGGTCATGACCAGCAAATGACCCCTAGTGATTTTTAGGTCAGTAGGTCAAAGGTCAAGGTCACAGTGGCCCAGATCAGTTAAATGGTTTCCGGATGATAACTCAAGAATGCTTTGGCCTAGGATCATGAAAGTTGATAAGGAGGTTGATCATGACCAGCAGATGACCCCTATTGATTTTGAGGTCAGTAGGCCAAAAGTCAAGGTCACTGACCCAGAACAGTTAAGGTCAAGGTCACAGTGGCCCAGATCAGTTAAACTGTTTTTGGATGATAACTCAAAATTGCTTTGGCCTAGGATCATGAAAGTTGATAAGGAGGTTGATCATGACCAGCAGATGACCCCTATTGATTTTGAGGTCAGTAAGCCAAAGGTCAAGGTCACAGTGACCCAGAACAGTTAAAAGGCTTACAAATGATAACTTGCGATTGCTTGGGCCTAGGATCATGAAACTAAATAGAGAGGTTGATCATGACCAGCAATTTTCAGGTCAAAGGTCAAAGTCACATTGACCTAGAACAGTAGAACTTTTGTATACAGTGACCAAATAATTATGTCTCCCCCTCCCTCTGGGGGAGACATATTGTTTTTGCCCTGTCCGTCCGCCCGTTGGAACTTCCGTCCGTCTGTCACACTTCATTTCCGAGCAATAACTGGAGAACCATTTGACCTAGAACCTTCAGACTTCATAGGATTGTAGGGCTGCTGGAGTAGACGACCCCTGTTGTTTTTGGGGTCACTCCGTCAAAGGTCAAGGTCACAGGGGCCTGAACATTGAAAACCATTTCCGATCAATAACTAGAGAACCACTTGACCCAGAATGTTGAAACTTCATAGGATCATTGATCATGAAGAGTAGATGACCCCTATTGATTTTGGGGCCACTCCGTCAAAGGTCAAGGTCACAGGGGCCTGAACATTGATAACCAGTTCCGATCAATAACTAGAGAACCACTTGACCCAGAATATTGAAACTTCATAGGATGATTGGTCATGAAGAGTAGATGACCCCTATTGATTTTGGGGTTACTCCGTCAAAGGTCAAGGTCACAGGGGCCTAAACATTGAAAACCATTTCCGATCAATAATTAGAGAACCACTTGACCCAGAATGTTGAAACTTCATAGGATGATTGGTCATGAAGAGTAGATGACCTCTATTGATTTTGGGGTCACTCCGTCAAAGGTCAAGGTCACAGGGGCCTGAACATTGAAAACCATTTCCGGTCAGTAACTTGAGAACCACTTGATCCAGAATGTTGAAACTTAATAGGATGATTTGTCATGCCGAGTAGATGACCCCTACCAATTTTGGGGTCACTCTGTTAAAGGTCAAGGTCACAGAGGCCCGAACATTGAAAACCATTTCCGGTCAGTAACTTGAGAACCACTTGACCCAGAATGATGAAACTTCATAGGATGATTGGTCATGCAGAGTAGATGACCCCTAACGATTTTAGGGTCACTCTGTTCAAGGTCAATGTCACAGGGGCCTGAACATGGAAAACCATTTCCAATCAATAACTTGAGAACCTCTCAACCCAGAATGTTGAAACTTCATAGGATGATTGTTCATGCAGAGTAAATGACCCCTATTGTTTTTGGGATCACTCCATTAAAGGTCAAGGTCACAGGGGCCTGAACATTGATAACCAGTTCCGATCAATAACTTGAGAACCACTTGACCCAGAATGTTGAAACTTCATAGGATGATTGAACATGCAGAGTAGATGACCCCAATTGATTTTGGGGTCAGTCTATTAAAGGTCAAGGTCACAGTGGCCTGTTCATGTAAAATCATTTTTTGGAAATAACTTGAGAACCACTTGACCTACAATGTTGAAACTTAATAGGATGATTGGACATGCAGAGTAGATGACCCCTATTGATTTTGGGGTCAGTCTATTAAAGGTCAAGGTCACAGTGGCCTGTTCATGTAAAATCATTTTTTGGAAATAACTTGAGAACCACTTGACGTATAATGTTGAAACTTAATAGGATGATTGGACATGCAGAGTAGATGACCCCTATTTATTTTGAGGTCACTTGATCAAAGGTCAAGATCACAGGAGCCTGAACAGTGACTTGAGAACCACTAGGCCAAGAGTGTTGAAATTTAGCGGGATGACTGGACATGCCAAGTAGATGATCCCTATTGCAGCCAACCATCAGTGTCTCTTTGACTTTTGTTCCTGACCCCTATAGACTTCTTGCCTATAGGACTTTGCATTGGGGGAGACAAACGCTTTTTTACAAAAGCATTTTCTAGTTTCTGTTCCCTTTGCAATTACTGAATATGCATCAAGGGGGCATTTCATGTACTATGAGCTCTTGTTTTAAGCTCACTTGAGAAGTGCTCAAGGTGAGGTATTGTGACCAGTCATTGTCCGTACACGTCTATAGTGCTTCCGTCAACATTTGCCTTGTAAACACTCTAGACGCCACAGTTTTGACCCAATCTTATTAAACTTTGTTAGAATATTTGCCTTGATGATCTCTAGGTCAATTTCGAAACTGGGTCATGTGAAGACCATTTTAAGTTTGAAACTGGTGAGAATTGGTCAGAATATGTCTTGATGACCTCTAGGTCAAATTAGAATTCCGATCATGTTGGGTCAAAACTAGGCCATCCAATCAAAAATCAAAGAAAAACATTCTGTATGCTATAGGGGCAGCATTTTTCACTGGAACTTCATGAAACTTGATCAGAATGTTTGTCCTGATGAAATCTAGGTCAAGTTTTAATATGGGTCAAGAACTAGGTCACTGTCACATCAAAGAGAAACTTTGTGTGTGCAATAGGGACTGCATTTTTCACTGAATATTTGTGCAATTTCATCAGAATGTTTGTCTTGATGAAATCTATGTCAAGATCATATATGAATAATCTAGGGTCAAAAACAAGGTCACCCGGCCAGTTGAAGAAAAACTGTGTGTGCTATAGGGGTTGCATTTTTCACGAGATATTTGTGGAGTTTGGTTATAATGGTATTCTCATTAAAATGTAGGTCAAGTTTGAATGTGGGTCATCTGGAGTCAAAAACTAGGTTACCTGGTCAAATTAAGAAAAACCTTGAGTATGCAATAGGGGCTGAAGTTTTCACTGGATATTTGTGGAATTTGAACAGTTTATTTGTCTTGATCAAATCTAGACCAGGTTTGAATATAGGTTATCTGGGGTTAAAAAACTAGGTCATTCTGTCACATCAAAGAAAAACTTTTTGTGTGTAATAAGGGCTACATTTTTCATCTGATGTGCATGAAACTTGGTCAGAATGCTTGTCCCATGAAACCTTGGATAATGTTTATCTGGGTCCTGTTGAGTCAAAAACTAGGTCACCAGGCCAAATAAAAAAAAAACTTGTGCACACTCTAAGGGCCAAATTTTTTATTCAATTTTCATAAAACTTGGACAGAATATTTGTTATTACAAAATCTTGGATTATTTTGAATCCGGGTTGCATTTGGTCAAAAACTAGGTCATGAGGCCAAATTGAAGAAAAATCTTGTTAACACTCTAGAGACCAGATTTTTACTCCAATCTTTATGAAACTTGGTCAGAATGTTTTTCTCCTTGAAAACTTGGACAAGTTTGAAATTGGGTCATGTAGCTTCAAAAATTGGGTCACTAGGTTAAACATGTTTACACTGTTATGGTGTGTTACTCAGGTGAGCAATCAAGGGCTATCTTGGCCCTCTCGATTTATATGAATACTGCAAACATTTTATAAGAAAATTTTAGCCTCTAAAATAGCACAATTTTATCTGATGGCTGAACCATGCATTCGGAGCAATAAAAATGTCAATGTAGAAACAACCTGCTGGAGTTACTTCCCTTTTAATAAATAAAATGTATATATAAGAACAAACATAAGGATGGGAGCCAGTCTTCAGAGGGGTAGTGTCATTAAACAAGGTTATACTGTATATTGCAAAGGATAAAGCCAGTCTTCAGAGGGGTAGTGTCATTAAACAAGGTTATACTGTATATTGCAAAGGGTAAAGCCAGGCTTCAGAGGGGTAGTGTCATTAAACAAGGTTATACTGTATATTGCAAAGGGTAATTGGTCCATGTAGTCACCAGGGCCCATACTCTTCAGTTGGATAATGCCTTGTGTCTATAGGAAAAAGGTCAGTATACCATAAATATTCCAATATATTATTCCCAAGGCCTTTATAAGAACTTGAGTCATATTAAATGTACAGGATGGATAATTATTGTAGACATAGACTTTTCCTCATGTCAAAATAGATCTGAAACAGACACATATAAAACAGCTGATTCCAGCATTATTTGTGGAAGAATTCTTTGTAAAGTGCCATTTTATTCAACAAAAGCATCAATCTTCACAAAAATATAGAATATATTTACAACCTTTGAATCTCAGATATTCTGTTGATAAGATAGATATGGAATCTGCTGCCGAAACTTTGCAGAATGTTAAATGAAGTCATTGCAATTTTACAGCAAAAATATAGAAAATGAAAATTTATGCATTTTTTTTTTCATATGTAAATACAAGGCAGTTTGAAAGCTTAGGAGCATTTTACATATTCTGCTTGCAGGTTATATCATTAGCTCAGCACTATTTCAAAGTTTGCTTTCTGTCAGCATAATATGAGCCGCACCATGAGAATACCAACATGGTGCATTTGCAACCAGCACGGATCCAGACCATCCTGTGCATCCGTGCAGTCTGGTCAGGATCCATGCTGTTCGCTAACGGTTTCTATAACTGCAATAGGCTTTGAAAGCAAACAGCATGGATCCTGACCAGACTGCATGGATGTGCAGGCTGTTCTGAATCCATGCTGGTCACAAAGCCACTATGTTGGTTTTCTCATGGTGCGGCTCATATTTGTTCCTTGAAAGTGACTATTAAATTGACTTGAGCGCATTAGATGATAAAGCAACAGTGTCTTATAATATATTATGTAATGAAGCCTTTAAGCTAGACCATAAAATAAACTCTGCTTCCTTCACATCCATTGTATGTAAGTCTTTTCTGATGGGGACTTTGTGTGTAAAATTGTAAATTGATCATGTATTTATTTTATAACATTCAATTCAGTTTAAAAAAATGTATAAAAATCATTTGAAAATGTGATTGTTGGATGGTTTTGAGCATATTGTTTTCAATTTCCCCTTTGCTCATTCTTGAATTCTGCTTTCTTATTTTTGCTGTCTGCACCTTTGGTGTCATTTGTACTTTGAATCTCGTAATTAGTTGGAGCAATTCTACTGGGACGTATTTTCATTTCGACTCTTGCTAACTGTTCATGTTTCCAGTCATTCCAAGAGATACCTCTGTATCTAACTTTAGATATGTTATAGTATGGTCCAGTTAGGAATGAGTACCAGCAGTTGTTAAACCACCAGCCCGCCATCCATTCTCGGGCACAGTTGTAACCTTGATATTCATCATTGTCTCGGTCTGGCGTACTAAACATTACACGATCATGCGATTTCAGTGAATCTCGAGCACTTCCTTCGTAAGCATGAATACTTAGGCGATAATTGTCACGCTCACCATCAATGCGAAATGTTTTGTAAAGAGCATATACTCGATTTCCGGAAAAATCCCACAGATCTATGCGTAGCTCATAATGGCGTTGATTGCTTATTAGAAATATATTGTCATTTCCCAAATAGTATTCATTCACGATGTTACCAAAGCCATGTTTATAATCATCCCACAGGCGCTTGAAATCAACTTCTCCATTTTGACGCTTCAGGATAAGTAGCCACCCTCCATTTGTTGTGTCCATGTCACACCAAACAGGTATTGGACATGGAGCGTAAGAAGGTGTCACATAGTACACACCTGACTCTTTGTGACGACTGAATACATCAGCACAGTCTGAAACATAAAGTATATATTGGTAAATCATTTAACTCTTACCCTGCTAAATTTCTATAATGAACTTGTCCAGCTTTCAATTTGGACAGTACCATTAACTGTTAAAAGAGTTTCCTACTGAAAAAATACTGACAGAATGGTGAACAGTGCAGATCTTGACCAGACTGCACAGTCGCAAAGGCAGAATCAGTTGTGTCCAGCATGATAAGGGTTAATGTTTGCATGAAATTTTATGCTTTTGGATAAAGTGGCAATTTTTTCAGATGTAAATTCTCAAGATTTTGAGTGTTATATATAATTTAGTTATTTAGTTTGATATAATTTTGCTGGTAGTGGTCATGTTTATTCTGATATTGTGACCATAACCTGTCTATAATTGTTTGCTTTCTTGTCAAACATTGATATAAGATTTTTGTGAACATGACCTTGGGTTTTCTTGTTTGTTACTGTAACCATGATTACTTGAATTGTCTGTGATTTCCCAGTCTCTCAAACTGTTCACAACAGTCACATTTTTTTGTAGAGACCATACAAGAGTTCTTTGTGCATTTTGATTGATTGAAACCCTCTCAAAACTTGTAAAATAATTGCTGAAATTTAGACAAAGCTCACTGTCTTTGCAGTTATCCTGCTGTGTAAAAGATTCTGTGTAGGTTATATATCACTGGTACTGCCAGTTAGTAAGTTCATATTCTAAAAAAATGACAGAGAAATTTGTGCAGTTTTGACCAATTAGAAATGTTGGAAAAATTAGATTATACTTTTTCTGTATTTGAAAATTGCCATTAGCTAGCAGAGTTAATACACCGATAATTTGGACTACTCTGAACACAATAATTGTTCTAGTTTACATAATGTAGTTGGGTAAAGAATAGATTGCACTTATACTCAGCCTAGCTATAGACATGTGCACTGGTGTTATATAGGGAAGTGGTAGAGTGTCTGCCTCAATCAGGTATGACAAGTCCTGGGTTTGAGTCCCAGCAGAGCTTAAATAATTATTTGCATTCTGTTATATAAACATATATTTGAAGGTTATAATGGACTGTTCCAGATGTTCTGTGTTTTTAGTATAAAGTATAATGAATCATTGTTAGCAATCCAGATTACTATTGAATGTAAAATGAAATACATCCAAATAGAAAATATCCAATATATTATGTCCATTTGATGTTTCTGCTCTACATGTCCTTCCTTTATCACAATGTTTTTCTGTAATATGAAAATACCAATTACTCATATATCTATATGCTTCTGGTAAAAATATGATAAATATATCTATCTTTAAGAAATATATCGATATTTGCATGATGCATTTCAAAAGTTTTTAACTTTGAAAAAATTAGATACGTTTTTGACTATTCACATATCAGTAAATAGGATAGGTAGATGAACATCTTAAATGTACTTTAATGCAATCTAATTTACATTTTGTTAAGTGTGTCAATGACTTTTCTTTGCAGTGTAGGTATTTGATGCAGACTTCACTAATTGATTTATCAAACTGTTGCCGATTTAAAAGTTACACGTGGTAAATCATCTTGAAAAATAAAGGTTGTATAGTATGTATAAAATAGACATGATTGTGAAAAAAGATCGTAATGAAATTCAGTTGCAAGTTTTATTTATTAAAAAAAAAAAAAAAATAATAATCAGATCTTTTTTGTGTCTTCTTTGTGGGTGTAGTATTCAAAGGAAAATGTAGATTAGTGATTTTTGAGTCGGCTAAAGGCTGAAAGCCTTTTGACGAGTCCTTGCTGTTCAGCGATTCTCTAAATGGACCGAATAACACGTGAAGGGATGTAGTTCCATTAGATTTCTCAAACTTCAAACAGTTCACTGCATGAATGAAGTTAAATTGTGTCAATTCCCTTTGCTATGACCAATATACGATGTAATCTGTCATACTTATGACTTGTAATTGTGCAATACTCGAATGTAACTCATTAAGCATAAATGTGCATTTTAAGAATTGCGCAGGCTTACAAGGCTTGGGTAACATCCAGCGAAAGACAAAAAATAGTTCCACAGGGCTCCAGATAAGATGCGTATTAGCGTAAATTACGTATAGAAATAATGCAAATACGCATGTCTAATAATTTCTAAGCGTATAAAAACGTATATAAAATTACAGAAACGCACACAATGCTTTTTTAAAAACAAAATCTGAATCGTCTGGATGCGTTAGGTAACATAGCCGATCAGCCTTAATTCTCCCACATTGAACGTAAACACGCATCGTATGATTTCTATAAACTTTGCGTGGGTTGAATTTTGCAGTCAGTAAACGGATAAATTATCGGAAGAAGAAGCTCTTACTGGTTTGTTTAGTTACTACTGATATTAAAAATGATTTTAATTCTTATTTTTCGAGAAATAAACAAATCGGCGAAACATTAAATTGTATTTTCTTGTAGTTTTTGAAATCGAAAGTAGATCGTCTATGTTTGGCTGCTTTCACGAAACGAAACAACTTTTTTATGAAAAGATTTAGATAAGAGGTAATTTAACCGTAAACTTCAATGCCAGATACTGCCAATTGCTGCTAAATGTCTTCGTATCATCACAATTTGTAAAATATATTGTTGAAACTGGAGAAAAGTGTAATCGTATCCAGATATAATATTTTGGGTAAATATCGAGCTGTGTTATGAAATTTTAAGAAAAAAACTAAAAACAAGCTGAAACTGGTAGACTATACTGTCAGTACATCAATCATTAGCCGACTCAGGCCCTTCAGGCCTTTGATTATCACTTGGTACTACTAATGAAAAAGTAGAATATCTTCACTATTTACAAAGACTTTGATATAGACACTGAGAAATGAGAAAATGAAGCTAAAACTGATATGAAATATTTTTTACAGATGTTTTGTATTATATAGGTTTTTGCTCATCATTTTAAAAGTGACAGGCTGTTGACCCTTTTGAAAAAAATCGGTTATATGACAGTAAGTTTATTCCAAAATTTAAAATAACAAATAAGTTTATAGTTTTGGTGCATTTTCACTCTGTGTCTATTAATATTATATTTAATTTAGGTCTAATAGAATTTGATTCAAACTTATAATAGTTTTTCAACATTATCATCCACATGGTATGACAAAAGATTCATGACTCTGACATAAATTTCTAATGAATTATGCCCCCTTTTTACTAAAAATATAAGGTTAATTTTGATGCTTTTTCACAATATCTCTGTTCGATTAAAGGGATTTAATTCAAACTTACTATAATTGTTTTACAGGATCATTAACAAGGTCCATAACTCTGGCACAAATATTTCATGAATAATGTCCCTCTTTTTAGCTTATCTGCACAACTTGCTCAAGATGAGCTTCTTTGATCACCTTGTGTCCGTTGTCCATCGTTGTGCATCAGTTGTGTTCAACAGTTTGACTGTTTACACTCTAGAGATCACCTTAAAGAAACTTGGTCAGAATATTTCGCTTAATAAAATCACAGACAAATTCATTACCGGGTCATCTTGGGTTAATAACTAGGCCACATGTAGGTCAGTTAATCTGAAAACCATGTTAACACTGTAGAGTTACGTTTTTTACCTGACCTTTATGAAACTCTCTCAAAATTACTCTTTGAAATCTAGGACAAGTAAAAACTTGGATACCCGAGTTAAAGAAAAAACTAGGTCAGTAGATCAGATTCTAATATGGGTCAGCTGTGGCCAAAAACTAGGTCATAGGGTCAAATCAAAGAAAAACTTGGTGTGGGCAATAGGGACTGCATTTTTCACTGGATATTTCGGAAATTTGATCAGAATGATCTTCTTGATGAAATCTAAGTCAAGTTAGAATATGGGTCATCTTGGGTCAAAAACTAGGTCACCTGGTCAGATCAAAGAAAAACCTTGTGTATGCAATAGGGGCTGCATTTTTCACTGGATATTCGTAGAATTTGATCATATTCATGATATTGTCTTGATCAAATCTAGGTCAAATTTGAATGTAGGTCATCTTGGGTAAAAAACTAGATCACTTGGTGTGTGCAATAGGGGCTGCATTCTTTTTTCACTAAAAAAATACAGAAAAAAATAGAGAACAGTTTCTTCAGTCACATTTTCAGCAAGATTATTCCAGATGTTCCTTAGGTGAGTGACTGAGGACCATTTGGTCCTCTTGTTTCAGAATTTACAGGAGTTGTCTACAAAGTAAAAAAGAAAGGAAAGTTTTTATCAAACACACCTATTCTCTTCTTTCATAGTAAAATTGTGACAAATTCCATAAATCAACCTGGTAGCTATTTTTTGTCTGCACAACACTACTGATATCCTACTGGTTGATGAATGCATCCTGTCATGCCAAGACACTAACTGTGATCTCATTTACAAATTACATGAAAATGTAACAATTTTAGATAATGGAAACAAGTTAACTTTACTGCTACATAAAATATAGAAATGTACAAGCTCATTGCTGTCTACTTTAGAAAAGATGAATGGAAAATAAAGCCCCTCTAACCCAGTCATTATAACTTATGAGTAGGTTAAACCTTTGTGGTGAAATTTTTCATGGGGTAATAAATTTATTTTTTGAAAAAGGCATATTTTATACAGGCATTATTTTGTTATTTGATAAGGTGGTAAAACATAAAGATTATTAGTAAAATGGTAATGCTTTTAGAGAAAACATATTTTCAATGAGCCATTCAGTAAAAAATTGACTCTGTGTCAGTGACCGACTTTTTGTCTCAAAAACAATTATTATATTTGATATATTTAAGTAAATGACACAATGTCATTTTTATGCCCCCGAAGGGAGGCATATAGTTTTTGAACCGTCTGTCGGTCTGTCCGCAATTTTCGTGTCCGGTCCATATTTTTGTCATCGATGGATGGATTTTCAAATAACTTGGCATGAATGTGTACCACAGTAAGACGACGTGCAGTGCGCAAGACCCAGGTCCGTAGCTCAAAGGTCAAGGTCACACTTAGACGTTAAAGGATAGTGCATTGATGGGCGTGTCCGGTCCATATCTTTGTCATCGATGGATGGATTTTCAAATAACTTGGCATGAATGTGTACCACAGTAAGACGAGGTGCAGTGCGCAAGACCCAGGTCCGTAGCTCAAAGGTCAAGGTCACACTTAGACGTTAAAGGATAGTGCATTGATGGGTGTGTCCGGTCCATATCTTTGTCATCGATGGATGGATTTTCAAATAACTTGGCATGAATGTGTACCACAGTAAGACGACGTGTCACATGCAAGACCCAGGTCCGTAGCTCAAAGGTCAAGGTCACACTTAGATGTTAAAGATCATTTTTCATGATAGTGCATTGATGGGCATGTCCGGTCCATATCTTTGTCATTCATGCATGGATTTTAAAATAACTATGCATGAATGTGTGACACAGTAAGACGATGTGTCGCGCGCAAGACCCAGCTCCGTAGGTCAAAGGTCCTAAACTCTAACATCGGCCATAACTATTCATTCAAAGTGCCATCGGGGGCATGTGTCATCCTACGGAGACAGCTCTTGTTGACTATAATTTTGATAAATGACTTCTGGTACTCCACTCGATGTCTGTTTGAAAACACTGTAAGATAGGTATGAACATTGGAAAATAACAGGGTGATGATTGTTACAAAAAGTTCATTTAGCTGTCTGTGACCACCCAGACGAAATGATGACCATAGTTGACCATGGTCACCACAGTTTTTGATGGTTGACCATGTTTTCACGTGGTCAGTCATCAAATACCATGGTGAAAACATGGTCAGGAGCAGGGTTGGCCACGGTCTACCATGGTGAGAGAAGATTGGCCATGTTCGACCATGGTCAGAAAAGACAATCAACAGTTTGACCATGGTCTACCGTGGTCAACTTTTTTCAACCACGGTCGACCATGGACTTCCATGGTCATGTTAGTAATTTTCACAATTATCAAGTTTTACAATGCACCAAAGATGCCTGACTGCATTTTGGCTCCAAAAGTTTTCCTATATAGAATAGTTTTCCTGCATTTATAGACAGATTCAAAGGTAAACTTTCATAGTCTGACTATAATTTGTTGTCATCTTAGCAATTTTATGACAAATAAATGACTGACTTGCAAAAATAGATATAGACTGCAATTGTCATATATGTTCAGGACCCTTTCAAATTTATATTTATACATTTAATTACATATCTGTGTTGGTGAAATATTTTGATATATTTTAAACAAACCTTATAATTTGAAGTGCAAAACATTGTTTCAGATATACTGATTTTAAGACATATCAAAATAGTGTATTTTGATTTCTCGTTTTTCACATAATATACCCAAATTTTCAGTATATTTACATAAGTAACTACTTCCGAAGAAACGGTCTCTCAGAATTTTGAAATTTTCTCCAATATGATTTTATGCAACAGTCAGTTTCTTTTATCAAAACTTAGCCACCAACAATGTTCCATTATAAATGATAATATCATCGAACAAGATATCAACAATCTGGGAGATGCTTCCCTCCATATTGCATACTTCTTTAAAATGTAAAAAAAAATTGCAAGTCGATACATCAATAAATGAAAAAGGAATTAAATTTTAGTAGTCAGATATACACTTGATTTTATTTCTGTCCATTTTTAACCTCATGTGAGAACTGGTTCTCACCATGAGCTTTTGTGTTTGCTAGTTGTCCATCAGGTATCTGTCAAGACTGATCCCAGTGTATATGGACTACCATGGTAGTTCATGGTCATGACCATGGTCGACCACATTTTGACCATGGTCAACCATGTTTTGTTAAATGGCACCACAGTTTTTTATTGTACATAATTACCATGTTCGACCATGGTCGTGGACCTAGGTCAACCATTTTTGACTGTGGTCCACAACCATGGTCAACCATGGTCCCCAACCATGGTTGACCATGTTGATTATTGACTATCAAGAACTGTGGTGCCATTTAACAAAACGTGATCGACCACGGTCAACCATGGTCATATGACCATGAACTACCATGGTAGTCCATGGTCATATGACCTTCATTTCGCCTGGGCAATGTTAGTCGTGTGTGTAGACTGTCAGCTTTGTAAACACATTTCTCAGTTATTACTAAAGCTTTACGCATGCCTTCCTCATGATAGACAAAGGCTCCATAACTCTGCTGTCATTTTGATGAAATTATGCCTCTTTTTGTAGCCATTTTTAATGCCCCCACATTTATGTGGGTAGTATATAGCATTGCTGCTGTCCATCCGGCCATCTGTACATCAGTCCGTCCCAAAAGCCTGTGTGTCCGACTCCTCCCACACTATGATACTCAAAGATCAAATTTGTCTCATGTTTAGTGTCTGGAGCATAAGTTATTAACCATTCAAGAAGGTATTGACTTCAAACTTGGTATGTAGGTAGTTGGTTATGGGACGATGTGCAGAGTACATGAACCATGATGTAGGTCAAAGGTTAAGGTCAAATCTGACCGTCATATTTAATGTTCTTAGCATAACTTGAGTGATAAACACACAATATGGCAGTAAGCTCGTACAGTCTGAAAATAACAGCACTGAAAAAGACACAGATGCTTTTGGGTGAAAACTGCTATGATTGCAAATTTATTTTCAGGAAATGCTGGAGGCAGCTGCACTTTTACTGCATGAATAACTGGGATTAGGCAGTCAGAGTATTGTAAATGTGTTAAGATAATTTTAATTGAAATGTCATTAAAAGTCTTTTGAATTTTCTGCAAGACTTAAACACTGTGTACAACCTGTAACAACAATGTTCAGTCATAGCACCAGTTTTGCAGTTACAATAATGTGGATTTCGAGTCAGTTTAATTTTTGGAGTATGCACAGGAGTATGTAAGAAGTAATTATATCTGTTCAAATCTAAATCATCATAATGTGTATCATAACCAATCTTTACTTAGAAACAATATCTTTTTGACATATAAAGCTGATCATTGGTTGTTGAAATTGATCATTTCCCATTCATGAAACCTAGCATTAATTCAATGATGTTTATCTCTGTCATGCTGATATTTCACTGGCGTGCTTTGTGATAAAAGAGAAAGATTTATATGTTGTAGATTTTCTTTAGTTGATTTGGAAGTTTTTTTTCCATTGAACCTACCATATATCAGTATATCAGTGTTATTTCCGCAAATCATTGTGTCTGGTTACACACTGTGTTTGATATTTTCACTTTCATTCATCTTAAGACTATACTATCTGTGTGGTTATCAATATCATAATATCTTCTTTTTTTTTTTTAAAGAAACTTGATGGATGTGAATTTCCAGACTCTTTTAATGTTGTTTTTGAAGCTAGGTTTTCTGAATATAACATTCAGAATAATAATGATAAGAAACACATACCTCAGAGATACTAATGTAGTAATTAATTTATTTTAAAGTGAGTTCCGGGAACGTCTAGGAGAATAAAGTTTTCCAAATATATTCAAATTGGCTGAAATTGCAGAATGTCTGAGAACACTAGCAGGATGCCGCCTGTTTACCCTATAATGTTGTTATTATCGTGACAAGGTGTTATAAATTTACTCACATTTAATGTATAATATAGAAATATTCTGAATTCATATGAAAGTTTAAAATGAAAATCATGATGATATAATCAGAATTTATACAAAAGCTCATGCAGAAATAATCAAAATTTATGTATTTTAATAAAATTTCATGTTGCAAAAATAACAATTGCAAAATAATTTCAGCATGAAAAGCAATTTGTATGTAAATGATGTTGGTGGCCAAGAAGTTGTTGTGTCTGCTAAGTTCATATTTCAACAAAATTTATTCTGAATTCATTTATACATAATTATTAAAGATTTTACCTTGACATTTTACTATGCAAGTTCAGTAGACAACTTACCAGAAAATTTTGGAAAATACTCACAATCATTTTTTGTGGAAGAATGAAAAAATGGTGAAGTAAGAATAATTTCTATTCTTCTTGAATATACAGCTTTATGTTGATTTGCTAATTGTCCCTTTACTTCTACAATAAACACCATAAAGCTGAGTTCCAAGACATATTTCAGAGGAATTCTGTTTGGTTGTTTTTAAGCGACCAATAGCACTGTTATGTAACATTTGAAACAAGAGCAGGTACAGTGGTCTGATGTGGTTGTGAATTTGAGTATCTGCTTCTCTAGCTAAATTTTTTCTCATTCAAATAAACAAAAAGAGCCATTAAAAGTTGTCAATCATTTTTACAAAAGCTTTTCCTTTTTGCAATTTGTGTTGTAACCTTTTCTTGATAATTATAACATTCATTAAAGTATATTTGATGTATAAGTGGGTTTTTGTATAGATCTTGAATTAATTTGCTGTGACATGTAATGGAGACATTTAAAAAATAAGAAAGAGATAGTAGGTAAAGCTTCAGTGAGATTAAAGATATTTTTGATAAAGCCATTAAGTTACATTTTACAGCTAGATTCACATCAGTATTGTCTACTGTGGTTTTGATATCATTTAACAAAATAGTTAAAGTGACAGAATCCAAAAAATTGCAAATTAAGGTTGATACATGTTAAATTGCATCTTTCACTGTCTTGAAATGAAAAAACAAATGGCATAATTTAGATTTGTAAAGCCATTAAACCCCAAGGTACTTTCATAATGGATAACTTTGGCTCTAATTTGGAATGAATGGTTAAAATAGTTATAAATACACTTTAAAAACTGATTTTTCCTACCCCTTTTTAGTCTGTTTAGATATAATTTTTGCACTTTTTGAGCATAGAATGTGAAAGATGAGGTAGCATGGGCTGCACTATTTTCTGCTGAAACTGGTCATAATAGCCATCATATACCGTCAAAAACTTTGCATTTTATACAATATTGAGGACTGGTCCTTGTGCCAGTAAAAATATATTTTGAGTCTATTTAGAAAGTTCTTTTTTCTTTGGAAGGGGAAGGGTGGAGAGGGGGAAAGGGGTGTGTTGTGGTAGATATCTGCTGAATTCACACATACCCCCTTTTAGACTCATTTTCTAATAGATACATGGAGGTCTTTGGAGTGACATCACTGATCTGTCTCCCCAGCATTTAGGTATTAAACTCTCATTGTTTGCAATAAATTCTTCTTCTTTCCTTTGCTTTTTGCAATAAATGATTGAAAACTTTGTTGAACTAAATACAGGAAATGGGGCATTATCAACAATTTCCTGGTGATTTAATGTAAAATTCATGTTATTTTAGGATTTTTTCAAGCTATTTTACTAGTAACTATGTTACTGTAATGTCAGGGACATTTGAACAACTATTTTATTTCATACAGATTACAGATGATCTATTTTATTGTTCTGGTTTTTCTGTATCATTTTATGTAAAGAAAACAGTATGCTAAGCTGTAAAATATTCCAAAAACTCTGTTGAAGTTTTTATTAAATGGACTGTCAAGATAAAAAACGTTTTTATTTGTTTGACTGTCAAGATAAAAAAACAATTTCATTGCTTTGACTCAAGATAGAGATCAGGATGATTTGTTGCAGGCTTCTGTAAAATGTTGCTTGATAAGACCCCCCATCTCATGATAATGTCATTAGACTGGCCATTTTAGCATAAAAAATGTTTGGAAACCAGTCTGAGATTGTAGCTCTACCATTGGCCAGATTCAAATTTAAACTAAAGAATAGTCAATCAAATACTGGAGTTTTGAGACTGGTCATGTTAATAATCTTGCAACTCTGGCCACAGTGTTTGGCTTACAATCCAGAATGTTCAAGAGTTCCTTTAAGATATAAAAGTAGGTTTGAAAATCTGACTTGGAATGCAGCCTTCATCATTCAAGGTCAGTTTGGAAGTATGCTCAGAAATGACTTATCTGGTTGCTATGGTTTGGAGATTCAGTTCCAGTCATGATTTCATATATTTTGCATTAAGCTAAGTGCCCAGGGCTTGAGAGGGGCGTTTATATCATTTTTGTCATGAGTAGACTGAGTTTGCTTTCATAGCTCTCTCTCGTGTTCTATAAATAGAACATACAGCAGTTATACCATAATGCAATGCGCGAATTGCGGACAAGAGAGCGTTTTCTTTATATAATCAGGAAGGTCTAATACGGGGAGTAGAAACTCCGTATAAATCAATACATTTATCTGTACTATGCTGTCGTCCATACCTGTAAATATCGACCAGTCGTTAGCGATCGATATTTTGTTTTCGCCACTATCGATTAGCGCGTAATTAGCATATTACCTCATGTTAATCATGGAGCTATAACACTTATTGTTCAAAGGATTTACCAGTCACATGTTAAGTGGCGATAATTAGATGATCAGAGATTGATCTAAAGGGATTCTGAAGCAAAAACAGCATGCGACTGCATGTGGTGATATGCTTAATTATTATGAATTAACTCGAGCTCACTTCCCTGAAGAAATATTTTACCACGTAACTTCAAACCTTTATCAAAGGGCCGATTTTTGTTGGATTTGAATAAAAAAAATGGAAAATAACAGAAAGCTGACACTTTGCTTAATCTTGTAGAGCCATAATTATAATTATTGTTTATAATGTCAGATTTCTACATACAGAAACAAACATTCTTCTTGAACGTAGGGAATGTTTCAAACGAAATTGTTGTTTAAACTCCAAAAATTAGTTTAATAAATTTAATCTTAAAACTGATGTGTGAAAAATACAATGTATTTAAATTAAAATAACAATATTTTTTTTTTTAAAAGGCCAACAACGAAGTTACATTTAGTATTCCGAACTTTTAGATAAAACTGCAGAAAATCATCTAGGTTTAACACGCATTTAAATGGTGAAGAACAGAGCAATATCATAAACAAATATTTTCAGGCAACAGTTTACAGTTTTGACTTGCTATTTTCATTAAAATATGTCCTAATTTTTTTATTCTAAATACTCTGAATCAACAAGGCAAATATCATATAAAAAACGACATCTTTCTCTCTGGGTAAGACAAGTCTAGATTTAGCCATTTTCACAGGGCGAAAAGTAACATTAATGTAGATATTTTCCATTTAAAAACAGATGTAGGCAATAATTTCATGGCAGAACTTTTGTTTTCAACAAAAAATTCAACAAATGCTTTCCCAGATTTTCACTGAAAGGACGAGTTAAACTGTAAGGCGTAAGTGTTTGAGTAATAGCAGAATAACCTACGGCATACGCTTCGATTGGACGACAGCATCAGATAAGATAAATGCCTGTTTCCAGTCCCCGTATCAGTTGTTCCAGATATAATGAATCATCATCTATCCGGGAATTAAAAATGTAACATGCCACCTGTATAGAATTGTCGCACCCGTTAACAGAATAAATAAGAGATGAAAATATAAATAACTAATTAAAGAAATATATTGGAACGAATGTAAGGAATATACAAAATATACAGACATATTATTTTAAGAAAACGATTCAAAACGGGCCTACTAAGCAAATAAAGAGCACTATTTTGAAGCATGGCATCCATATTACCCCATATTATACTATTTAAATCTTGCATAAGAAGAACGGTTTACAGCTTAATAACAAGTTACAATATTTTCGGATGCGACACACCAAAGAGCACTTGTAGTTGAAACTTTAATGCTAAATCATTTTGATTCATGACGTCCAAAGAATGTATCAGCAGAATTAAAATCATAAAAAATATAACTACATGTTTTTTTTTTTTCTAAACAGCTGATTCACACAACACAAGACGAAAACTCATTTATGATCCCCGATGTCAGTGGTCGGTGTGGATCCGTCAAATATTTCGATCTATCCTTTCTAAGAATACATATAAATATATGCATGATTTGGTAGAAAATAATGGTGATGCATTAGATTCAAACATATTTATTATCAGATAACATGTAAATATTACTATCAAAAGTCAAATATCTTTAGTTTATTATGTCACACTAAGGGGTCATTTGTAATAAAACACAACATATGTATATCACAGAGGTGTTAATTGTTTCAACGAATAACTGAATATGTGGCCGAAAATAATAATGTGGATGACAGTTTGGCACCGTGTAAAATATGGAGTGGAGTCATGGAGTGGAGTGGTGGAGTGGAGTCTGGAGTCGATTTTGGAGTCAAATTTGGGGTCGCTTTTGGAGTCAGTTTTGGAGTCAAAAAAACTGACCTCAACAAGATTAATTGAACTATTTCAATAGTTAATAAAACCTAAAAATTCATTAAATGATCCTACGTTTATATGTCACCTCCAAATAATTATCCACATAAGTATTTCACACTTACATGTACTAGTAAACTGTTGAATCATGAATGGGCTCAATATCATACTCCTCTAGAAATAACAATAACAGTTACTGATGTTTTCTCAAATGACCCTTATCAGATTGGTAAGAGTAACTTGCCATTACATTGGATAGTTAATTACAACCAATCACTCTCTACTTTATGACAGATTTCTACAAAATTCTGCTGGAGAAGGTACTGGTACAGCACCTCAGCATGATATCTCATTCTTATCAGGACTTGACCCCTAGTTCCTTCATGGTTTGTTATTTATGATGTTGGGTCAGATGTTGCCTGAAGATTACTCAGAGAGAATTGATAAACATTTCTAACTTGAAATGTGAAATAATGAGAAAATATTGTTTAAAGTTTTTAAAATGAATCCAGAAAATGAAAACAAGAAAAAAAACCTAGGGCCATACCAAATTGATATGTCGTTCGTCGGAACTACCGCATGAATAATTTCATTCCCGAGAAAAAAAAATAAAAATTACGCGCCCGCACGTACATAAAAATCTCCGAAAAATTTTTTTTTTTTTTCGATTACGCGGTCCGGAATAATAACGGCAAAACAGGTTTTATCGCTGTTTTGATGCGTCAAAGTGATTATGATCGGATTTCATGCGTCCGTAATACATGTAACTGATGATCCAAATTCAAAAAGTCAGGAATTATGGTGTTGTTCATCATTTGTTTTAAATCTGGAGTGTCTGTGCTAGTGCCACACATTGCCTTCGATGTGCCGGTAGGTAATGAAATAGGCACTTTCTACTTTTGTTCAATACAGTGAAAAGAACGAAGCCCGACTTGTAAGACCTGCACGGGGATGCAGTTAAAATGTTTGGAAATATTGTTCAGATACAAAGTTTTCAAACCATTTGTTATCAGTTGTTTAATTCAGCATGTTAGATCTAAAGCCCAAAGCTGAGGCCAACTACTATCTTAAAAAAATATTTGTTCACAGATCCTGACCTATCACATTGTCTCGGCCCAAATCTTTTTGAACGTAACTTCTTTAGTACAGCAGTCAGATATTCTATCAAAACACATTTAGTCAAGTTAAAAATTGTTTAGCTTTTCAAATAAGTAGTGTTGATATGAAAATAATTTTCTAACAAAATCTGTCCTTTTGTAACCCCAGTTTTGCCTGTTTGTACACATGACGCCAGGATATATTTAAAATTGGCTGTAAATTGATTGAACGAAAGAAACTGAAAAAAACAGACTTCCCCAACTCTAAATTTATAGTTCAGTCAAAGCACAACAAACAACACTTTTAAGGGTGGCCATATTGGGATCATTCTTTGTCCGCCTGTTATTATTTTTGCCTGAAATGAATCTCTACCACAAAAGCTTAAGCTAGCCTGATCATGATCTGTTAAGAAATTATTCCAAAGGGATTCGAGCAATGTCGAAGCATCTGTATGCCAAACTCCGTTTGGTCGCACTGGTCAAGTGGTTTATTACTTCCCTCACCTCTATGGGTTGGATTTCCACTAGGGGCACAAATTTGTTCATGAGTCAAAGCCATCTAACTGTGTTTCAGAAGAAATGTTATTCCACACAATCATGTGCCTGTTTTGTCTTTAATATTCCTCATCCTGTGCCATTAAATAGGCACGTCTTCAGATTAATGTAGAAAAATCAAAGTTAAAAATAAGACACTCATTCCTTAGTAATTAAAATTACAAAATAAAAAAAAATAAAGTGATTCAGTGAGTTTTGGCAAGAATTTATTTGCAAAATCATTCATGTAGTCTTTAAAACATATAGAAAAGCTATATACTGTGTTACCCACACTGTAAATGTTTGATTTCTGTGTTATTTCTAAAGAAATGTTAACTTTATATATAATCATAAACCGCCTCCTCAAGGATTCAAGCTGGGGAAAAAAAATAAAAAAAGCCCGCTCGTTCCATGTAAAATCTACCCGCCTCTGAAAAAATCAAAATTGAGAAAAAAAAAATAAAATAAAAATTTCGCTCGCTCGCTCCTATTTTTTTAAAAAATTTTCCGAAGAACTATTAATCAATTTGGTATGGCCTAGGTAATTAAATATTTACTATCTACTACAAACGGCATAATATAATGAGACACATTATAATAAGACACGATATTACTTGATGAAATTAATGAAGGATAGAATACTGTGTGTTATGCATATGTTTATAATAGACAATAGTACAATTCACAAAAAAAAAATACATTTGCACTAGTCTGGTTCTTGATTCGTCTGCTCATTCCATACAAAATTTGCTTTCAAACCATATTCGAGTAAGACAAATTGTTAAAGAACTATATGAATTCTGATCAACTTCATGCCTGTGCAGGCCATTCTCGCATACGAGAGATCTACCACTGTTCTCGGTTACCATGTCGAACATCAGATGAATGAGAATAGTGCAGGCTGATCTAGTTCGATGCAAATGCAGTAAACTATGTAGGTTTTCTCATGATGTGGCTCAACTATGAATAAAGACAAAACATCATTCTGCATTTAAAAGATTTGCATTTTGTAAATTCTAAGTTCAGACTGTTAAATAGTAAACATGCAAAAAGGTCTGCCTTCTGCAAACAATGCAGACCATGATCAGCCATGGTCTTCGCTGGTCAAAATTCAAAATTTATAAACGATACCTATATCAAATAACGAATGGTTTATTGAGAAAATAACAAGGTCAGAATTTATAAATATCCATGTTACTCGAGTCAGCTATAAAGATTGCAGGCGAGTAGCCGGAACCTTGTTCATAGTATGCAGGGGTGGTGTTGGGGGTACGGGGGTATCCTCCCCAAGAATTTTTATGCCCCTGAAAGGAGGCATATTAGTTTTCAACTGTCCGTCCGTTAGTTAGTTCGTTAGTCGCAACGTTACCTTTTTGCATGAAGGCACTTTACTAGCAAACCACTGCACCCAGGACCTTCAAACTTCACGTGCTGATAGTACTTATTGAGTACACCACCCTACTGACTTTGGGGTCACCAGGTCAAAGGTCAAGGTCACAGGGGCCAACGTTAACATTTTGCATGAAGGCACTTTACTCGCGAACCACTGCACCCAGGACCTTCAAACTTCACATGCTGATAGTACTTGTTGATTACACCAACCCTACTGACTTTGGGGTCACCAGGTCAAAGGTCAAGGCCACATGGGCCAACGTTAATTTTTTGCATGAAGGCACTTTACTCGCGAACCACTGCACCCAGGACCTTCAAACTTCACATGCTGATAGTACTTATTGAGTACACCACCCATACTGACTTTGGGGTCACCAGGTCAAAGGTCAAGGTCACAGGGGCCAACGTTAACTTTTTGCATGAAGGCACTTTACTCGCGAACCACTGCACCCTGGACCTTCAAACTTCACATGCTGATAGTACTTATTGAGTACACCACCTCTACTGACTTTGGGGTCACCAGGTCAAAGGTCAAGGTCACAGGGGCCAACATTAACTTTTTGCATGAAGGCACTTTACTCGCAAACCACTGCACCCAGGACCTTCAAACTTCACATGCAGATAGTATTTTATGAGTACACCAACCTACTGACTTTGGGGTCACCAGGTCAAAGGTCAAGGCCACATGGGCCAACGTTAATTTTTTGCATGAAGGCACTTTACTCGCGAACCACTTCACCCAGGACCTTCAAACTTCACATGCTGATAGTACTTATTGAGTACACCACCCCTACTGACTTTGGGGTCACCAGGTCAAAGGTCAAGGTGCTGTGGGGGCATTTGTCACCATTAGTGACAGCTCTTGTTAAAAATGAGAACGGCAAATGGTGCATTTTGGGTATATTTGAAGTAAATACAGTGACTGTAAACCTTGTTCTTTTTTTTTGTTTGTTTTGTTTTTAATAAATTTCATACAAAATGTATAATTTTAGTAGACCTACACACAATTGTGAAAGTGACATTTTTATTACAGATATTTTTCAGTACATACAATAGGATCCAGCCAATATGCACCCTAAAACAGAGCAAATCACCTATCCCTTTTCTATACAAACTGACCGATCATTTGGTCCAATCTCTAAAAACATTGGTTTAAAAAATGCAGGCTTTTGTTGTAACTTTAAAATAAATCAACAAAGGCATATTGATGGGCGATATCGAAAGAATGTTCTAAGTGTTTATTTAGAATTATTGCTATTACGTTCCCTTTCACGTTAAGCCTGCAATAACCCTCGTTATTTTCAGTAGTTTGGAAATTTCTATGCTTAATTTAATGGTTTGATCAGATTTCTACAGAAAACAATGCTTAAGACCGAACAAGATTTGTAGAGAGGCTGATATCTTTGAATTCTTTCTTCGTGACATAAATGCTACTTGAAATTATAATATCCAAAGTGTTTCTGGGACTTTAAAACCCTTGGTAAACCATAATATTACCAATAATGACATGACCATTGTCTTAAAACACAGACTCTAACAGAAATTTTATAACCAGGAAAACCGTGATGAAAACAGTTATAACCAGTGTTGTTGTTTTTTTGTTTTTTTCGACCATAAAATCAAGGAATTCCATCCCTAAATTCACCACAAAAATGATAATAATAATTAATATAGACCAAACACTTCAGTAACATTAAGCATCAATGAGACTCTACTCACAAAATCCCTTAACATTTAAAACAAGGCAGTCTGAATGACAGCTAAATCCCCCGCCACTGCTATGGATAGTGAAAGGGTAAAACCTTTGATTTTAGCTGTGACCTTGACCTTAAACTGACATGGCTGACTCATGAATTCTGCACAACGTCTTGATGAGGTGATCATTTGACCCAAGAAAATCCTTCAATGGGTTAAGGAGATACAGAGTGGACACCAAATGGAAGGCTCAAACCTTCGACCCTTAGTTGTGACCTTGACCTTGAGCTGGCATGGTTGACTCATAATTTCTGCACATCATTCTGATGAGGTAACCATTTGACCCAAGTTTTATAAAATTCCTTCAAGGGGTTTAGGAGATATAGAGCGGACACGAAATGGAAGGCTCAAACTTTTGACCTCCAGTTGTGACCTTGACCTTGAGCCGACATGGCTGACTCATAAGTTCTGCACTTCGCCTTGATGAGGTGATCGTTTGACCCAAGTTTGATGAAAATCCTTCAAGGGGTTTAGGTGATATAGAGCGGACACAAAATGGAAAGCTCAAACCTTTGACCCTAAGTTGTGACCTCGACCTTGAGCCGGCATGACTGACTCATGGGTTCTGCACATCGCCTTGATGAGGTGATCATTTGATCCAAGTTTTATAAAATTCCTTCAAGGGGTTTAAGAGATATAGAGCGGACACAAAATGGAAGGCTCAAACCTTTGACCTTGAGTTGTGACCTTGATCTTGAGCCGGCATGGCTGACTCATGGGTTCTGCACATCGTCTTGATGAGGTGATCATTTGACCCAAGTTTTATAAAATTCCTTCAAGGGGTTTAGGAGATATAGAGCAGACACAAAATGGCAGGCTCAAACCTTTGACCTTGAGTTGTGACCTTGACCTTGAACCGACAAGGCTGACTCATGGGTTCTGCACATCGTCTTGATGAGGTGATCATTTGACCCAAGTTTCATGAAAATCCTTCAAGGGGTTTAGGAGATATGGACCGGACACGATTTTGTTACGGACGGAAGGACGGAAAGACGGAAGGACGGACGGAAGGATTGACGGACGGAAGGACGGACGGACGGAAGGACGGACACAGACCATTCCTATAATCCCTCCGCCACGGCGGGGGATTAAAAAAATCCTGCTTGAGAGCCGCATAAAATTAGAGACCATTTGTCTTAAGACCCATTTTATCAATCAAGACTGTTTCAATAAGAGACAATTACATATATTTAGTGACTACAGGCCTGAGAGAAATCACCCCCATGCCTCCAATCCAAAAATGGCTCCAAAAAAGACTCCACTCCAAATTTGACTCCAAAATCGACTCCAAAACTGACTCCAAAATCGACTCCAAATTTGACTCCGAAAAAGACTCCACTCCAAAATCGACTCCAAATTTGACTCCAAAAAAGACTCCACTCCAAATTTGACTCCAAAATTGACTCCAATATTGACTCCAAAATCGACTCCAGACTCCACTCCACAACTCCACTCCACGACTCCACTCCATATTTTACACGGTGCCTGACAGTTTACATTAAAATATATATGTTGTTTATAACATTTCAAAATTTCAGTGAATTTAAATTATGCGATTTTACATTCACAGATAGATCTATTAAATCAAACAATTAAAATGGAAGATTTTTTACTAAAATATAATGTTAATATATGACAGTAACTAAGAAGAACAATTTGGATCTGTGAATACATTTTTGTTTTAAATAACGTTTTTCCATTTGGTGTTAATACATTTTCCCGAGTTATTCTACTTTTTTAAATATTCTTTTTTTTAAACTGGACGTGTCACAAAAAGAACAGAATTATATAATAACATTATCCATCCATACATATATATTGATGAAAAAGCGTTAATTCTAATATGGATATAAAATAAAGAGTTTCTCGGCTAGTTTAGTGAAATAAAAAGTGAAGAAAAACATTTGTTTGCGATGTGCATGCTAGAAACCTGAACAAAAATAACGAAATAAATGCAAAATTTTTGGTTTACTTATACTATTGTACAATGAAGGCACTGGTTGTTTGTCCGCAAATTGAGTGCTGTGCTATTTTTAGATAGCAGACCTTATCGGTGACGTCACAGATCCTTACATACGAGAGTGTGCTATTTAGCCTGTTTGAATTTTTTACAATTTCACTAATTGTACTGGATGTAAACAGGTGTCCCTAGCTTTAATAGAGATAAAAAATACAACATTAATTATTACTCTTTTTAATTACTCTGAGTATAGATTTTATAGGCTCCTAACTCTGGCTCCTTGGACCTAAAAAAATTGCCACAAACTGGCTATAAATGCAACGTAGAATGAAACCACCAATATAATAGGATGTGGATTCTTCAGACTTAGGCTTTATACAAATTTGCACCCTGGCAACATTTCTGATTGATTACATAATCTTTTCTTGTTTCCAGAATATAATAGGAAACAATGACAGAAATGTGGACCATGTTGCATGTAATTGCAAAACTGCTCCTGAATTCAGACATGTCAGGATAGAACAATGTAAATAATGCAGATAATATCTAGTATGTTGTTTTGAAATCTTTAGTACATTTTGTATTAAGACAATAATGTGTTTATTTATATAAACATGAAGAGGGATGAAAAAATCATAGTTGTTTCAAGATTAAAACCGGTCTGAAAACTCAAGCTTGTGATTGGTTAATTCTGAGTAGAATTTTGAAATTGACCAATGGCAAGGTTGGATTATCAGACTCAGGTGCCCAAACTCATTTTATTTGAAAATATAAATGAAATTTTGATTTTTGATTTAATCATAATGAGGATACCACAGGGATTGCCAGGGTTGTTGGCAGGAAGGCAACAGTCTGATGACAGTATAATTGATCACAGATTTGTAGACTCAAGGAATGGTGTATCATGTTATTAGCTTCCTATTGATGTTGTCAGGTATATCAGCTTCTGTTCCAAATAGTTGTTTTACAGAAATATCAGAGAATAATTGATGTAGTGAAGATTAGAAGTAAATCTACCATGAGCTGTCTTTATACTGTGAAATCATTTAAATTCGCTGGCATGAAATTTCGGGCAAATGGGAAAAAGGACTGTTTCGCGTGGGCTTTAATTCACGGTTTTCAATTTTAGAAATAAAAAAATAAAATTGAAAATTAATATTAGCGCGGTCTTTAATTCGCGCATAAGTCCTAGTGCGAAATACGCAAAAATTCACAAATAAAAATATTTTCACAGTAATTTTCATAATATGAGCCTTGTCATTAGAAAACCAACATAGTGGCTTTGAGACCAGCATGGATCCAGACCAGACTGCGCATCTGCGCAGTCTGGTCAGGATCCATGCTGTTTGTTAATGGTTTCTCTAATTGCAATAGGCTTTGAAAGTGAACAGCATGGATCCTGACCAGACTGCTCTTATGTGCAGGCTGGTCTTGATCCATGCTGGTCGCAAAGCCACTATGTTGGTTTTCTCATGGCGCCGCGCAATTATAGGATGCTTCAGGTGTTCTGCAAAATATAACCTTTGAGTAATGATGCTTATCATACAAAAAGCTTTTATAAATTAACAGTGTTTGTTTTCTTGGTTTTAACTCTTTTATTTTCAACAGTATTGAATTTCTTCCAGTGTAGCAAGCTGTTCTATACAAGTAAACAGCTTACTCACGTACATGCTTTAGAGGTACTGGATAAGGAATAAATGACTTTTCACAAACTGTCTTTATTTAAATATTATTATATTTTCATCTTACGTCTTTTACTTAAAATATTTTTGAGTCATTTTAGACTCTTGATGTTTGATACTGATGTAATTAGGAAGTATTTTGGGGAGAGTGCAATTCTTTTATGTTCATGATTTTATTCCACAATATTGAGAAGTTTTATAACTTTCTCTACTGAGACTGTGTGATGCAGTATATTCTCAGAATAAATGTCACACAGAAGTTCTGTAAACCTTGTAGCCCATAAATGAACTGTTAAAAAAGATGCAATTTTGTTTTAAGTTTGACTCCTGAGACAATTGTGAGAAATGTTTCCTGGCTGGATGTCATTAAAATTCAAGCAGTGCCAGACAACAATGATTAGTGTTAAATGTTTCTGGATTGAAGTTAATGGTGCATTGTAATTGAATTAAACTTTCGTAACAGTCTTTCTCAAAATCTTAAATTTCTTTATTGTGTACAAGAGCCAAAAATCAGTTAATTGTTACAAGATGACTAGATTACATGAGTATAAGTTGGTCAAACTATTGGGAACAAGAGATGAAATATAATGAAAATGTGTTGTTTTTTTCCAGATAAATGTGTCTGTATTTTAAGGTATGAAAGATCAAAGCATATTTCATTTATGAACACCAGATTTTACACTGTGTGCCACTTCTAAAAGTATTTCAAGGATATTCCAATTTTACTCTGAGACAACAATTCTCTCTGTGAGAGATGGAGAGATGGTTATCATCTTGAATTCTGGAGATATCTTGAGTCATCACAAAATGAAATTTTTGTCAATAAAAACTTCAAGGTTTATACACTTATTCAAAGTAAGATTATCCTGAAAATTCCATAAGTATAGATAAGGGTGACATAAAAATTATGTAAATAAAAAAATGAAAAAGAATTTTTCAAAATGGATTTAAATTTGTTCAAAAAGTTTTGAACCAGAGTTGTTTGGAATAATGTTTAATAGAAAAAATTAAATATTTTCATTCAGTATGTAAAATGAAATGGTTAAAAAATCTTGTCATGCAATAAGATGGATCTAACAGTTATACAGGTTTAATTACTGAGAAAGTCACGTAATTTCATGGGTATGAGTTGCCATGGTTTTGGCCAAAATTGTAATTTCATGGGTATATAAACTTGAGGATTTCATTTTAAAATGAATGGGAATTTTATTTGTTTGTTGGCATTCAGCTGTATGAAAGATGATATATATAATTATTAAGCAGTCTTCGAAAACCTAATGAAAATAAAATCCATAAAGGAAAACCTACTGACCTCTGTATACAACAATTCCAGGAGAGATTGAACAAGAGGTAACCTTAGATACACTCTGGACCTCAATATCCTTCCCTTGTATTTGTCCATCCACTGCCGCCGTAACCTTCTTTGACAACACGTTATTCACTTCAACAACGTCCAGCATCACCCCAGACAATTTCTTGTCTAGGTTTTTGCTCATTGTATATTGATCCTGTATTGAATTTTCTAAGTATCGTAACATTCTAAATATTGCTGTGAAGTTTGTTTCATAATCTCTCAGTGTTTTTTCAGCTTTTGACAGCGAATTTTCATGTTTGGATAAAGTTACGTTTATAACATCACTTTTCTTAAGTTCTTCATATAGTTGTTTTTCCATATTATTAAGCCATGATTTCACATCGTTGGAATTTTCTTCTTTTACGACATGTGTCGGAACGTTCAGCGGGAGTAGAGGATTGACTTGGAATGACTTCTCAGGTTCCTTATCTGCTTGCACTGGTGACAAAGCATTGGGACAATTAGAAGTGTCCATTTCATTGACTACAAATGTATATTTGCATTTTGATGTTTTTATTCTTCTTTTGAGACCAGAAATTTTTTCACAAAAGAAGCAGATAGTTAATATGATAGTAACTCGTAAAACTATTGACACTTTCATAGCTGAAACTTCACAAACTCCCGTTTTAATACTTCATAAATGTAATGTTTTCTTGTCAGTGTCCAAAGCAAAAATTATACAGAGGTAATTATTGAGTTTTAATTAATTGTGATAAAGCTGAAACTGTTCTCTATATTTAATAAAATTATCCTTATTTTTTAAACTTTTTTATGTTTTGTTTTTCCTCAGATTGCTATTTTTATAAATAAATGTTCACATAAACTCCAGTATAAATTAATAAGATTTTGTAGCAGTTTCAACAATAGCATAAAGCAGAAAAAGGTATAAACGTTTGTTTCCCTTAAACTTTCCCAGTAGTTATGTCTTAATGTTTATGAAAGAGCACGGTTTTAAATGTGACAGAAAATAGAGAAAACACTCAGTTGTGGTTGCTGATTTAGCGATGCATTAGAAAAAGAGGATGAGCCAGTCAGCGATTTTATATCAATGCATGATTGTACCTCACTGTCGGAATTGGCTGGTATGTGTAAAATTATGCAGACTTTGCAAATTTCACTTTAGACTTGTTGTACGTGAGACATAATTTCACCTTTGGCAAATTTTAATGAAGGGTTTACTTATAAGTAATTTGATGGCTAATTAAACAGTAATGCAGGTATTAAGTTAAGCTGGGGGTGGGGGGTGGGGGGGGAGTGGGGAAGGGGTGTGCACTTCGTCAAAATTCAACGTCACGGGCCTGAGCGTGGAAAAATGTTTCCATGAACAATAATGTAAAAACCACTAGACACAGAATGTTGGAACTTTATAGGATGATTGGACATGCAGAGTTGTTGACTTCTATAGGTTTTAGGGTCACTTCATCAAAGGTCAAGGTCACAGGGGCCTGAGCATGGAAAACCACTTCAAGTCAATAACTTGAAAACCACTTGACCCAGAAAGTAGGGTTAGACATACAAAGTAGATGACCCCTATTTTGATAGGGCATTAGGAGTAGATGGTCCCTAATGATTATGGGGTCATTTGTTCAAAGGTCAAAGTCACAGGGTCCTGAACATGGAAAACCGTTATAGGATCAATAACGTAAGAACCACTTGATGATGACTGGACATGCCAAGAAGTAAAATCACAGGGGCCAGGGCAGAACATGGAAACTCATTTCAAATCCATAACTTGAGAACCACTTGACCCCAAAACATTGAAACTTCATGGGATGGTCGGACATGCTGAGCAGATGATCCCTATTGCGTTTCAGTCATTAAGCAAACCATCAGGGTCTGTTTGACTTTTGCTCCTGTCCCCTTTTGACTTCTTTCCTATTACAACAATGCTTTGGGGTATACATGTGCATTTCTACAAAAGTATCTTTAGTTTTGACCACATTTTGTTTCTACAGTATTTTTTTTTTTATATCTGTGCTCTTTTAGACTTTTGTGAAAACATTAATTCAGGAAGTGGGCAAGTGTCACCTGTATTATCAGAAAGATT
This sequence comes from Mercenaria mercenaria, assembly GCF_021730395.1. Classification (NCBI taxonomy): domain Eukaryota; kingdom Metazoa; phylum Mollusca; class Bivalvia; order Venerida; family Veneridae; genus Mercenaria; species Mercenaria mercenaria. Next base: position 61,464,437 of record NC_069366.1, on the reverse strand, counting down.
TTACCTGAAGTTCTTGCCTGGGGAAGGGGTCACTAGATTTTGGTGGGTCTTTAAATCTTATCATAAAATGGTACATAACAGAACAGGCCTTATAGGATTAATATTGGCCTGTAAGGTTGTGCACCTGGGGTTTTGTTTGGCATTCACTCAGTCAGACCAGAGTTATGGCACATGACTTTATAAAAATATGCTTAAAGTGCCTAAAAATTTCAGTCATACTTATCTCAAAAAGTTTTTGACATAGAGTCAAACATGATCTAGGATTTTTATTCAGTTTGTTTTCAATTGTAAAATGTATTTGCTTTGATATAACACTGTAATTGTGGCCATGGAATTTATGTTTTTTGGCCAAAACAACTGTTTTGTGGTGATCTTTGTTCTTGGATTTCATATGTTGAAAAAGTGAAGGGGCTATATTTTTCTTTCTATTTTGGATTTAAATATTGTGGATTGATGTAAACACAAAATGCAGGAAAATAAGTCCTCGTGAATATAGACAACTTTGCTTTATTTTGTATGTCTTCATTTTATCAGTTGCATCTGTAAGCATATCAATCTTTCATTTTTCTGCATGGGAGACTTTTATGGTATTTTCATTTCTGTATTTTATAGATTATATTGTTAAGCATTACTAAATATACAATATAATTTCATAGAAAGCAGGGCTGAACTTCACAGTATGCAACACTTGATCCTGCTCCATAATAAATAACAGTGTCTGGTATGGAATCAGTCAGACAGCTTTGTTTTATTGGAAATTCTTATGAAAAATAAAATTATCTTCAGTGAGGAATGTTATTAAAATATATTTACTTCATTAGTCAGTTGTAAATTGAAACTCCATACCCATCGTTACCTTGAGGTGTAGAGGGTTTTTTTTTTGTGTAGGGGGGTGTGTATTAATCACTTTCAGTGATAGCTCTAGTTATGTAGCTAAAAACTTTAGTTTTTAGCTTGACTATTAAAAGAATAGATAGAGCTATTGGACTCAGCAATGCATCGGCATCCCTGTTGGCATCCCGGTTTAGTTAAGGTTTTGTATGTAAGCTGGTATCTCAGTATCCACAAATGGGAATGGATTGATACTTCATACACTTGTTCACTGTCATGATCTAACATCCAGTGCACAGGTTTCATAACTCTACTTTTCATTGTTACAAAATTATGCCCCTTTTTCAACTGAGCAGTTTTTGGTTAAGTTTTTGTATCTAAGTTCACACACTTGTCCACTGTCAAGAGTTGATATGCACTGTGCAGCCCTGTTTTGCATTTTTACCAAATTATGCCCCTTTTTAGCTCACAAAGTGCTCAAGGTGAGCATTTGTGATTGCCCTGTGTCTGTTGTCCGTCGTCGTCTGTCGTCCATCATCCATCGTCGTCAACAATTTGACTGTTAACACTCTAGAGGTCACAATTTTGGCCTAATCTCAATGAAACTTGGTCTCTCAATAAAATCTTGGACAAGTTCAATATTGGGTCATCTGGGGTCAAAAACTAGGTCACCAGGTCAAATCAAAGGAAAAGCTTGTTAACACTCTAGAGGCCACATTTTTGACAATATCTGTATGAAACTTGGTCAGAATGTTAACCTTGATGATTTTTAGGTCAAGTTCAAATCTGGGTCAGATGGGGTCAAAAACTAGGTCACCAGGTGAAATCAAAGGAAAAGCTTGTTAACACACATTTATGACTGTATCTTCATGAAACTTGGTCAGAATGTTAACCTTGATGATCTTTAGGTCAAGTTTGAATCTTGGTCATCTGGTGTCAAAAACTAGGTCACCAGGTCAAATCAAAGGAAAAGCTAGTTAACACTGTAGAGGCCGCATTTATGGTCATATCTTAATGACACTTGGTCAGAATGTTAATCTTGATGATTTTTAGGTCAAGTTCAGATCTGGGTCAGGTGGGGTCAAAAACTAGGTCACCAGGTCAAATCAAAGGAAAAGCTTGTTAACATTCTAGAGGCCACATTTATGACTGTATCTTCATGAAACTTGGTCAGAATGTTAATCTTGATGATCTTTAGGTCAAGTTCGAATCTTCATCATCTGGGGTCACAAAAACTAGGTCACCAGGTCAAATCAAAGGAAAAGCTAGTTAACACTCTAGAAGCACATTTATGACTGTATCTTCATGAAACTTGGTCAGAATGTTAACCTTGATGATCTTTAGGTTAAGTTCGAATCTTGGTCATGTGGAATGTGACCTACTGACCTACTTTCTTGTTTTTGTGGGCAGCGAAGCGTGACCACAGATTTACCATACCACAAATTTACGGTCAAAATTCTTATCCGAAACCGAAGAACAAGTAGTTCCATGTCCTCCATAAATTTTACGTAATTCAAGTCTGTTTAACTTTCAGAAAGCTTCTGAGATTCAACATTATCAAAAAATGCACTGCTTAAGTACAAATTTGTCGTAATCTATATTTTATAACAAAAACAACGCGTATGAAAATGAGCATGCTTGCTTTGATCACATGACCAAAACAATTCTTTATCACGTGACCAAAATTAACTATAAATAACCTACAAATTTAGTATAGTACTTCAGCATCATCTGCGTAGATCTATAATCGATCATCCGCGTAGATCTATAATCGGTATTGAAACCAAGTTGCGTCTTTTGTAAACGTTTTAAATTAAAACTCAGTTCCTGCTAGAAAAGTTAATCGAAATTTTATTATTATAACAACACCATAGAGCTTGTTTTGGTCACATCTAACTAGCACGGCGTGCGTTCTATTTTCGGATAAAATTGCACCCGTCCGTTGAACTTAGTAGCATAGAAAAGGGTTTGTGGAAAGATATATTGCATGAAATCAACAGAAGAAGTGTTATCCTATTTATTTTTCATAGAGGAAGATACGATCCTTTCATAATATTTACGTAAATAATTTTTATTTGCACGACTTAGGAAAATAATTGCAGCGGTAACGGAGGGGGCGAAAGATTCGTACCTGTTTCCCGAAAATACGAACATATGTACTTCAGTTTGATTTAATATTACATTCCAGCTGGTGTTTGTGATTGGCATATCATTAAAGGGTATAATTAATTCGAAAGAAACATTATTTTTAACAAAGTTGCCTTTTAATCACTGGTAGGTTTGCTGTGTTTTCGTCCCCAAATATTCACGTTCTGGTGTTCGATTTCTTCTCGGATAATTATGCAATAGTGGGATTCGGAAGACTGCAATGAAATCATTTGAGATCATTCAAACTAAATTAGAAAAGTTTCAGTTTTCAGTATTTGAATTTGAACAATTATATTCGTAAAAATATCCCTTTGGAAGCATAGAATGCAGCCAAGAAGAATAATAGCAGACTCGGTTTGATTGAGTCTATTCATGAGAGGTAATGAAATGTGCCCCCTAGCGCCGGCTTAAGCAAAACTCTATTACACATATGTTGAATGGACTCCATGATCCCAAAGGACCAGAAATTTAACAACACTAAAACATGCATATTGTCATGATTATGAGGCATATTATATTAATCTACAGCTGAAAAATGACTGAATGCAACCCGAAGATCATGATGTGTGCTGATATTGGAGACAGTAGTTGTTGTTTTGGTCCTTTAAAATTGAATGAAACATTTAATTTCATTGTAAATATTCCTTTATGGTTGCTTTTAGTTTAAGGACTATTCTGAAGTGTCTTTTATCTATGTAATTTATGTATAATATATTCATACTCTGCTATTACCAAGATGAGATTTCATTTGAAAATAAATAAGTAAATAAATAAATAAAAAAAATCACCTGTCAATGTCACAGGGGCCTGAACATGGAAACCCGTTTCTGATCAATAACTTGAGGACCACTTGTCCCAGAATGTTGAAACTTCATAGGATGATATGTTGAGTAGATGACCCCTATTGATTTTTGAATCACTTGATCAAAAGTTAAGGTTACAGGAACCAGAACTTTGAAAACAGTTACCAACCAATTACTTTAGAATCATTTGACCCAGAACCTTCAATCATGATGATAGGAATTACAAAGTTGATGACCCTTAATATTCTGGGGTCACGTGACTTAAGGGAAAGGTCACAGAGGCATGAAGGTAGAAAAACTCTGGATCAATAACTTGAGAATCACTTGACCCAGAATGTTGAAACTTCATTATTGGACATGCAGAGTAGATGCCCCTGTTGATTTTGGACTAACTCGAAAGATCAAAGATCAAGGTCACAGGGGCCTGAACATGGAACAGGGTTTACTTGAGAATCATTTGACTCAGAATTTTGTTACTTCATAGGGTGATTGGACATGCCAAGTAGATGATCTCTATTGCAGCTAAACATAAGTGTCTCTTTGTCTTTTGCTCATATCCTCTATTGACTTCTTGCCTAGTACGACTATGCATTGGGGGACTAGGGAGACATGGGCAAATTCTTATTTGAAATTTAGCTGCCCTCATTCGAAGGAGGAGGGGTATATTGGTCACTTGACTTTACTTGGACACTTTTACAAAATATTCTTGTCAGTAAATTTAAAGGAAATGAAATAGCAGTTTGTCCAAAATTTTGAGGAGGGAGTTCACATTTGTAATAAAGAAATGAATTTGTTTATTGTGCAGTCCAATATGATTGATTCAGTCAATTAACAATAATTCAGAATTTCACAAAAGGGAATTTAAATGATTTAGTAAAAACATCTATAGAGATGTTTAAAATGTAATGAAAAAGAATCTCTAAAAACATGTTACAAAAAATGTTAATGTGATAAAATAAATGATACTTAGAAAAAGATACAACATAAAAAGAATGATGGAAAACATTGAGAATGTAAAGAATTTGTTTTATAACATTAGCATTTCATGAATTGTATTTCAATAATTACTCTGATTTTAAAACACATCAAAATGCCAAAATGAAAAGAAAAGACTGTTTTTATTGCTTGTAATATAGTATATCACAAAGTAGAGGAACTGCGGTTTTACACACTCCTCCATATTTTTCAAGTTCGCCTCATTACGGAGCTTGCGAGTATGCTTGAGTTTGTTTTCAGTACAAGAATTTATTAGCATGGCTTAAATTTGAGGAATATGTAGAGCTGTTGCACTCACCTGTTTATCAGTCCTTATTTGGTAAGGATCGAGTCACCACTTGTAGGAATGGATTGAAACCACTGTGACTATCTGACATGTGATGTGCAGGTTCCATAACTCTACTTTTCATTGTAACAAAATTATTTTCCTTTTCCTTTTTATCAGTATTGGTTAAGTTTTTGATGAAGAACTAGAGATAATATACTTACCTGTTCATATGTAACCTTTTTGTAGGTAAGCTGGCATCTTATTAACAACTTAAAGGAATTGACCAAAACTTCGCATGTTACATTGATGTCTTCTGGCACCTCTTGTTTCAGCTTGTTTATGTTGAAAGCTTTACGCATTTTTGTATCACTGTTGAGTCGGCTTTCCTGGAAAAACCTGGGCTGTTCTTATATGAAAAGGTGCGGTTGTGATCCCTGTGGGGCTGAAACCCTTGACCTCTTATATGAGTTTCCGACACCTTAAAATGTACAATTTAACATGAAACAGCAAAACAAAACAAAAAATAGTAGCAATTAAAGAATTAAAATAATCAGTAAATCTTAGAGTGTGAGAGTGCTGTCCCATCAGTTATATAATTTAGCTGAAATACAGAATAAAATACAGATGGATTATCAACAGATAATAATAATGTGGTGTAAACTTTTTCCTGAAAAAATCTTCACCAAAGAGCAAGACTTGAGAATAAGATATTTCTAAATGTTATAATGAACCAATTTTATACCCCATGAGGACAAAGATGTGAGGCATTTTGTTTTCTTACTTGAGCAGTTTTTATACGCTCGTTTGAAAAACGGGACGTATTATGGGAACACCCCTGACGCGCAGATAAGCGGGCGGGCGGGCGGCGTCCACAGACTTTGTCCGGAGCATATCTTGTTCATGCATGGAGGGATTTTAAAACTTGGCATAGTTGTTCACCATCATGAGATGGAGTGTCATGCGCAAGAACCAGGTCCCTAGGTCTAAGGTCAATGTCGCACTTAGAGGTCAAAGGCCAAATTCAAGAATGACTTTGTCCGCAGCATATCTTCTTCATGCTTGTAGGGATTTTGATGAAACATGACACAATTGTTCACCATCATGAGATGGAGTGTCGTGCACAAGAACCAGGTCCCTAGGTCTAAGGTCAAGGTCACACTTAGAGGTCAAAGGTCAAATTCAAGGATGTTTTGTCCGGAGCATATCTTCTTCATGCATGGAGGGATTTTGATGAAACTTGGCACAATTGTTCACCATCATGAGATGGAGTGTCGTGCACAAGAACCAGGTCCCTAGGTCAAAGGTCAAGGTCACACTTAGAGGTCAAAGGATACAAGAATGAAAACTTTGTCCAGAGCATTTCTTCTTCATGCATGGAGGGATCTTGATATAACTTGGCACAAATGTTCACCACCATGAGACAGAGTGTCCTGCGCAAGAACCAGGTCCCTAGGTCTAAGGTCAAGGTCACACAGAGGCCAAAGGTGAGATACAAGAATGACTTTGTCCGAAGCATATCTTCTTCATGCATGGAGGGATTTTGATGTAACTTAAGACAATTGTACACCATCATGAGATGAAGTGTCATGCGCAGGTCCCTTCTTTAGAATTACTTCCCTTTGTTGTTACTATAAATAGCTTACATTGTAACTTTTTCATTACTGGTCGTAGGGAAAAATCAAGACCACTTTTCTGTAGTACAACATGCATGTTACATCCAATTCTGAGGTGTATTTTGACCTGTCTCTACCAGGTAAGGATTTTTGTGTGGACTTACATTTTTTTGGGGGGCGGGGGGGGGGAGGATTTTTTTTTTAAAGATTAACTTCCCTTAGTTGTTACTATAAATAACTTATATTGTAACTTTTTTATAATTGACCGTAGGGAAAAACCAAGAGCACTTTAATGTGGTACAAACATTGATGTTACTTTCAAATTTTAGGTGTATTTTAAGGTATCTCTACCTGGTAAGGAGTTTTTGTGTGGATTTAGAAAAACAAAAGAATTACAATAATTAATAAACAACCACAAAATTAAAATTCTATTTGCAAAAACAGGTGCTAGTGTAAAGAAATTTGCTGTGACGGGCGTATATTGTGACATTCTGGCACTCTTGTCTTCACCAGTTTTCACGAAACCTGCCATGATCACAGTGCTTACATATTGACTATTAATAAGCAGCGAGATGGTCTCAGTCAATGTTGATAGCTAGCAAGGTTGGATTTGTTTGTCCAAAGTATGGAGCCTTAAATATCTTCTTGCAAAAATTGACTGTTGACGTTTGATTGTAAAGTTGATTTCTTGTGATAAAGTGCATCTTTGTGGTGAGATGTTAATACTATTATTTGCACATCAGACATTCAGATCAAGGTTTCACTTATATGTGAAAGCACTAGACTATTCAGTGTGTATGTGAAGTTTGGATATATGTGAGTACAGACTTATTGTTTGTTTGGATCAAAGCAAACATGAAATGGACAAAATTAATGATTTCACAATATTTGAATTTGAAAGTTCTAAAAACAACTACCCTTTCTGTGTTACATACCATACGTTCTCGCATACAAGGCGCACTCGCTTATAAGACGCATCCCGACATTGGACATGCAATGTGGGGTCTTTTCAACTAACCCTCATATAAGACACGGTCATTTTTTTATATCAACAATGTCAAATATTTGTAGAGATGCATTATTTTTCGAGCATGATGTGTTTTGGGAAAAATAAAATGGTAAAATCGCCGATTTTTTTTTTTGTGAAAAAAAAAATGCAAACTTCAGTCATTAAATTTTAAAATATATAATAGCTTATATACAATTAGTTTTCTGTGATAAACACATTGAAATGAATTAGAAACGGAGAAAGAACTTACGTCTACAAAACAGCCGAAATTTTGACGATATTTGCCGATGTTGCACAATGAAATAAAATAAAGTATTTTTAAAAATATATTTTTATGTATAATAAAATGCATATAAATAATCAAGATACGGCGAAAATACGTCTAGAAAAGATTGGCGTTATTCACCAAGATTATTCAAAACTTTGCAGACTTGTTTAATAAAAAGTAAATCCTTTTTTGTATGTAATAAAATACATTTTAGCTCCTAGGAAACGGCGAAATTACGTGTACAAATTGGTAGAAATTTTGACGATATTTGCCGATGTTACTCAACGAAATAAAATAAAGTATTTTAAAATGTATTTTTATGTATGATAAAATGCATTTAAATAACCAAGATTCAGCGAAAATACGTCTAGAAAATATTGGCGTTATTCACTAAGATTATTCAAGAGTTTGCAGACTTGTTTTATAAAATGTAAAACTAAACAGAATGTTATAAAAAATCCTATTTTGTACATAATTAAATACTAGGAAACGGCGAAATTACGTCTACAACTCGGCCGAAATAATATCGCCGATTTTATTGCTGGGCTTTCAAATATGACACGTGTCAATCAATCATAGCTAAATGACATCTGCCAGTCAAATACAGGTATGCCCACTTCGATATATTACCTAATCGTGTTCGAGTTTCGAGTAGCTAGGCATCTCTACATGCTCGTCATTTGGCAAGAAGATTAGTCCAAAATAATTTCCGTTCGCCATTCTTTGAAGATGCCGAAGTTTGACATCAATCAGTGTCAATCACAAAGCTGTTTATTTGCGGATCTGAAGCATCAAATATTTCATAACGCGTGTGTTTTAACACCCTAAAACAGTTCTCTGTAATTGGTGCCAATTAACTTTTAATTGTTTTCGGTTTGCGGGCTGTGAAATATTTCTATGTTCAGTTACTGTCCATTACAATTTACAAGTTAATTTAAAGCCAATACATTCTGGTGTTTTAAAAGGAAAAATAATACATTTGTAAAAATATTTTGAATCGTAAAATAAATTAGTATCGATTTTTATAGCGGGCCGAAATACGGTACGTGCCGTTACAGATTTTATCACTGCTATGCAAATGGCTGCCAAAAAACGAAAGTAGCAGTTTGCAGTGACAGAAATGAAGATGTACTGAGCTGTAATTTGAAGATTTTTTAAGTTTTTTTTTAAATTTTCTTGTAGAGCGCGCTTCTAAGACGCGTCCCACTCTTAGGCCTGGAAATATGACTCCTAAAAATAGAAGTCAAAAGTTTTTTTGGCCTTACATCAGATCAAAACAATTAGTTACACAATATTTGAGCTCTTTTGACATTAAACTTGTTTTTTTTTTCTGGGTATATTTGTATTTTGTGTATTTTTACAAAATTCCAGGCATTACAAATGCCAGAAACAATAAACATCCTTGTTACACGGGTTGCATCATCTTGATGTATTTATAAAGTCCTTAGTTTTAGCAGCAGTACATTATTACACCCACCTGCCGCTAACCACATTGCACTTTGTAAACTTCAGAATACCTACTCGGAAAGAAGCAAAAATGCTGAATTTGCAGAAACTGTATAATTACTTAAATTACTGTAACACGACTACTTAAAAATTATTACTTATTTTCACATATGTTTTATTGGTTTCATATTTTATTACGTATGTTATGAAAATTTTAGGAGCACTTTTTCCCTCAGATCATTGATAGTGAATACTAAATTTTACAATTTTAATTAAACTGAAAGATATGATTGAAAACATTCCTGGTGTGACTGTCATTAATTGGAATAGTTGCAAATAAATATTTTCTTGAGGCAAGTTTTTTTTAATTTGAATTTAATTGGTCTATCAGGCATGTCAGTTTATTGCTCTGTGAAGTTTTCAATCTTTTATTATAAATAGTAAATATTCTTGATATTTACCGCTACTACAAAATATCAGTTTGGCAGTCAAATTCATTAGGTTCAGGTCAGGTTAGGTTAGGTTAGATCAGTCCAGTCCAGATAAGGCCAGTTTAGTCCAGTAAAGTTCACAGCTCAAGTTCAGTCCAGGTCAGTCCAGTCCTCACTCTCTACAGCCCATGCTATTTCATTCCAGTACATTTGAATAATTATACAGTTATTTTCATATGGTCAGATTAGGAGAAAACGCAGTGACTTGTACACAACACCACCTCTCACTGAGGCTTTTAATTTATTTCTGACTTGTGCTCGATCTGACTCATACACCACGTCTGACTGGTGAACACCTCAGATTTATGCTCCATCTCTGACTCGTGCTCCACCTCTGACTGAGGTTCATACTTTGACTAGTGCTCCGAGCAGTGCACCACTTCTGACTCGTGCTCCTACTCAGACTTGTGCTCCTGCTCTGACTTGTGTTCTTCCTCTGACTTGTGCTCCATCTCTGACTTACTCTCAACTTCTGACTCATATCTCTGATTTGTGCTCCATCTCTGACTTGTTCTCCCCCTCTTATTATGCAGAATCCAGTAACTCTTCTTGAATTCTGTGAAAATCATGTTATGTATCAAACAGACTAATTCATTAGTTCACCTTTTAGGGGAGCCCACTCAGTTAGCTCAGTATGAAGAGCATAAAAATATGAATTAAGAGATCGAGAGTATGATCTCTGGGCACAGCAAAATTATATTATGTACCCCAATACTGTTTGGCAGAAGGCTGTGTGTCTTAGTAACTTGCCTTTCAGATTTCTAACCAATGTGTGAATGTTGCTAGTTACTTGTGGAGAAAATTTAATGTGGTATACATAATACAGAAACACCTATGTAAGGTTAATTACAAAAAAACTAAACTTTTCAAGGATAAACTGTTTCAAAGAAACAGAAGTTGTTCAGCATTCAGTGGGGTAGCTACTAGTATGTATTGGAGTTGACTGTTAAAGTATGGACCACACAGGCTATCAAGATTGCATGTCAAGATCAATTTAGATGTTGTTGTTTTTTTTTTTGTTCAGGTACCGTGGTGGAAATCTACCAGTTAAAACTTTGTTATAATTGTGTATGTGGTCTGTGTTTCTTCATGATTGAATTTCATGTCAACTTTTAAATAGATAGAAACCACAAGAAGACACTAAAATAAATTTGTAAATCAGTATTATTTACAGTTAATTGATATTTAATGAGATTTCAGCTTAATTCCTTTTCAGTTGTATTGAAATTTACTGAGTTATTAACACAATTGAAAACTTTTGTTCATATTTTATGAACTTCATAACGGTTAGAAGGTTACAAGTAAATATATTGACATAGAACTCACTGTGTCTTCCCCCACCTTTTTTTAAGAAAATAAAAATGGACATAGAAATGACCATTCCACCTAACCTTCTGTCACACTTTTTGGGTTTGTGTCCTGTTAGTTACTGTGCCATTCAAGATCACATTGCACAAAATGTTGACACAAGAGGACATGTTGCACACAGTACCCTGGCCCAGTGTCTTGCCAAGAAATCAAAGTTTATTGGGGTCTGCTTCTTGTCTGCCCAGTGGAGATAATGTTCATGAGTTCATGAAAAGTTCATGAATTGCTCATGATGTGTTCATGAACAATTATTCATGAAGAGTTCATGAACAGATTTGAGATGGTTCATGAACAAAACATCTTTAGCAGACTTATTTCATAAACTGTTCATGAACTTTCATGAACATTGAAATATTCATTCATTATACACAAAACTTAAGTTTATTTCCTTTTTACAGTAATGAATAAGTTCATGAACTGTTCATGGACTTTCATGAACATTAAATTCATAATGTCACATGGTAAGTTTCCATTATTTTGTTGCATGCTGGGAAATGTGATTCAGCAATTTTTAGCTCATCTGATTTTTTGGAAAAAAAATGATGAGTTATTGTCATCACTTGATCAGCATTGGCATCGGCATTGCCTGGTTAAGTTTTATGTTTAGGTCAGCTTTTCTCCTAAACTATCAAAGCTATTGCTTTTAAACTTGCAACTCTTGTTCACCATCGTAAGCTGACCCTGTACAGTAAGAAACATAACTCCATTCTGCTTTTTGCAAGATTTATGGCCCCTTTTGGACTTAGAAAATCAGTTTTCTTGGTTAAGTTTTTTGTTTAGGTCAGTTTTTCTCCTAAACTGTCAAAGCTATTGCTTTGAAACTTGCAACACTTGTTCACCATCATAAGCTGACCATGAACATCAAAAAACATAACTCCATCCTGCTTTTTGCAAGAATTATTGTCCCTTTTGGACTTAGGAAATCAGTTTTCTTGGTTAAGTTTTATGTTTAGGTCAGCTTTTCTCATTAACTATCAAAGCTATTGCTTTGAAACTTGCAACAGTTGTTCACCATAAGCTGACTCTGTACATCAAGAAACATAACTCTTTCCTCCTTTTTGCAAGAATGATGGCCCTTTTTGGACTTAGAAAATCATGTGTAGGACAATATTTCTATCATACAAAAAAATCAGATGAGCGTCGGCACCTGCAAGGTGGTGCCCTTGTTTAGAAGTTCTCATACTACAGCAAGAAATGGTTTAATAGGAACACAAGTACACTGAATATTAAATAAGTAATTATGGTTTTGTCAGAATTGTCCATGTTAAAAAATATAGAATCCTTTTAAAATGTCACAATTTTTAGCTCACCTGAGCTTTTGTGATCGCCCTGTGTCCGTCATCAGTCGTCCGTCCGTCCGTCGTCAACAATTTGACTGTTAACACTCTAGAGGTCACAATTTTGGCCTAATCTTAATGAAACTTGGTCACCCTTGTAAAAATCTTGGGACGAGTTCGATATTGGGTCATCTGGGGTCAAAAAATAGGTCACCAGGTCAAATCAAAGGAAAAGCTTGTTAACACTCTAGAGGTCACAATTTTGGCCCAATCTTAATGAAACTTGGTCAGAATGTTACCCTCAATAAAATCTTGGACAAATTCGATATTGGGTCATCTGGGGTTAAAAACTAGGTCACCAGGTTAAATCAAAGGAAAAACTTGTTAACACTCTAGAGGTCACACTTTTGGCCCAATCTTAATGAAACTTGGTCAGAATGTTACCCTTAATAAAATCTTGGATGAGTTCGATATTGGGTCATCTGGGTTCAAAAACTAGGTCACCAGGTCAAATCAAAGGAAAAGCTTGTTAACACTGTAGAGGCCACATTTATGACTGTATCTTCATGAAACTTGGTCAGAATGCTACTCATGATGATCTCAAGGTCCAGTTTGAATCTGGGTCATGTAGGGTCAAAAACTAGGTCACCAGGTCAAATCAGAGGAAAAGCTAGTTAACACTCTAGAGGCCACATTTATGACCATATCTTAATGAAACTTAGTCAGAATGTTAATCTTGATGATCTATAGGTCATGTTCAAATCTGGGTCAGGTGGGGTCAAAAACTAGGTCACTGGGTCAAATCAAAGGAAAAGCTTGTTAACACTAGAGGCCACATTTATGACTGTATCTTCATGAAACTTAGTCAGAATGTTAATCTTGATGATCTTTGGGTCAAGTTCGAATCTGGGTCATATGGGGGTCAAAAACTAGGTCACCAGGTCAAATCAAAGGAAAAGTTAGTTAACACTTTAGAGGCCACATTTATGACCATATCTTAATGAAACTATCTTGATGATCTTTAGGTCAATAGGTCAGGTGAGCGATACAGGGCCTTCATGGCCCTCTTGTTTAGTTTGGTATCTAAATTTCAGCCTTGAGATTTAAGTAAATTATACATTATTTAACTCAATGTTTGTATTTTATGCAGAAATTGTTTACTTCCTATTGTGCCCCCACCCAGTTTATTGTTTTGCTCATGTCATTTGTTAAGTGGGTAAAATGTCATTGTCACAGTGACTGACACTCAAAAAAAAAGTCTCTGGCCACTAACTGAACAACACGTCAGATTTCATAGGAAGGGCCATTGGCTATGGTCAGTCTGCTAAATAATTGTAAATGTTGTTTGTGTCTCCTTCCAAGATCTGAGGTTTTCTACATGTGGAAACTTTCATGAGCTGTTCATGAAATGCTCGTGAATTATTCATGATCTGTAAATAGAACTATATCCAGTTCTTGATTAAATTTACAAATTATTCATGAACAGATTTTAAGAATTTTGTCATGAACAGTTCATGAATAAATACTAAAATATGTTCATGAATTAGATAATGAACAGGATATAGTCACATATTCATGAATAGTTCTGTTCATGAATTTATACATGAATAAATTCATGAACAGTTCATGCATTAAGGAATTTTAATATTATATGGTTTAAATGTTCTAAAATAACAATACATAATTATGTCAAGCATAAGACCTCTAGGCTGAAAGTTCAAAGGTCAAGGTCACACCTAGAGAACAAATGTGTTATAGAGTCTGTTTCTTGTCCAGTCCATAAATTTTCATTCATCTAGGGATCGTAATATTACTTGGCTTAAATTTTCCCAGTAACAGGAAAATGTATCAGGCACAAAACCCAGGTCCGAAGCTCAAGGTCAAGCTCACACTTTTGAGGTCAAAGGTTGAAGGCATCTGTTTAAGAAGAGGCCCATAACTTCATCAAGGTAATAAAATTTCTTGACACAAATGTTATCGGTATGGAAACAATATGTCGGGTACAAGACCCAGATCCATAGGTCAAAGGTCAAGATCAATTAATTATAGGGTCTGTTTGGTATTTGGTCCATTAACTTGCTCGTCTATCAACAGTTTAAATTCCTTGACATATGTATAGTTTTAGTAATAATGAAAATGAGAAAAGAAATGAAACTAGGACTGTTTCCCTCAAGTCAACAAACATTTTCATGTTTGTTCATCCTTCAAGGGTTCTAATAGTACATGGTACCAATTTTATGCTGAACACATTACAAGAATGTGTCACATGCAAAATCCAGGCCCAAAGTTCCCAAGTTTTCAAAGGAAACAAATATCATTTCTGAATCAAATAGATTCAAAGTCAAGGTCACGCTGTGGAGTTCATAACAGTTACTGTGTTATCAAAAAATTGTTGTAAATTTTCTATAACAAAGCTTATTGTTAGTTCTTGTTTAATATAATATGTTTGCAAGAATGTCCTGGGGATGTTGTTACCAATTCTGTAACAGTGCAAAATTACTAACATATGAGAAATTACCAGTTACAGGTTTCTAAGGAATTTGGCATTAAGTTTTCTAGATGAATGAGTTTTATAATACATTATATTGCAGTATTCATTATCAAAAATGTTCAACATCAGTGAGTATTAATTTCCCGGAATGAAAACAAAAGCTGCTGATGCAAATAAAGAGGAACTTTATATAAAGTATTGCTGAGAATTTTTAAAAAATTTTGTTCTGTCCCCATGTATAGCGGTATCATATATATAAGCTGTAAAAGCAGAAATTTTCCCAAGAGTTTAATTTTCACTATATTTGCAATGTCTCTCACCTCAGGTAAATAACTATAAGTGTATAATGGGTAAGACAAATCAACACAATCTTGGATCTGATACCAGTTCATAAACATTGTAGAAGCTCTGTTTGCTAGTAATAAAGTAAGCAGAATGAGTATTAACTATGAAAACATTTTCAGTGTGTTATCATTCAGTATCTTGTGTGATGATAGAGCTTTCTCTGGCAGACAATGGATAACAAGAAGATATTTCAATTACGAAAACAATAGAAACTTGATTTACTAAATCATGTCTGCAGATAAACTGCAGATTACACAAATGAGGTGTAAACAGGAAGCTAGTTAGAGAGATATCATCATAATGATAATACCAGTCTACTTTGTGTCTGCTACAAAGATTAACCAGTCTCAAAATGCTGTCTTGCCATTGGTCAATTGCTAGACTGTGTTCTGAAGCAACCAGTCAGAACCTGTAGTTTTGAGACATGTTATAACTTTGAGTCATGATCTTGTGTCAGTCTGAAGGACCAAGGTTAATAAGATTTAGGTCAAGAAATGAATTTGTTTAAATCATTTACTCTTATGTTCACTAAGTACCGTAGATACCCGTGTATAATGCGCACCCGTGTATAATGCGCACCCCCGATCTTAGTCCAAAATCCTGGGAAAAAAAAAAAAAAAAAAAAAAAAAATTTTGGTCAATTTTGAGGTGGATGGAAAACGAAAGTAGAGTTTACATCGACACCGGTAATAAATTTTATCTCCACGTCGGAGAGCAGCATCGGTCTCACGGTACTATCGATTTTTGTTTTCTCGAAAATAAAACCAGTAAATTATTGTTATATTTGTTGTTTTACCTTTTTTAATCCACTATTTTGAATAAATAAATAGCAGCTGATTCAATATTTCGGAATGGTATCTTTCAAAATGACATGAGCTTCTCAATTTAAACTGATAACAAAAGGTGTGATAGTCTTTTTGTCACGATCATAAAGCCAGTAATTACCGGCAATCAACGTGTCACCTAGTGTCAATTATGTTGTTCACAGTTTGATCTCGGTTAAAGATAATTCTCGATCTTTAATTAGTAACATAATTTTTGTGATTTATAAACATTTCTTTCGTCAAAATACTTTTAAATTTATATGAAATTAATTTTGTTTGAAAGAAAAATAAACAATTTGATCTTTTACGGAACGTAACGGCAGTCTTAGATTTTAGCGGAGACAGTAAGCGCGGGGAGTAGTTTCCCTTTACCAAAATGGCGAACATCGGTAACAAACTTGTTTTGAAGTTGGAAAATTGTCTATACCTGTGTATTATGCGCACCCACGATTCGGGGGTGGTCCCGGGGGTCAAAAAACTGCGCATTATACATGGGTATCTACGGTACACATGTTAAATTTTTGCTGGAAGTATTTTTAGTGCAGTTTGGCATGACTTAGTTTTTTACTTCTTGGTAATAGCTTTCTAACTTTCATATATTAAAGGGTCGCTTAGCTCAATAGGGAGAGCGCTAATCTATGGATCGCAGGGTCTTGAGTTCTATCCCCGGACGGGGCGTATGTTCTCCTTGACATTGTGTCTGATATCATTCGTCCTCCACCTCTTATTCATGTGTGGAAGCTGGCAGTTACTTGCAGAGAACAGAAGCCAGGAACACAGAGTTACGTTTTACTGCCCTCCGAAAAAAGGTGTTAAACCCAAAACAAACAAACAAACAAACAAAATTTAATATTAAAGGGGAGTAATAGTAAAATTTTATGAATACAATAAAATGTACATTTCTAATAAGGCCTTAAAAAATTCTTTGTTTCTGGTAACATGCTCAAAAAAATTAGGGTAGGTAGATTGGAATTTTTTTTTTTTTTTTGAATTTTTTTTTATTAAATGGGACTTTTCGGAATTATTTTTGTGTCAAAAAATGTATACAAATAAGGGGGTTATACCTTTATAGCATCAGTAAGTTGATTTCTAACATCCCTGACCAAAGCAGAAAAAGTTCAGTTTTGCAACTTTTTGTCAAAAAGTTGAAAAAAAATTTCTCCAAGGCATTTAGGGTCAGGCCAAAAATTTAGGGTAGGTCGGGATATCGGAAACGAACAATTTTTAGCTCGACTATTCGAAGAATAAGGGAGCTATCCTACTCGCCCCGGCGTCGGCTTGAGCGTGAGCGTGAGCGTCACACAAATGTTAAAGTTTGCGTACCACCCCAAATATTTTCAAAGTCCATTGAGATATTGCTTTCATATTTTGCATACTTGTTTACCATCATGACCCCAGTCTGTAAAAAGGAGGAGGCAACTCTGTCAAGCATTTTGACTGAATTATGACCCTTTTTCGACTTAGAATAAATGTTAAAATTTGCGTATCACCCCAAATATTTTCAAAGTCCATTGAGGTATTGCTTTCATATTTTGCATACTTGTTTACCACCATGACCCCAGTCTGTAAAAAGGAGGAGGCAACTCTATCAAGCATTTTGACTGAATTATGGCCCCTTTTCGACTTAGAATAAATGTTAAAGTTTGCGTACCACCCCAAATATTTTCAAAATACATTGAGGTATTGCTTTCATATTTTGCATACTTGTTTACCATCATGACCCCAGTCTGTAAAAAGGAGGAGGCAACTCTATCAAGCATTTTGACTGAATTATGGCCCCTTTTCGACTTAGAATAAATGTTAAAGTTTGCGTACCACCCCAAATATTTTCAAAGTACCATTGAGTATTGCTTTCATATTTTGCTACTTGTCTGAATATGGCCCCTTTTCGACTTAAAAATATGCTATTGTAATGTTAAGTTTTGACTCATTGCTTATATTATATATCAAGCATGAGAATAGTCGAGCGCGCTGTCCATTGACAGCTCATTGTTTTTTTTACGCCTAAGGACCTACTTATGCCTTATTAATCCCCTCGCTACAAGTGGTGGGGGTTATAGGAATGGTCTTCCGTCATCCTTCCGTCGTCTTCTGTCTTCCGAGCTCACATTTGATACTAGTGGCTATAGGATGTCATTCATTCCATAAGCTTTTTTGGCTATTTTTTCTTACGTGGCTAAAAGAACAATAGAGAGAACTAAAAGTAGCCACAAAGTATCCATAGTAGGAACGTCCGTCTTCCATCTGTCCGTCCTGTCGAAACACTCGTGTCCGCTCTATATCTCCTAACCTTGAGGATTTTATGAAACTTGGGTCAAATGATCCTCATCAAGACGATGTGCAGAACCCATGAGTTAGCCTTGTCAGCTCAAGGTCAAGGTCACAACTCAAGGTCAAAGGTTTGAGTCTTCCATTTTGTGTCCACTCTATATCTCCTAAACCCCTTGAAGGAGTTTTATAAAACTTGGGTCAAATGATCACCTCATCAACACAATGTGCAGAACCCATGAGTCAGCCATGTCAGCTCAAGGTCAAGGTCACAACTTAGGGTGAAAGGTTTGAGCCTTCCATTTTGTGTCTGCTTTGTATCTCCTAAACCTCTTGAAGGAATTTTATAAAACTTGGGTCAAATGATCACCTCATCAAGACGATGTGCAGAACCCATGAGTCAGTCATGCTGGCTCAAGGTCAAGGTCACAACTTAGGGTGAAAGGTTTGAGCCTTCCATTTTGTGTCTGCTCTATATCTCCTAAACCACCTGAAGGATTTTCATCAAACTTGGGTCAAATGATCGCCTCATCAAGGCAATATGCAGACCTAATGAGTCAGCCATGCTGGCTCAAGGTCAAGGTCACAACTGAAGGTCAAAGGTTTGTGCCTTCCATTTTGTGTCTGCTTTGTATCTCCTAATTCCCTTGAAGGATTCATATGAAACTTGGGTCAAATGATCACCTCATCAAGGCGATGTGCAGAACTCATGAATCAGCCATGCCAGCTCAAGGTCAAGGTCAAAACTCAAGATAAAAGGTTTTAGCCTTTCATTTTGTGTCCGCTCTGTATCTCCTAAACCCCTTGAAGGAATTTTATAAAACTTTGGTCAAACGATCACCTCATCAAAACGATGTGCAGAACATATGAATCAGCCATGCCAGCTCAAGGTCAAGGTCACAACTTAGGGTGAAAAGTTTGAGCCTTCCATTTTGTGTCCACGCTGTATCTTCTAAACCCCTTGAAGGATTTTCATCAAACTTGGGTCAAATGATCACCGCATCAAGAAGTCGTGAGTCAGCCATGTCAACTCAAGGTCAAGGTCACAACTCAAGGCCAAAGGTTTGAGCTCTGTATCTCCTAAACCTCTTGAAGGATTTTCATGAAACTTGAGTCAAATGATCACCTCATCAAGACGTTTTGCAGAATTCATGAGTCAGCCATGTCAGTTCAAGGTCAAGGTCACAGCTAAAGGTCAAAGGTTTACCCTTTCACTATCCATAGCATTGGCGGGGGATTTAGCTCTCTTTCAGACTGCCTTGTTCTAATATGCTTTTCTCTGTTAAACACTCTTACGCTAGAATGACGTCACGTTAACGTGCGGTGACGTCAGTGTTTTCGTTGCGACCAAGAAAGAGCGCTACTATATTTTATCTACTGTTTTAGATTAAGGGCATATTAGAATTGAAATAATTTATAGCAAAACCATGTTTTAACACTATTTATACACTCGGGCGGTAATACGTCGCACAGATAATTTCACAAGGGCTGTGCCCTTGTGAAATTATTACACCCGACGTATAACCGCCCATCGTGCATAAATAGTGTTAAAGCACTCTTTAGCTATAAATTATTTCTTTATTCATTTTTGCCCTGTTGGGTAGAAGTGATGAAATAACTGAATGTACTAAAAAAATGACAAAATTCTTTATATCTAATGTAACCAGTACATAGATTGCAGATCTACGGATCATTGGATTGTATTTCAGTCCCTTGGTATTCTCTGAGACTATTTAATAGAAGACATTGTTTCAGAAATGAATCATCTACCACTGATTCATGTGGAGAAGATTGCAACTACTTGCAGAGAACAGATTTTACTGGCACAGTATCCAGTAAAAGGGTAACTGACATCCCCCCAATCCCCCCCCCCCCCCCCCACCCCAGCATACACACACATTGGTAAGTTAAGTGAAATACGGTTGGAAAACAGTGCTGTAAACCCAGATAAAACAGCTTTTGAAAAAGAAGAACAACTGACTAGATGGAAAGATGCTATTCCTTAGATACAAGACCATCCTTAGATATTTGCTTACAGTAAGACAGTGTGTATGAAGGAGTCTGCGGTGTGACACAAAGCATACACCCACATAATAAACAGTGGGGCAATCATGTTGCAAATATTTCTGCATGTGCATTCAAATTCTTTTCAGTTTATTCATCAAAGTTCATTCCAGCTTCTAATGAAGACAGTAAATGTTTTCTTTACTGAAGCTTCAAGTGAGACATTTATAAGTCAGGTTTTTGTGAAGATTTTGGCATGAGAGATTTTTACTGTCTTTGAAAATTAATCTTTCAGTCTGTAATTGTTTTGTGGAGATGCAGATTCAAGAATCATGGAAGCCATTAATATTTGTCCTATCAAATTTGCTTAGTGAAATGAAGTTGAAGAATTAAGTAGAAAATTGTGTAAGTTTTTTGGGGGCCATTCTTGAAATGGCAAGTACAAAAAGGGGGAGATTTCTTGCCATATGTAGGTACTGTCACCACATATGATTATTTGTCTTAATTAGTGATCAGATCTTCATTTACAGAGTAATTGCCCTTTATAAAGGAAAAAATACAAATGAAAAAAAAAAATCTGTTATGGCAAGACCCTTTATTTCTAGATTGTACCTATGTTCAGCAAGCACAAGATTCTTACCAGTATCCTAGTTTGAGCCCTTTTTTCTGCTTAGTAACTTTTACCATGGGTAGATTCTTTAAATCAGCTTAAGTGTGGAGATGTAAAGTTCTAAAAAAATTAGCGGAAACATTGCTGCATGTTTGGTTTTCAGATACAAGGTATTTTATTTTAAAAATGTTAATTAGTCACATTTTCCAAGTTGATTATTCAGTACAGAAATAGCCGCTTTGTTGATTAATCGTGCTCAGATCATGCCACTTACAAAAATAGCTGATTGTTGATAAATCAGTGAAAAATGGCATGGTTGTTGATTACTGTGAAATCATTATATTTCATGGGGGATTAATTTTCGTGGATTTCATGGTTGGGCTGATCCACGAATTCAAATCCCCTCAAATATATCGCCATCTGAAGTTGTTTTCATGCGAAATTACCCCACCCACTACGTTTTCCATATCAAATATTTCTACGCTCCGATTTTAACTTCTAGCGATAAAATACTAGTTCATATCGTAAAACAGAATTTAAACTGCAAAGATGCGCTGTTAGAAGTCATAGTAAGAAACAAGAAATCGTCGAGGGGAAAAGGGTCTAAGAAAATTTTCATGTTCAAACATGGCCGTGTACATTGCAGAACTTTAACCAGGTATCTTTCGTGGAAGCATTGATGGATATATTGAACCTTGTGCAGAATTAATCAGTTTATATATTTTAACTCAAATAATTTCTCAACAAAAGAAATCATTGACTTACTAGCACATTTCATTGAATCAGTGTTAGGTCGGGACAAATACGCCTTTTGTCAGAATATTTGCAAGGACTTGGGACAAAAGTGGCAAATACACTTGACGGCATGATTGTTGATAAATCAGTAAAACATGGCATGGTTGTTGTTTAATCAGAACAAAAATAGCCTGATTGTTGATAAATCAGTAAAAATAAAGCCTGATTTGTTATTAATCAGTACAAAAAATGGCATAACATCAAAAATTACCAGTATTACTGTAGAGTTGATAGATGAAAAAGGTATACATGTGTCGTTTGAACAGATACATATCACTAGATTTAATATGGCTATTTTGTGCAATATTAAATCAGTAATAAATGCTTGATCAACATTTTGAACTGTTCTTTGATTTTGTTATGAATATTTTTTATTCATATGCTTTTATCACGCCTTACAAAGTAGGAAGAATATATTGTTCTGTTTTTGTCAGTCATTCTGTCAAATACCTTGGTCAATAGATTAAAGGTCAAGTTGTAAATGAAAATAATGTTGAATCACTTTGGCCTGCATTGGTCTGAATGATTGCCTGTAGTCACAAGATGACCCCTATCATTTATGGGTATATAGGTAAAAGTCAAGGTCAAAGTTACCTCTAGACTAAATTATCAGCTATAATTGGAAGATGACCCCAATTTTATTTTATTGTTACATGTGGCAAGTATTTGAGGAGTCAGAAGGTCAAGGTCAAATTGATATCGAAAGGAAAAATATTTAAAATGCTTGGACCTGTACCAAATAACATTGAACTTTATAGCATGGCTGTGTATTGATTTTTGTCATTAATTGAAAGGTCAAGGTCATACTATACTTGCATTGATAGTACCTCATACCAGACCTTATGAGAGCATTATGTGTTTTACAAACTTGATATCAGCATTGTAATAATATATGAATTAGCTGTTTTCTGCATGTGATAAATAAAACTGACTGCCTTTAATGCCTATTTGATTAACCAGTCACAGTTATACAGTTGAATAATGTCCCAAAGTTTGGCAGAAACTTTCCCCAGAATTTATTCCATCATTATTGCTGATGCAGTAAATAATAAATTACTGAGTTTTTTGTCCATTAAGATGCCTGCCTAATTTCCACTCTGCTCCAGTCTTCAAAGTATTAAGTACCTGCTATTTTACTGGCCTCTTCTTCCCATAACTGTCAATTCTTTTTTAACCAATTTCCTTAATATATTTCTTTTCTAATTTCAGGATAAAAGATGTTGGTAATTATTTAGCAAGAAATGAGAGGGATAAATATCACAGGTAACAACTTTTTATACGTCCATTTGAAAGACTTTGTCCGGAGCATATCTTCTACATGCATGAAGGGATTTTGATGAAACTTGGCACAGTTGTTCACCATCATGAGACGGAGTGTCATGCGCAAAAACCAGGTCCCTAGGTCTAAGGTCAAGGTCACACTTAGAGGTCAAAGGTCAAATTCAAGAATGACTTTGTCCGGAGCATATCTTCTTCATGCATGGAGGGATTTTGATGAAAGTTGGCACAATTGTTCATCATCATGAGATGGAGTGTCATGCGCAAGAACCAGGTCCCTAGGTCTAAGGTCAAGGTCACTCTTAGAGGTCAAAGGATACAAGAAAGAAAACTTTGTCCGGAGGATATCTTCTTCATGCATGGAGGGATTTTGATATAACTTGGCACAAATGTTCACCACCACGAGGCGGAGTGTCATGCGCAAGAACCAGGTCCCTAGGTCTAAGGTCAAGGTCACAGTTAGAGGTCAACGGATACAAGAATGAAAACCTTGTCCGGAGCATTTCTTCTTCATGCATAGAGGGATTTTGATATAACTTTGCACAAATGTTCACCACCACGAGGCGGAGTGTCATGCGCAAGAACCAGGTCACTAGGTCAAAGGTCAAGGTCACACTTAAGAGGCCAAAGGTCAGATACAAGAATGATTTGTCCGAAGCATTTCTTCTTCATGCATGGAGGGATTTTGATGTAACTTGGCACAATTATACACCATCATGAGAGGAAGTGTCATGCGTAGTTCCCTTCTTTAGAATTACTTCCCTTTGTTGTTACTATAAATAGCTTATATTGTAACTTTTTCATTACTAGTCGTAGGGAAAAATCGAGACCACTTTTCTGTAGTACAACATGCATGCTACATCCAATTATGAGGTGTATTTTGACCAATCTCTACCTGGTAAAGATTTTTGTGTGGACTTACAATTTTTTTTTTTTTTTTTTTTTTTAAGATTATCTTCCCTTAGTTGTTACTATAAATAACTTATATTGTAACTTTTTTATAATTGACCGTAGGGAAAAAACAAGACCACTTTTCTGTGGTACAACATAGATGTTACTTTCAAATTTTAGGTGTATTTTAATGTATCTCTACCTGGTAAGGAGTTTTTTTGTGGACTTAGAAAAACAAATGACTTACAATGATTACTAAACAACCACAAAATTAAAATTCCATTTGCAAATACAGGTGCTAGAGTAAAGAAATTTGCTGTGACGGGCGTATATTGTGACATTCTGGCACTCTTGTTCATTACTAGTCGTAGGGAAAAATCGAGACCATTTTTCTGTAGTACAACATGCATGCTACATCCAATTGTGAGGTGTATTTTTACCAATCTCTACCTGGTAAACATTTTTGTGTGGACTTACAATTTTTTTTTTTTTTTTTTTTTTTTTTTTTTTTTTTTTTTTAAGATTATCTTCCCTTAGTTGTTACTATAAATAACTTATATTGTAACTTTTTTATAATTGACCGTAGGGAAAAAACAAGACCACTTTTCTGTGGTACAACATAGATGTTACTTTCAAATTTTAGGTGTATTTTAAGGTATCTCTACCTGGTAAGGAGTTTTTTTGTGGACTTAGAAAAACAAATGACTTACAATGATTACTAAACAACCACAAAATTAAAATTCCATTTGCAAATACAGGTGCTAGAGTAAAGAAATTTGCTGTGACGGGCGTATATTGTGACATTCTGGCACTCTTGTTGTAATGTGTTTCGACATGAATATGTGACACAAACTGCATTGGTTTGGACTACTTGAATCTACCTACATTAAATGTTACTGGACTTACAATAAGAAGAATGATTAACTCTGATATTTGGGGTGTTAGAAAGGTGGATGTTTAAACAGCCCCTTAAAGACAGAGGCTTGATTACCTGGAAATTTCATTGTGTTCCTGTAATTATCATTTTTAGTTATAATGCCCCAATATTTGAGCAAGTCCTGTAACTATTTCTTGTGTTCAACTCCTATAGTTTCAGTTGAATTGAAATGACACCTGGTATACATTGTCAACATGAAGCAGACATGCATGTATCTTCGGGACTTTCATGCTGACTGTAATGCTGCACCCACCCTCCAATCTTTCAAGGAATATTGTTTTTGTCATTAATCAAAGTAAAAGATACTGGTCAGTAGTTCCTCCAATGCTCAGACTTCATAGGATGCTTGGATGTGCTCAGTAGATAACCATAGTAACCCCTATGGTTTAAGGGGGTAGAAAATGTAAAGGTCACCATCAAGGTCATAGTGACATTTGGACTGAAAATGGTTTCTGTTCAATAACAATTTAATGCCTTGGCCTACAGTCATCATAACTGCAAAGGAGAATTGATTATGGTCAGTTAATTACCCCTGTTGTTTTAAGGGTCAAAAGGTCAGAGGTCAAGGTCTCAGTGCCTTAAGGTTCAGAGAAATGTCTTTTCAGTGACTTAAGAATCTTTGAGTTACAGTCATCAAACTTCATATTGCCTGTGATCATTACATGAACCCCTATATTGCTTTGTGGGTCTTTGCTTGAATTCTGCGCAGTAAAGTAAGAACACTTGCACCTACTGCATTTAAACTTCAAAGGATAAATCCCTGTGGTCAGTAGATGATCCTTCTTGATTTGGGGCTAAGAAGGTCAAAGGTCAGATAGGTGGTTGCCATGAGTCCGTAGATTATCCCAGTTGTTTTGCGGGGTCTCTGGGTCAAAGGCCAAGGTCGCAGCGACCTGGATTAGAAACATTTTTTGCTAATTATTTAAAGAAAGCTTTGGCTGTCAATTTTCTTAGGAGGCTGCCTGTAGTCAGTAGTTGGCCCCTGATCCCTGATGTTTTTTTAGGTAATTTGGTTAAAGGTTCATAATGCCTTTGTTTAAATTGTGGCTGCCGCATTTTCCATTATGAACATAAAAGTATATCAATTTCTTGTTAAATCATAATTCCCATAATTGTTTTATCTAATATTTGTCAAAGGTTTGGATACCGATGAAAATTGCAGAAAGCTTTTTTTTTTAATCTGTTGTTTTTATTACCTCCCTTTTTGGCTCTAACTGAAACAGGTCATGCACAGTGATAAAATAGCACTTTTCTAACCATGTGATTATGCATAACAACTAATTGGACAGCTTTTTATGCCCCTGAAGGGAGGCATATTAGTTTTCAACTGTCCGTCTGTTAGTTCGTCACAGCCAACGTTAACTTTTTGCATGAAGGCACTTTACTCGCGAACCACTGCACCAAGGACCTTCAAACTTCACATGCTGATATTACTTATTGAGTACACGACCCCTACTGACTTTGGGGTCACCAGGTCAAAGGTCAAGGTCACAGGGGCAACGTGAACTTTTTGCATGAAGGCACTTTAACTCGCCAACCACTGCACCAAGGACCTTCAAACTTCACATGCTGATAGTACTTATTGAGTACACAACCCCTACTGACTTTGGGGTCACCAGGTCTAAGGTCAAGGTCACAGGGGCCAACGTTAACTTTTTGCATGAAGGCACTTTAACTCGCCAACCACTGCACCAAGGACCTTCAAACTTCACATGCTGATAGTACTTATTGAGTACACAACCCCTACTGACTTTGGGGTCACCAGGTCTAAGGTCAAGGTCACAGGGGCCAACGTTAACTTTTTGCATGAAGGCACTTTACTGGCGAACCACTGCACCCAGGACCTTCAAACTTCACATGCTAATAGTACTTATTGAGTACACAACCCATATTGACTTTGGGGTCACGAGGTCAAAGGTCAAGGTCAAAGGTCAAGGCGCTGTGGGGGCATTTGTCACCATTAGTGACAGCTATTGTTTTCTGCATAAAATTTAAAGCCTAATGAAACTTTAATATCAAGGTGTCAGCATACAAAATTACATACCCACTTGCCTCTGACAGGTCATCATGGTGATATCCATGTTTTACAAACAGCTCTTATTTAAACGCATTTAATTCAGTTTCACATAGTCTGAAAAATAATATTAATAATTGATAAGAGAACAGCAGCTGGTTGATAGTAAGGTTTTGTTTAACACTTGCAAGTGTTCATCTAACAGCAGAAATCACTTTTATTCCAGATGTCTAGTGGCTTATCATAGTTTTACACCTGAGGTAGCAGGCATTTCACTTGTAAATGTAATTTTAATGATTAAACCTTTCTTATTTTGTTTTCTGTGGTGACAAGACAGTAGATAAAAGCTGATATGTATAAATTGAGTGCCTTATTGAAAAAGACGTTAAATCCATGCCTTCAGCCACTTTTGCTCACTGTACTTAATTTTGGCTGTTTTTCAACTGTATATCTAATTTGCTGTTTATACGCCCGTTTGAAAAACGGGACGTATTATGGGAACGCCCTTGGCGGGCGGATGGGTGGGTGGGCGGGCGGCGTCCACAGACCTTGTCCGGAGCATATCTTCTACATGCATGGAGGGATTTTGATGAAACTTGGCATAGTTGTTCACCATCATGAGACGGAGTGTCATGCGCAAGAACCAGGTCCCTGGGTCTAAGGTCAAGGTCACACTTAGAGGTCAAAGGTCAAATTCAAGAATGACTTTGTCCGGAGCATATCTTCTTCATGCATGGAGGGATTTTGATGAAAGTTGGCACAATTGTTCATCATCATGAGAGGGAGTGTCATGTGGAAAAACCAGGTCCCTAGGTCTAAGGTCAAGGTCACACTTAGAGGCCAAAGGATACAAGAATGAAAAATTCAAGAATGACTTTGTCCGGAGCATATCTTCTTCATGCATGGAAGGATTTTGATGTAGCTTGGCACAGTTGTTCACCATGGTGGTGGACGGATAGCTCAGTGGTTTGCACACTGGCCTTCCAATCCTGAGGTCGGGGGTTCGATCCCCGGCAGCTACTCGGGAATTTTCAGAAACGCTTTTCAGTGTTTCCCACCCAACTAGAGGTGTACTGGTCAGGAACCCAGGCAATCCTTGCGTGTATCAGTGCTATACACTGGGCACGTTAAAGAACCAGACTGTCTATTCGCAACGAGCTAGGCTAAGTTAGCCGGACAAGCCTGTATCTGATTTCTGATCTCCCTGTCGTGGGGGCTTTGTCTCACTCTGTCCCTCTGGTCAGATCGCTCTGTGTCTGTACTAGTAGAGGATGAATTATGCGCCCTGTGTGGCTGCATTTGAACTATGTAAAGCGCCTTTGAACGTGAAATTGATCATGAAAAGGGCGCTATATAAATCTGGTATAATAAATAAATAATAAATAAATAATGAGACGGAGTGGCATGCGCAAGAACCAGGTCCCTAGGTCTAAGGTCAAGGTCACACTTAGAGGTCAAAGGATACAAGAATGAAAACTTTGTCTGGAGCATATCTTCTTCATGCATGAAAGGACTTTAAAGTAGCTTGGCACAATTGTTCACCATCATGAGACAGAGTGTCATGCGCAAGAACCAGGTCCCTAGGGGTAAGGTCAAGGTCACACTTAGAGGTCAAAGGATACAAGAATGAAAACTTTGTCCGGAGCATTTCTTCTTCATGCATTGAGGGATTTTGATACAACTTGGCACAAATGTTCACAAGCATGAGACGGAGTGTCATGCGCAAGAACCAGGTCCCTAGGTCTGAGGTCAAGGTCACACTTAGAGGCCAAAGGTCAGATACAAGAATGACTTTGTCCGGAGCATTTCTTCTTCATGCATGGAGGGATTTTGATGTAACTTGGCACAATTGTACACCATCATGAGACGGAGTGTCATGCACTGGTCCCTTCTTTTGAATTACTTCCCTTTGCTGTTACTAAATATAGCTTATATTGTAACTTTTTCATAACAAGTCGTAGGGAAAAATCGAGACCACTTTTCTGTAGTACAACATGCTTGTTACATCCAATTCTGAGGTGTATTTTGAGCTATCTCTACCTGGTAAGGATTTTTGTATGGACTTGTAATTTTTTTTATTTTTTTTAAATTTTTTTTTTTTTTTGTTTTTCTCTTTAAAGATTAACTTCCCTTAGTAACTGTTGTTACTATAAATAACTTACATTGTAACTTTTTTATAATTGACCGTAGGGAAAAACCAAGACCACTTTTCTGTGGTACAACATTGATGTTACTTTCAAATTTTGGGTGTATTTTAAGGTATCTCTACCTGGTAAGGATTTTTTTTGTGGACTTAGAAAAATAAAAGAATTACAATAATTTCTAAAAAAAAAAAAAAAAAAAACATTGTAAACAACTAGAAAATTAAAATTCCATTTGCAAATACAGGTGCTAGTGTAAAGAAATTTGCTGTGACGGGCGTATATTGTGACATTCTGGCACTCTTGTTGCACATTCATATCTCAGCCATTACTGCTATAGTTTTAAAGAAATTCTGTCAGTTAAACTAAATAATACAGAATTGATGAGGGTCAAAGTCACAGACGAGTACTGCATATTCATAGTATTACTGTTGTCTTGGCTTTTCTGGATGAATATTGACCCCATTCCCAATGCCAAATTTGCTCTATTTTAGCTCACCTGAGCCAAAGGCTCTTGGTGAGCTTTTGTGACCAGTCAATGTCCATCATCCGTCATGCGTCCGTCATCATTTTATAAAAAAAAATCTTCTTCTTGAAAAACTTTGGGCAGAATTGCACTAAACTTCACAGGAATGATCCTAGGGTGGTCCCTTTCCAAAATTGTTCAAGTAATTTAATTCCATGCAGAACTCTGGTTGCCATGGCAACAAAAAGGAAAAACTTTAAAAATCTTCTTGTCCCAAATCACAAGGCATAGAGCCTGGATATTTCGTATTTGACATCATCTTATGGTCCTCTGTCAAGATTGTTCAAATTGTGCCCCTAGAGTGAAAAGAGGCCCCACCCCAAGGGTCACAAGTTTTATATAGACTTATATAGAAAAACCCTTTAAAAATCTTCTTGTCCAAAACCACAAGACCCAGGTATTGATATTTTGTCCGTTACATTGCCTTGTGGTCCTCTACCAAAATCGTTCAAATTATGCCCCTGAGGTGCAAAGAGGCCCTGTCTTGGGGATCTCAAGTTTTACATAGGCTTATATATGAAATTTTTTTTGAAAATCTTCTTGCCTGAAACTGGAAGGCCTAGGGTTTTGAAATTTGGTATGTTGCCTTTCCTAGTGTTTCTCTACCAAAATTGTTCAAATTATATCCCTGGGTGAAAAGAGGCCCTGCCCTGGGGGTACCAAGTTTATCATAGACTTACATAGGAAAAAATATAAAGATCTTCTTGTCTGAATGTTCAAGGCCTACGCCTTTGATATTTTGTATGTAGCATTGCCTGGTGGATCTCTAACAAGTTTGTTCAAATTATTCCCCTGGGGTGAAAAGAGAGAAAATACAGGGAAAAATACTTCAAAAATTATCAGATCATATTTTTTTGACTGTTTTATTATAATTATCTGCCGATCCCAAGCGATTAAGGATCACTTGACTGTGACCTTAACCTACTGACCTACTTTCTTGTTGTTTTTTTTTAAGATATAGCCTTGAAATTTGGATGACATGCATAGTTTTGCACACAGGTCTTAAAACTGACTTTCAGTTACCATTTATGTAACCTACTGACTTACCTTCTTAATATTTTAGCATCAGTTTACCATTTGAAAAATGTGACTCATATTACTCAGGTGAGCGATTCAGGGTCATTATGACCCTCTTGTTTCCCAATTTGAAGCAAAAATTTTCCAATCCAAAGAAAGAAATCTTAACTGAAATCGATTTTTGATCATTCCATAGAGTTCTAAAAAAAAGTTTGGGAAAAAAACCTGACTTGTTTCTATAGTTAGTGACATGCCTGTCTGCACCTTGCAAAAGTTTTGCCACTCTCAACACACATAAATAGAATAAAGTACCAAAAACGTAAATCAAATGTCTTATATTTTTGCAACCAGATTTTTTCACTCGAATACGTGGTTTTTATGTTGAAACCTTATCTATAGTCAAAGAAGTATAAAATACACAGAACGGCAACTGGCTGTAATCTCGCGTGATCGCGCGTCTGAGCGTTGTTCGACGTTATCTTAGTGAAGCGAGCATGGAGTTGCAATTTGTACCTTTAAAACTACATGTAAAATACATGTTAGCTTCTAAAACAACATTTGTTTAATATGAAATAGTCTTAAGCACAAAATACAGGTTTCTTACTTTCAAAAAAGGTGTGGTCATACGGTGATAATTAATAATTGACATTGTCATATCTTTCGCATACAAAATGGCGCATGTAGAACTTCCGGTAACGAGATCTCGTTTGCAGCCGCGGGATGTTGGCGAGATTTGCTCTTTCTGCCTTTCAAGTTGCCGATCTGCTTATTTTTGTCTAGCCCGCTTGCGGATGTGAAGCCATAGTTGTCCAAATGTCTGTTCGGTGTATGTGCGTGCATGTGTGTGTGTGTGCGTCCGTTCAGATAATTGTTTGTCCGGACCATAACTTTGACATGCATGGAGCAATCTTGTTTATATTTGGCATGAATGTTAACCTCAGTGAGACTGAGTGTCAAGCGCAAACCCCAGATTCCTATCTTAAAGGTCAAGGTCACAATTAAAGGTCAAAGGTCAAATTCAAAAATGACTGTCCAGAGCATTTCTTCTTCATGCATGGAGGGATTTTGATGTAACTTGGCACAATTGTTCACCATCATGAGACGGAGTGTCATGCGCAAGAACCAGGTCCCTAGGTCTAAGGTCAAGGTCACACTCAGAGGTCAAAGGATACAAGAATGACAACTTTGTCCGGAGCATTTCTTCTTTATGTATGGAGGGATTTGATGTTGCTTGGCACAAAATTAATGTTCACCACCATGATGCGGAGTGTCATGCGCAAGAACCAGGTCCCTAGGTCTAAGGTCAAGGTCACACTTAGAGTTAAAAAGTCAGATATAAATTATAAGAATGACTTTGTCTGGAGCATTTCTTTTTGATGCATAGAGGGATTTTGATGTAACTTGGCACAGTTGTTCATCTTCATGAGACGGAGTGTCATGCCCAAGTTACTTGCCTTTGTTGTTACTTTAAATAGCTTATATTCCTAACTTTTTTATTACTGGTTCTAGGGAAAAATCAAGACCACTTTCCTGTATTACAACATGCATGTTACATCCAATTTTCAGGTGAATTTTAACGTATCTCTTTTGGTGAGAATTTTTGTGTGGAATTTTTTTTTTTTTTTAAGATTTATGTCCCTTTGTTGTTACTTTAAATAACATATATTGTCACTTTTTGCAATCTCTTTTATATTTGGCATAAAATGAGACAAGGAGTGTCTTGTGCAACTCTCAGTCCTTTTGACAGCTGGTGGGCTCGACATTTTGCCCGTTGGCATCTAGTTATAACTCTTTGCTATAGTGTAAAAGACAAATGAAGCTTTATTCTTTTTAGCTCACCTGTAACATAGTGACAAGGTGAGCTTTTGTGATCACCCTTCGTCCGTCATCCGTCCTCTGTCCACAATTTCTTGTGAACATGATAGAGACCACATTTTGCAATTGATTTTAATCAAACTTGCCTACAACTTGTATTGGCATAATATTTCAGTTCCTTTCGAAAACTGGCCAGATCCCATCATGGGTTCTAGAGTTATGGCCCCTTAAAAGGTCAAAATTTGCTATTTTGGCTTTTGCAGCCATATAGAGACTTCATTTATGGTTTGATTTGATTCAAACATGCAAAATTTCTTTAACAACAATAGATTTGGGATTCCGTGATGAATCCGTCAGATCCAATCATGGGTTCCAGAGTTACGGCCCCTGATTGACACCTGAAAGAGACAAAATTTGTTAATTTTTGAGTCGGCTAAAGGCTGAAAGCCTTTTGACGAGTCCTTGCTATCCAACGATTCTCTAAATGGACCGAATAACATGTGAAGGGATGTAGTTCCATTAGATTTCTCAAATTTCAAACAGTTCACTGCATGAATGAAGTTAAGTTGTGTCAATTCCCTTTGCTATGACCAATATACGATGTAATCTGTCATATTTATGACTTGTCATTGTGCAATTCTCGAATGTAACTCATTAAGCATAAATGTGCATTTTAAGAATTGCGCAGGCTTACAAAGCTTGGGTAACATCCAGCGAAAGACAAAAAATAGTTCCACTGCAGGGCTCCAGATAAGATGCGTATTAGCGTAAATTACGTATAGAAATAATGCAAATACGCATGTCTAATAATATCTAAGCGTATAAAAACGTATATAAAATTACAGAAACGCACACGATGCTTTTTTAAAAACAAAATCTGAATCGTCTGGATGCGTTAGGTAACATAGCCGATCAGCCTTAATTCTCCCACATTGAACGTAAACACGCATCGTATGATTTCTATAAACTTCGCGTGGGTTGAATTCTGCAGTCAGTAAACGGAAAAATTATCGGAAGAAGAAGCTCTTACTGGTTTGTTTAGTTACTACTGATATTAAAAATGATTTTAATTCTTATTTTTCGAGAAATAAACAAATCGGCAAAAAATTAAATTGTATTTTCTTGTAGTTTTTGAAATCAAAAGTAGATCGTCTATGTTTGGCGAAACAAACAACTTTTTTATGAAAAGATTTAAATAAGAGGTAATGTAACCGTAAACTTCATTGTCAGATACTGCCAATTGCTGCTAAATGTCTTCGTATCATCACAATTTGTAAAATATATTGTTCAAACTGGAGAAAAGTGTAATCGTATCCGGATATAATGTTTTGGGTAAATATCGGGCTGTGTTATGAAATTTTAAGAAAAAAACTAAAAACAAACTGAAACTGGTAGACTATACTGTCAGTACATCAATCATTAGCCGACTCAGGCCATTCAGGCCTTTGATTTTTACCTTGTGAACACAATAGAAGTGACATTTTACATTTGATTTTAACAACACTTACACAGCTTAAGTCACTATAAGATCTTGGTTCTTTTTGAAAATCTGCTGGATTCCATCATGGGTTCTAGAGTTACTGCCAATGAAAAACTTTCTATTCTGACCCTTTCAGCCATATAGAGGTTTCATTTATGCACTAATTTGATACAAACTTGCACAGAAATTGACAGAATGTTTATCTTGATGATCTCAATAGGCCAATTTCGAAACTGGGTCATGTGGGGTCAAAAACTCAGTCACCAGGTCAAATCAAAGGGAAAGCTTGTTAACACCCTAGAGGTGTCTTCATCCTGTCTTCATGAAACTTAGACTGTTTATCTTGATGATTCATAGGCCAAATTTAACAGGTGAGTGATATATGGTCATCATGACGCTCTTGTTTGCAAGGTCTGTCTAGAGAATCAGCAACTCAGAAAAAACCCTGAAAAATAAATTGTTAAAAACACACAATTTTCTTGATTTATTGATACCATTTTCCAATTTTGGCAATTTACCACATAAAAAAATACCTAATTTGATCTTTTTCACCAAATTTATTTTGAAAATATTTTTGAAATATCTAGGTCTGCAGCTCTCAAATATGGAAATATCAAACACGCAAGGCATATACTGCCACTTTTAGACAACATCAAAGAAAAGGACCTTTTGAAGGATTTGAAGAAACTCCGAAAATCTCCATATACCTTTGCCGTGTAAAGGACCCCTGTGGGATTTGTGTTTATTCCGAGGGCAAAATTTTTTTTGTAGATGAAAAGTTGACATATCCTGCTTATACCCCAGTCACACATACGGCGCGGATAGCTACGTCTAGCTATGGATAGAAATGTAGTAATCCTTATCGATCTGTACCCAAGCCTTACCTTAAAGTATTAATACGTATCAATCCATTAGACTCTGGTACGGATCGATACGAATAACTACGTTTCTGTCCGTAGCTAGATGTAGCTATCCATGCCGTATGTGTGACTGGGGTATAAAGCTGAGGTATTTTCAAATGAGGAAGTGTTGAGAAATTCCGGCTCATACATTTAGACAGGTTGAACCCTGACTTTAGACCAGTGCAAATGTGACTTTCATTTCAAGTTTAGCCTGTGTACTTTCATTTTCTTTACTTCTGGAAGAAGAGGTTTATACCTCTAATTTTTTATTCTATTTAAATTGACACTTTTAAAAGTATTTTTGTCAGTTTTACATTTTGAAATTCTGCAAAACAGCTAAATCTCTTGATAAAGGAAACAGCTGCTGGTATGCAATTAACATCTGTTTGCAGGTCTTCATCATACTAGGCCTAGAGCTGGAAGGTGAAACCCTCCCCCTCTCTAGGGATTTTTGTAGACCCAATTAGTTTTGAAGCCCCTTGTATGTAGATCATATTTCTGAATTCTGCCATCTGGCAAGCGGGTTCTCTATGAGTTACAGCCTGTTATTTACGTTACCTTAACAATTATTTAATAAATGATAAAACTCGAATGTGGTGATTTATATGGTAGAAACAACCAAAAT
The DNA here is from genome assembly GCF_021730395.1 of Mercenaria mercenaria. NCBI lineage: Eukaryota > Metazoa > Mollusca > Bivalvia > Venerida > Veneridae > Mercenaria > Mercenaria mercenaria. Next base: position 61,428,956 of record NC_069366.1, on the reverse strand, counting down.
CATTAGCAAGTGGCTTTAGTAATATGCAGAATATGCTGTTATCAATGTTCCCGCTTAGTTTTGTTCTCTCAATTGATCAATTCATTTTGTAATTTACGTTACCATATGTTTTATAAAAAATCTCATATCAGTTAATTCAATAGGTTTAATTGTCAGAAAATATCAGATCTGTCTAAATTATAGTATTTTCAGATACACATTACATTAGTATTTAAGTATTTATTGTTCAGCCGTTTTAAGAACGTTACGAATGAGAAGTACGTTACCATTATATACGTTACTAAAATTCATGATATAATATTTTCATTTCTCAGTCAATAGATTGTTTATGTAATCCTTATAATGATGTTCAAACTTAAATAATGCGATTATCTTATCAAGTTCAAACTAGTTTGATGTAAAAATGCCTATAGCACAGCACTGACATTGTAACCTACGTTACGATATGTTACTGATTTTCTGAACCAAATTTCTATCCACTTTCATCTACTTTTGGTATAATTGGGTAAATTGATATTTCACAATCACGTGTTATGTGCATTTTAAGTGACAATTGGCACAGTGGAAATAGACTCATGTCCATGCCATTATATTTGCTCAGGACATTGCCAGCACGTACTTTGCAAGAAACATGTCATAATATAAGTTTGTTGATGTTATTGTATTCTTCAGACCATAGATTGCACAGACATTATTTTCGATGCCGTTAAGAGGTCATCAGATCAGTGATGATAACAACTTCTGCTTATGTTGCAACATACACCTGTTTTTTCTCTACTAATTTGAGCAGTGTTACTTTCCCTGTGCGAACAAAAGCACTGGTTGTGTCAACCAGTCAGACAGTGTATTGCAGAAAAAAATTGAGCAGATTCTTTTTTCTTTGCTTATAAAGATGCTGTGAGCATTTAGATGGTGTCTCTTATTGCCTGTTTCAGTGTAAAATAAAACAGTATTTCGTATTTTTGAACATACATGTATCACCAATAACACAAACTCGTCTGTATCTGGGGATCTAACTTGGATTTTCGTCTTTCGTGAAGTGCTAGTAGTACTGATGTCTATACAAAGAATATTATTCTTGTGTCTGCTTCTTCCTTTGTATAGAAACAGTGGTACGGTATATTAGGTCGAGCTTGAACTTTGTTCCCATCTTCACTTGTGAGTAAACAACACTTTTCACCATTGACAAAATACAGTTGTCTTCTTCATCTTTGGTGCATTATTAGGAATCACAATTTCATTGTTCGAAAATTAGATTGTGTTTTGTTTTCACTATTGACATGAATGCTTTTCAGTCACATGGTACTTTGGTTTTCATTTCTGACAAGTAAGAAATTTGGAGCAGATCCACGTCTTCCACGCTGATATGATTTGATCGATTGAGGACTGAAAGTGTCAGTTATAATATCGACACGAGCTGTCTTAGGTAGTTGCCTTCAGCTACGTGTTGGAATGTTGCATGGATGGTTACTTACTAAGTTTTGCAGCAGGTCATTACTGTCAATCAACAAAACAATGTCATCTGTTTTGGACGGCTGCAGCCTTTACATAGTGAAGTAGTTTTGACTTGTCTGTTTTCATTGGCATTCCAGTCGCAGTGGCTATAACGGCCAGGGGATAGGTCCTAGAGGAAAAGAAAGTGCCAATTCTAGACCTAGTTGTACTGAACAGCCAAAAATACAAACTGTTCATACACGTTCCTTACTGCTCCTATCTGTAGTATTTTGTTTTGAGTATTTTAACTTCAGCTGTGGCAAATGATTTGAGTTTTCTTCTCTTAATGGTGTCTTGAAAAGGAACTGCTTTTTCAAACAATCTTCTTTTGGTAATCCATCCATTGTCTTTTCACCAGTTTCAGTTGCCTAAGGTCATGAGCGACTTCTGCTTCCGCAGGAATACCAGACGACACACAGTAAATTTAATCTTTTTTTTTCAGCCTGGAATGGGTTCGTGAAGGATTCTATGCCATCATAACTCTGTTTTCTTCTTCACTCCTGCGTATCTGAGTAGGTTATACTTCTTTGTGTTGGGACATATGTCTTCCCTGTGTATGTCTGCATTCTGAAGTGTTGCTTCAACTTACCTGGATCTGTAATGACGTGTCATTCATCAGTGGACATATGCAGCATAGTTTCTACTGAAACCAAGTATGCCAACCTCAGACTTTGCATGTCTGTTACTTGTCTGCTCTGTAGTAATATCTACAGCATTTTTCAATGCTGGTGCAGAAGACCTAGATACACTAAAATCTTTACTTCAGAGTATCTCTTCTGCACCTGGATCAATATTCATCAATGTCAACAGGTAATCGAGGAGGTAGCGGACATCATTACTGCGATCAAATGCGAAAAACAAAGAGCACAGTTTTTTCAGAGATGCTATATGTAAAACAAAAGCATTAATCTGTGTTGCTTTGATGAGCAACAACATCATGCGAATTATGTCTACATACATAACCAAAATTGAGCCACTTTCACCCTTTCTGATTTGAACTGCCCATGTCTATTGAAATTTTCTGCAGTCAGGAGAGTTATTTATATAATTTTAAACACCTTTGCATGGACTTTCAGTCCGTTTCAGTAATATTAGTTTCTTCTAAAATGCTTTCCTTGCGGGGTTTGTCTCTTCAAACTTGCATAGGAGCAAACGCTCAAGAGCTTCCATTACAGTCCTGTGTACATTTAGGGTATGGTTGTAGCGTTTACCTGGTAATACTTCATAAAGTGAACGACTAGAACAAATTCCTGATTCTATTACAAGTTCTGTAAGACCATTGCCCTTCATTAATTTTCCTACAGGCCCAAATATAGAGCAGATTGTGTGAAACACACCCATTTTAACAATTGTGTAACAAAGTGCATCTCTAGACTGCAGAACCAAAGAATATGTCTTCTTAGCAACAGCCGAGTCACATGTCACTATAATATATTTCTGGCAAAACTTCATTACTTGCATCTACTGACGTTTTTATCATATGCTGGACTCTAGCATTATCATTGATTGAATAATTCAAAGGTGCCATATATATGAAGCAAGCTTGACCACTCACTCTCTGCAAATCATTTCACACATTTGTAATTTATCTATTTATTTATTTATTTATTTATTTATTTATTTCATTTAATTTTCCACTCAATGAAATCAGTTTCATTTCACATGAAAAATGTTTTTGTTTTTTTTTTGTTAATCTTGATTGTAAATTCAGTTTGGAGAAAACTGTATATAATTTATGTAATCAGTAATTTTCGTCACATAGATTTATATTTTGTAATATATTTATTTGTTTTAAAATAAATAGTACACATTTATGGAATTTGTACATGTTATATATCTGATTAAACAAAATACTTTAAAATATCCCAAATATTTTTTGACTTTTTTTAAAAAATAATTATTATAAATTTGAAACTCATATTATCAACATTATATCATTTCATCTTCTTTACTATACATTACCGCTTATTTTTTCGTAATAATTAGAAATATCTTACAACTGATATAATTATGTCAAGCTCTCATCTGTTATAACCACAACCTCTTTTATAACACATTTGACATAGACACTTCAAATAAAATCACATAGTTATATTTTCTATTTTCGTTACAATTTTTGGTAACGTACATTTGATAACGTAAAGCACATGCCTACAAGTGTCAATTTTACCTGCAAAATGTAAATCTGTATATTCTGTCTTTACATATTGACATATTGTGTTGCTAGTATGGCTAACTGTAGCTACAGTTAGTATTTTCTAGAACGTATTAATGGTAACGTAAAAAGTAGGCTGTAATGTAAAAAGAACCCGGCTGTCAGATGGCAGATTTTCTGGAATGATAGCTCATATTATATGCTTTAAGAAAATCATAGCGTAGAAATATCCCTAGAGGGGGGGATGGGGGGTTATTGTCAGCTCAAGGTCTATACTTGCTTTGATGTGTAGCAGATTATCATACTTACCTGATACAACAGGCATTCCACTGTTTGGGAACATTTTTGTGGTGACCATTTAAGATTAATGATGATATGTTTAAAGTAGATGCCTGGAGCCAGTCTTACTTATTGTCATACTCTTGCTGTTTCCATCCTGTATATTTAATTTGTTTTGCTAATTTATTCTTGTTTTATTGTTAACTGTCTGACTAGAAAGATTATTGTCATCAGATACAGGCCTTGAGGTTAACAGTCTGACTAGAAAGACTATTAACCTCTGACTAGGAAGACTTTTGTCATTAGATACAGGCCATGAGGTTAACTGCCTGACTAGGAAGACTATTGTCATTCGATACAAGCCATGAGGTTGACTGTCTTACTAAAAGACTATTGTCATCAGATACAGGCCATGAGGTTGACTGTCTGACTAGAAAGACTATTGTCATCAGATACAGGCCATGAGGTTGACTGCCTGACTAGAAAGACTGTTGTCATCAGATACAGGCCATGAGGTCGACTTTCTGACTAGAAAGACTGTTGTCATCAGATACAGGCCATGAGGCCAAATGTCTGACTGATTAGAAAGACTGTTGTCATCAGATACAGGCCATGAGGCCGACTGTCTGACTAGAAAGACAGTTGTCATCAGATACAGGCCATGAGGCCGACTGTCTGACTAGAAAGACTATTGTCATCAGATACAGGCCATGAGGCCGACTGTCTGACTAGAAAGACTATTGTCATCAGATACTGGCCATGAGGTCTACTGTCTGACTAGAAAGACTATTGTCATCAGATACAGGCCATGAGGTCGACTGTCTGACTAGAAAGACTATTGTAAGATACAGGCCATGAGGTCTACTGTCTAACTAGAAAGACTATTGTAAGATACAGGCCATGAGGTTGACTGTCTGACTAGAAAGACTATTATGTCTCCCCCACTCTGGGGGAGACATATTGTTTTTGCCCTGTCCATCTGTCCATACGTCACACTTCATTTCTGAGCAATTACTGGAGAACCATTTGACCTAGAACCTTCAAACTTCATAGGGTGGCAGGGCTTATGGAGGAGACAACCCCTATTGTTTTTGGGGTCACTCCATTGAAGGTCAAGGTTACAGGTGCCTGAACATTGAAAACCATTTCCGATCAATAACTTGAGAACGACTTGACCCAGAATGTTGAAACTTCATAGGATTATTGGTCATGCAGAGTAGATGACCCCTATTGATTTTGGGGTCACTCCATTGAAGGTCAAGGTCACAGGGGCCTGAACATGGAAAACCATTTCCGATCAATACATTGAGAAAGACTTGACCCAGAATGTTGAAACTTCACAGGATGATTGGTCATACAGAGTAGATGACCCCTATTGATTTTGGGATCACTCTGTTAAAGGTCAAAGTCACAGGAGCCTGAACATTGAAAACCATTTCCGATCAATAACTTGAGAACCACTTGACCCAGAATGTTGAAACTTTATAGGATGATTGGATATGTATAGTAGATGACCCCTATTGATTTTGGGATCACTCTATTAAAGGTCAAGGTCACAGGGGCCTGAACATGGAAAAACATTTCCGTTCAGTAACTTGAGAGCTACTTGACCCAGAATTTTGAAACTTCATAGGATGATTGGATATGCAGAGTAGATGACCCCTACTGATTTTGGGGTCACCCGATCGTAGGTCAAGGTCACAACGGCTTGAACATGGAAAACAATTCATAACTTGAGAACCACTTAGCCCAGAATGTTGGAACTTTGTGGAATGATTGGACATGCCAAATAGATGATTCCTATTGCATCCAGCCATCAGTGTTGCTCTGACTTTTGTTCCTGTCCCCTATTGACTTCCTGCCTATATGACTATGCATTGGGTTGGGGGGGGGGGGGGGGGGAGACATGCGCTTTTCTACAAAAGCAACTTCTAGTTGTCATTAGATACAGGCCATGAGGTTAACTGTCTGACTAGAAAGATTATTGTCATTAGATACAGGCCATGAGGTTAGCTGTCTGATTAGAAAGACTATTTCATTACATACAATCCATGAGGTTGACTGTCTGACTAGAAAGACTATTGTCATTACATACAGGCCATAAGGTTAACTGTCAGGCTAGAAAGATTATTGTCTTTACATACAAGCCATGACCTAAAAAAATCATACAGATCTTTCTCAAATAGTGATAAGAAATCCAGTATAGCTGTACCTATTATACATTTTGAGCTTGAGTCCAGAAACAAAATATTGATAGATAGACCATGCTATTCCTTAACATGTCTGCTTTTTAAAACTAGAAATGTGTTCATGGGACACAGATGCCCCCACTACATGACAAAGGACACAGATCAACTTTGGGAAAACAATATGCTGATGTTGTCAAAAAAACTCATTTCTCTTCGTAATGACGGTAGGTAAAATATTTTCAGAGCTATGCGCGACAATACATTAAAAAATTTCCACGTCAGGGGCCATAACTCCTACAATACTGAATGAATCTTGTCTTGAAACCCAGGTGCACAACTGCACATACTGACAAACATTCCTGTAAACTTTGGTGACTCTAGGTCAAATACTTTTGGAGCTATGCGCGACACAACATTAAAATGACCAATTCTCATGAACAGCTAGATGGATCTTCATCAAATTTAGTTTGGAGCATCAGTATAAGGTCTTTTCCCAAATTTATTCAAATGATTTTGGCTAAAAATAGAAATTCTTTTGAATGACTACTTTCCATGACACACCGGATGAATCTTTATCAGACTTGAGACTCTTTAGCATCAGTATAATGTCCTTTTCAAAGTTTGTTCAAATGGGGGCACTTGGGAACCTTCAGGATCTGTTAGAGTTTTTAAACTAGAAATATCTTTAAATGAGTCATTAGAGTTGATCTGCTTTATTTAAATTTGGTCAGTAACATCATTATAAGGTCTTATTCCAAATTTGTTCAAATGAGGGCACTAAAAGTCCTGGCCTCGTTTAGGGCTACTATAGCTAAAATAGAATACCTTTAAGAGATGAACCACTTGAGGGATCTTCATAAAACTTGGTCTGTAGCATCATTGTAGGTCTCCTTCCACTTTTAATTAAATGGAGATGCTTGTAGCCTCCAGACAAAGTAAAAGTAACAAGAGCACCACCTTGCGGGTGCTGACGCTCATCTGATTTTTTTGTGTAATAGAAATATTGTCCTACCCATGATTTTCTAAGTCTAAAAAGGGCCACCATTCTTGCAAAAAAGAGGATAGAGTTATGTTTCTTAATGTACAGCGTCCGCTTATGATGGTGAAAAAGTGTTGCAAGTTTTAAAGCAATAGCTTTGATAGTTTATGAGAAAAGCTGAATTAAACATAATACTCAACCAAGACAACTGATTTTCTAAGTCCAAAAGGGGCAATAATTATTGCAAAAAAGCAGGATGGAGTTATGTTTCTTGCTGTACAGGGTCAGCTTATGATGGTGAACAAGTGTTGCAAGTTTTAAAGCAATAGCTTTGATAGTTTAAGAGAAAAAGTTGACCTAAACATAAAACTTAACCAAGAAATCTGATATTTTCTAAGTCTAAAAGGGGCCATAAATCTTGCAAAAGCAGGATGGAGTTATGTTTCTGGCTGTACAGGGTCAGCTTATGATGGTGAACAAGTGTTGCAAGTTTTAAAGCAATAGCTTTGACAGTTTAGGAGAAAAGCTGACTTAAACATAAAACTTAACCAAGAAAACTGATTTTCTAAGTACAGAAGGGGCCATAAATCTTGCAAAAAGTGGGATGGAGTTATGTTTCTTGATGTACAGGGTCAGCTTATGATGGTGAACAAGTATTCCAAGTTTCAAAACAGTAGCTTTAATAGTTTAGGAAAAAAGCTGACCTAAACATAAAACTTAACTAGGCAACGCTGATGCAGACGCCAACGCCGACACCGATCAAGTGATAACAATAACTCATCATTTTTTTCAAAAAAATCAGATGAGCTAAAAATAGCTTTAAACAGTTTGCGAGAAATTTAAACAGTTTCGTCTTGCGAACTGTTTTCTGGATCTTCATTATAAGGTGACATCATCTAAGGAATGTTCTTGACTATAGGCAGACGTCGTCAAAACAGCGGCCTGTTATCACTAAGCAGTGTTGATGTAACTTTAGCGCCTTTCCTTTTAATGTACATACGAAATGAACATCATAATTTCAATGGAAAAGAAAGGGCAAATGTAAATATTTTGTGTTAAACTCACAACAAACCAAAGGAAAAAACAATGTATATTTCAGTTATTTCCAGTTCCTGTGGATGGATGAGCCAGGCACTGTAAACAATATTATGTTGGCATTCATCAGTATGCCTTATGTGATGGTGTTAGATCCAACTGTTCATCTGTATTACATTCCTGAAACACCAATAGAAGATTTAGATGCTACCTCGTTAGGAAACTTCTTAAAAAATGTGAAAGATGGGAAAGTTCAGGTACGTATTTGTTCAGTTTTACTGGTAATATTGACACTACCTTTTTAGCTTGCCTGTCACATAGTGACAAGTTGAGCTTTTGTGATCGCCCTTCAGCCGTCGTCCATCTGCAATTTCTTGTGAACACGATAGAGACTACATTTTGCAATTGATTTTAATCAAACTTGCACACAACTTGTATTGGCATAATATCTTTCGAAAACTGGCCAGATCCCTTCATGGGTTCCAGAGTTCTGGCCCCTTAAACTTTTCATCACTTCTTTGCTATTTGATGGATTTTAATGAAATAAAAAATGTTAGTGCTTAGTTTGATGCTTTCAAGTGGTGACCTAAAAGAGATAACAGTGATCTGGTCGTTTCTTGCACAGTGTTCTTGTTTGTTCAGCATGTTTTTGTCCCATTGGATACCTTGTATCTTTATATACATATATAGGCTTATTAAGTAATGTATTTGATTGTGTCTAGCACCTGTGGCTTGCAGGGAAAACAAATGCATGATCTAATTATTGTTTCAAAGCCTGGAAGTCATAAAAGTTAGATGACCATTTCTGAAATTCAGTCTGTTGGAAGTATTTAGGACAGCTGTGACCAACAGGTTGAAAGTTGCTGAATTTAGTTCACTTATCCATCACCAATGCAGGTCTGAGCCGATATTTATCACCATTAAAGTCAGACTTTAAAATTTTGTTTTTTTTTCTCTGTCATTATTTAATAAGTACATTGAATGAATGTTAATTCTGTAGCTACAGACAGCTTTGCAAAATTGTATTTGTATGATTGTGATATGATCAAAGTGATGGCAACAATGGTGTGTAAATGCCATTATGCTGGCAGACGGAAGGTTACTTGTTCTGCACAATAGTGGTAGAAATAATGCTAGGAATTGGAAGAGGGTCATATATATTTTTGGAACAAATAGTTATGTAACATGTTATTTTCTGAAAATTGGATTATTAAAATTGATATATTTAATTTCTGAAATGCTAACATGACTTCAATGCATTAAACTATAGACAGCAAAATACCTAACTATATGTTGAAATGTTGAACATTCCATTACTTATATCTTGGCAGTTTCAAGGTGTAGGAGGAAAACTGGTTATTCATTTCCTATATTTTAAAACAAAAAACTTGTAGATGCTATTCATTATTTAGTTTTTGAATTATCTGGAAACTGCTTACTGTGAGTTTTCTCATTAGGTTATGAATTAGATTGTTTCCAGCAGATGCATGTCAGACTCTGTAAAGTGCAAAATAACTGTGTATTTTCTTTTTCATTTTACATGTTTCATTGGGTTATATTGTTGATATCCTGTTTGTGAATGAAAATAATTCTTCTTGCTGTCCTGATTTCAGGTAGAGTTATTAGTGTAGTCAATCGTTCTGGTAGTGTCAGCCTTTTTTCAGCTCACCTGAGCACAAAGTGCTCAAGGTGAGCTTTTGTGATCGCCCTGTGTCCGTCGTCCATCGGCGTCAACAATTTGACTATTAACACTCTATAGAGGTCACAATCTTGGCCCAATCTTAATGAAACTTGGTCAGAATGTTACCCTCAATAAAATACTGGACGAGTTCGATATTGGGTCATCTGGGGTCAAAAACTAGGTCACCAGGTCAAATCAAAGGAAAAGCTTGTTAACACTCTGGAGGTCACAATTTTGGCCCAATCTTAATGAAACTTGGTCAGAATGTTACCCTCAATAAAATCTTGGACGAGTTCGATATTGGGTCATCTGGGGTTAAAAACTAGGTCACCAGGTCAAACCAAAGGAAAAGCTTGTTAACACTCTAGAGGTCACATTTATGAAGTATCTTAATGAAACTTAGTCAGAATGTTAACCTCGATGATCTTTAGGTCCAGTTTGAATCTGGGTCATGTAGGGTCAAAAACTAGGTCACCAGGTCAAATCAAAGGAAAAGCTAGTTAACACTCTAGAGGTCACATTTATGACCATATCTTAATAAAACTTGGTCAGAATGTTAATCTTGATGATCTTTAGGTCAAGATCAAATCTGGGTCAGGTGGGGTCAAAAACTAGGTCGCTTGGTCAAATAAAAAAAAAAGTTTATTAACACTCTAGAGGCCACATTTATGACTTTATTTTCATGAAACTTAGTCAGAATGTTAATCTTGATGATCTTTAGGTCAAGTTTGAATCTGGGTCTTGTAGGGTCAAAAACTAGGTCACCGGGTCAAATCAAAGGAAAAGTTAGTTAGCACTTTAGAGGCCATATTTATGACTTTATCTTAATGAAACTTGGTCAGAATGTTAATCTTGTTGATCTTTAGGCCAACTTTAAATCTGGGTCAAATGGGGTCAAAAACTAGGTCACCAGGTCAAATCAAAGGAAAAGCTAGTTAACACTGTGTAAGCCACATTTATGACCATATCTTAATGAAACTTGGTCAGAATGTTAATGTTGATAGGTCAGGTTTAAATCTGGGTCAGGTGGGGTCAAAAACAAGGTCACCAGGTTAAATCAAAGGAAAAGCGTGATAACACTCTAGAGGCCATATTTATGACTGTATCTTGGTAAAACTTGGTCAGAATGTTAACCTTGATAATCTTTAGGTCAAGTTCGAATCTGGGTCATGTGGGATCAAAAACTAGGTCACCAGGTCGAATCAAAGGAAAAGCTAGTTAACACCCTAGAGGCCACATTTATGACCATATCTTAATGAAACTTGGTCAGAATGTTAATCTTGATGATCTTTAGGTCAGTTGGTCAGGTGAGTGATACAGGGCCTTCATGGCCCTCTTGTACTTAATTTCTGGACAAAATTACGCCAGAATTGGTCTGTAGCATCATGTCATAGACCTCTCTGAATTTCTTTTTCAAATGGCTCTTCTTGACTGCATTTAGAAGCCACTTAGGCTAAAATAGAAAAAAACTGAATGCTTATCTTAAACCTCTTGATGGATCTTACCAAACTTGTTCTGTAACATTCTTGTGTGAACCTTGTAAAGTTTGTTAAAATGGTTCCTCTGGCTGCCAAAGCTTTAAACTGTTTCTGCTTGTGGAAAAGAAACCTTTCATGGTCTCACAGACCTTTCTCAAATTAGATCAAATTGTTTCCCTTAACTGTTACTAAGTTAGATGCTGTAAGAGTGGAGAATATTTTTGGGAGACTATATGTACGTTCTTCCTACTGGAACCTTATCCTTGATTTAACCTTTACCCTGCTAAATTTCTAAAATGGACTGGTCAGTCATTCAAATTTGGGTGGTATTCAAAGGGATGTTCACTGAAAATTTACTGACTGAATAGCGAATATTGCAGACTATGATGAGTCTGTACGTACATGCTGGCTGATGTTGGTCTGCACTGGTCACAAAAACAAAACCACAAAAGTCGTGCTGCAATGTTGAAGTTTGACATTATTTGAGTAAAATTTGATATATCTTGATTGAAACCTCTATAAAAGGAAAAATTACTATCCAGATAATTTATAATATCAGACTCTTGAACACCGGATTTCACCTTTTCAGTTGTTGCTACACCAAACATGAAAATCGTTCATGTGTTTTCTTCTTGGTGATCATTATTTCTGTCTTGAAACAAAGAAGTATCTTCAGAATCTATACAATAGACTTTGTAGCAGTAGAAAAAAAGTGCCAGTTATTACTGATTCACCAGGATAATGAAAATAAGTCTGTTGTCAGGCCCACACAATCGAAGAAAGTGCTTAAGACACATTGTGGCAGCAAAAAATACTCTACAAGTTCTCTTACAAAAAAATTCTATTGTTTATTTACAGAAAAAAGTAACCTGTTGCTTTTGAAGCCAAGATTTGTTAGAATTGATATGCCATGCTATATATTCCTTTAGACTTTGTGTAAGAGATTAAACAGCAGGAGTAACCAGTCAAAACCATTTTATGCTTCCTGAAATGAAGTTGCCACTTTGTCTCTCTGACTTTTGTTGTCTAGACCATCAAATAGAATTTAGTGATATTTGGTATGAATAAGAAGTGCACCAAAATGGAGTGCATTGTACAAGAACCATAACTCTAGATGGTTTTATGACCCCCCCCCCCATGAGTGGTGGGGACATATAGATTTGCTCTTGTCCGTGCGTCCGTCTTTCCGTCCGTGCATTCGTCCGAAGTCCGTGACACGCCTAGCTCAAAAAGTATTTGATATAAATTAATGAAACCTTGCATGAGTCTTTATCATGATATGAACTTGCGCACCTTCTATTTTTCGTCTGGCTCCGCCCCCTAATTTGAGAGTTATGGCCCCTGAAATAGTAAAAAATGCACATTTTCACTTTGTGACACGCCTAGCTCAAAAAATATTTGATATAGATTCATGAAACCTTGCATGAGTCTTAATCATGATATGAACTTGCGCACCTCCTATTTTTCATCTGGTCCACCCCCTATTTCTAGAGTTATGGCCCCTGAAATAGTCAAAAATGCACATTTTCCCCTTGTGACACGCCTAGCTCAAAAAGTATTTGATATAAATTGATGAAACCTTGCATGCATCTTTATCATGGTATGAACTTACGCACCTCCTATTTTTCGTCTCGCTCCGCCCCCTAATTTTAGAGTTATGTCCCCTGAAATAGTCAAAAATGCACATTTTCACCTTGTGACACGCCTAGCTCAAAAAGTATTTGATATAGATTCATGAAACCTTGCATGAGTCTTAATCATGATATGAACTTGCGCACCTCCTATTTTTCATCTGTGTCCGTCCCCTATTTCTAGAGTTATGGCCCCTCAAATAGTAAAAAATGCACATTTTCCCCTTGTGACATGCCTAGCTCAAAAAATATTTGATATAAATTGATGAAACCTTGCATGAATCTTTATCATGATATGAACTTGCGCACCTCCTATATTTCATCTGGGTCCGCTCCTATTTCCAGAGTTATGGCCCCTGAAATAGTCAAAAAATGCACATTTTCACCTAATTATGTCCCTCACTCAAAAAGTATTTAATGTATATTCATGAAACCTTGCATGAGTCTTTATCATAATGTGAACTTGCACACTTGGCATTCTTCTTGAGAATTTTAGGGTTTATTACATAGTTATGGCCCTTGAAAGAGCCAAAATAGTGGATTTTTTGTTTGTGATGCTCATAGCTCAAAACATATATGGTATAGAATAATGAATCCATTTCATAATATTTTTTTTGAGGTATACCCCATTAAGACTGCAAACATTTGAATGATTTCCCTTTATTTGTGATAAATGTACCAGTTGGGGGCACACCCTGTGTCCTACAGACACATTCTAGTTTTAAAATGAAACTTCAAAACAACCCCTCTGTTTTGTTTTATCATCTTAAACATTTCAAAGATAAATGCTCTTTGGTTTAAATCATTTGTACACTTAGACTGGTTGTGTTTCTCAAGAACAATTATTGTAGTTTACTTTAAAATGGAGTATAACATAAATTGTCAGAAATAATTTATCATTAGAATGTGTGCAGGGATATCAAAATATTTAAGGAGCACAAGTCATTTCCGCTGGTAGCATGTAGGTACGTTGTCTGGTATTTATGGTTTGGACTGTTTGTCTGGATTTGTATTGATAAATAATTGTCATTTCAGGCACAGGGTGGTACAGGATTTTTCCAGAGAGTGAAAAGATTGTTCTATGACATTCTGGTCACAGTTATAGTAAGTATCGTACTAAAACTTGAATAGTATCTTGTAAATACATGCAATATTTCTCAACCCTGTAAGTTTCTGAGTAAAATTAGGATGGAAATGATTGGCTAATCACTTGTTACCACACATGATTCTGTTTGTCATACATTATATTCAATGTCAAATAGTCAGTTTCATGTGAGAGACTTAGGGCCATAGTTGCCCCTTTTGTAGATAGAATTTGTGTGGACCACTTTTGCTGAACTGCTGGTGGGATTAGAATGAAACTAATAAAATGATCATAACCAAGCTTAGTTGTGCATATTGTTTGGATTTAATGGATGAATATTTTAGCAGAGTACTGGGCCCTTGAACTATATTTTAGCAGGGTACTGGGCCCTTAAAATGTATTTTAGCAGAGTAATGGGCCCTTGAAATTTCAACAGATGAATTGTCCCTTCAAATTTATTTTTAGCAGAGTAATGGGCCCTTCAGATATATTTTAGCAGAGTAATTGGCCCTTATATATATATTTATAGGAGAGTTATGGGCCCTTGAAATATAGTTTTAGCAGAGTAATGGGCCCTATAAATATATTTTAGCAGAAATGGGCCCTTGAAATATATATACTAGGGGAGACATATTGTTATTGGTCTTTCCATCTGTCCGTCACACTTCATTTCCTATCAATAACTGGAGAACCATTTGACCTGGAACGTTTCAACTTCATAGAGTGATATGGTTTACAGAGTAGATGTCCCCTATTGTTTCTGAGGTCACTCGATCAAAGGTCAAGGTCACAGGGGCCTGCGTATGGAAAACCGTTTCCGATTAATAACAAGAACCACATTACCAAGAATTTTGAAACTTAATAGGCTGGTAGGGTATGCATAGTAGATGACTTCTATTGATTTTCGGGTCACTTGACCAAAGGTTAAGGTCACAGAGACCAGAAGATGGAAAACCATTTCCAATCAATAATTGGAGAACCACTTGACTTAAAACTTTCGAACTCCTATTGTATTTGGGGTCACTCCATCAATGGTCAAGGTCACAGGGGCCTGAATTTGAAAACCATTTTCAATCAGTGACTTGAGAACTACTTGACCCAGAATGTTGGAACTTCATAGGATGATTTGACATGCAGAGTAGATGACCTCCATTGATTCTGAAATCACTCAATCAAAGGTCAAGGTCACAGGGGTCAGAACATGGAAACCCATTTCCAATCAATAGCTGGAGAACCATTTACCTAGAACCTTTAAACCTCATAAGTTGATAGGGCTTACAGAGTAGGTGACTCTTACACTTTTTGGGGTACTCCATAAAAGATCAAGGTCACAAGGGCCTGAACATGGAAAATCATTTCTAGTCAATAACTTGAGAACTACTTGATCTGGAATATTGAAACTTCATAGGATGATTTGACATGCATACTAGATGCCAACTATCGATTTATAGGATGATTGGACATGCCTAGTAGATGACCCCTATCGATTTTTTCAGCCATTCTTTCAGAAGTCAAGGTCACAGGGGCCAGAACATGGAAAACCATTCCTAATTCATAACCACTTGACCCAGAACATTCAAACTTCATGGTATGATTGGACATGCCTAGTAGATGATCCCTATTGCATTTCAGTCACTAAGCCAACCATTATATATACTGTCTCTTATTGACTTTTGCTCCTGTCCCCTATTTACTTCTTGCCTATAACTACTATGCTTTGGGGGAGACACATGCGTTTCTACAAAAGCATCTTCTTGTTTAGCAGAGAAATGGGCCCTGAAAGATCAAATAAGTGAATCCTGTCCAGACTACTCTTTTGAAACTAGTTGCTTGATTTCAGCCAAACATACTACAGACAAAACTTTGTAATATTTTGTTATTAGTTCCCTACTGGTTGAAAACCAGTTTCGGGGACTATAGGAATGCTATTTTCTGGCAGTCATTCCGTCCGTCTGTCTGCAATTTCGTGTCCGGTCCATAACTCTGTCATCCATGAAGGGATTTTAATATTACTTGCACAAATGTTCCCCATGATTAGATGATGTGTCATGCACAAAACCCTGACCCCTAGCATAAAGGTCAAGGTCACAATTGGAGGTCAAAGATCAACAGGGCTTTTTTTCCTTTCCGGTCCATAACTCTGCCATTCATGAAGGGATTTTAATATTACTTGGCACAAATGTACCTCATAATAAGGCTATGTGTTGTGCAAAACTTTCAGATCCATAGCTCAAAGGTCAAGGTCACACTTAGCAGTCAGATGTTAACTTGGCATGAACAGGGTCTGTTTTGTGTCTGGTCCATAACTCTGTCATTCATGAAGGGATTTTAATATCACTTGGCACAAATGTTTCCCATGATGAGACAACATGTCGTGCGCATATCTGGTTCAAAGATCAAGGTCACAGCTGGAGGTCAAAGTTCAACAGGGCTTTTTTCCTGTCTTGTCCATAACTCTGCCATCCATGAAGGGATTTGAATATTACTTGGCACAAATGTTCCCCATGATGAGACGACATGTCTTGCATAAAACCCATAACCTCAGCTCAAAGGTCAAGATCACAATTAGAGGTCAAAGGTCAAACAGATTGTAATGCACAAGAACCAGGTCCCTAGGTCTATGGTCTAGGTCACACGTAAAGGTCAAAGGTCAAATTCAAGAATAACTGTCCGGAGCATTTCTTTTCATGCATGGAGGGATTTTGAAGTAGCTTGGCTCAAATGTTCACACCACCATGAGGCACCCTTGTTTTTTGAATTATGTCCCATTGTTTTATTATAAATAGATTATATGATTATATTGTAATTTATTTATTACTGGCCATAGAGAAAAATCAAGACCAGTTTTCTGAGGTACAACATGCATGTTACATCCAATTTTTAGGTGTATTTTGATCTATCTCTACCTGGTAAAGAGTTTCTTGTATACTTATATTATATAGATTAATTTTCCTTTGTTGTTACTATAAATAACTTATATAATACCTTTTTGTTAAGGTTTCGATGGAGGCCTTGAGAAACAAAAATCAAACAACACCAAATCATAGAAAGAAAGAGTTGTTTGACATGAAAATTGAACAGCATGTAAAACATGTATATTACTTTACGAAACAAGTGTCAGTATACTGATATAAACATTGAATTCCGGAAAAGGGCTGCCTAAAGGGGCTCCACTTCCGGACAGTTAAACGCCTTTAAAAACTCACCATTTTCAAAGAACTGTTACACATGTTTGTTTTGATGCATTTGCAATAGCGTGCGAGTGGTGAAATTTCGCATAACAAGGTGGAACACAGTTTTCAGCGATTGTTTATCTTTATTTCTTTACAAATGGCATTCATTTTCAAAGGGAGACAACTGTTCCCGATTATTTTAAGTACAAATTGCATTCATTTTCAAAGGGAAACAACTTTTTCCGATTATTTTAAGTAATCTTTGAGAAAAAGTTGTCTCCCTTTGAAAATGAATGCCATTTGTAAAGAAAAAAAGATAAACAATTGCTGAAAACTATGTTCCACCTTGTTACGTGAAATTTCACCACTCGTACGCTATTGCAAATGCATCAAAACAAACATGTGTAACAGTTCTTTGAAAATGGTGAGTTTTTAAAGGCGTTTAACTGTCCGGAAGTGGAGCCCCTTTAGGCAGCCCTTTTCCGGAATTCAATGTTTATATCAGTATGCTGACACTTGTTTCGTAAAGTAATATACATGTTTTACATGCTGTTCAATTTTCATGTCAAACAACTCTTTCTTTCTATGATTTGGTGTTGTTTGATTTTTGTTTCTCAAGGCCTCCATCGAAACCTTAATCGACCAAAAAAGCCATATGAAAACAGCTGTAGGTTTTTATATACACAATTTTTAATCCCAAGTGTTTTGTTATAAAATATTGTATATATGTTTATATAGTACAATATTGTTTATACATCATTGACAGATATCAGTTCATTATGTTATACTGCAGTAGAGAAAATTAGGTGCCTTCCAGTAGGGGACTTGTATTGCATGGCAATACTTCATTCACTTGTTTTAACTGGAGTGCATGTCAAAATAACATTAATATATTGTGCGCAAGGAATGTTATCTGTTAAATACTGCACTTGTCTCCCATTAACACTTTTCTGCTATACTGGAAGCACAGTTGTCTGTTTAGCAGTGCAGTTCAACTCGACAAGGTCGAAAGGGACAATCACCCTTCAGCGGGAAATTTTAGAGATTCTTAAAATCATGATAAAACAAGATTTTTATCTACAAAGCACTGGTAGAACAATAAAGTTGATGATATTGCCAATTTAGAGACCCCTTAATATAAAGAAATGCACTGTGAGGCAGCGTAAAAATGGTAATAATTACATAATAATTATGTAATCATGATGTAATCATTGATGGAATTGGGGTTTCATTATGCATTTATTGTAGTGCACTTGTTTTATAAAGCATAAAAAGTTGAACAAGAGTGTTTTGTTCAGTGCTTGCAGGGCAGATTTACATCTTACCTGCAGTTTATTTATAATTTGTATATTTGAACAGTTTTATGTGATATCTGATTTTGATGTTTTATTGCTGTAAAGATACACAGATACTGCTAGAATTGCTGATCAGCAATATATTTACTATCAATTGCTGAAATTATATACCGTGAACTTGTTGGTATTCCTAATTTCAAGAATTTTGCAGTTGATTATATCCAAACAAACATTTGCCATTATTTTTATTTCAGGAAATATAAATGCACTGAACAATTTCTGTGCAATTAACTGGTTTGGCATTCCTTGTTGTAAATGTAGTTGGAGGCGTCTATTCAGAGATTACGTTAATTGCTAATTGTTATTACAGTAATTAATGAAACAACAAAATTCATTGCGAGTAAAATAAAGATGCTTTACTTTAATCATGATATTGGCAAGAAAATTCTCTAAATATTTAACCATGTTGTTTAATCAGCAGAAATTTTGTTTACATTATGTCGATCATATATCCCTGACTGACTTAAAGATTTGACCACAGACACTCTTTGTCCTAGCTATGCTGTTACTAAACTGATTGAAAGGGACAGAGAAAGTGAAAATTTTCTTATTCTATGTCTATTTTATCTATCCAGTTGTGAACGTTCATTTGCAACACGTGACTGTACAATATATTACCTTATTGAACACACATGCATACAAAAAAAACCTATATTTTTTTCTGTATTTGGACGGTTCAAAAGTCCCATGTTAAACATACGATAAAGCCCGAAACGCGTGAAAATGTTCCAAATGTAAATTGGGTGAAGTAGGCGCTCTATGTACAGAGTTTGGTTATGCGTCTTGAAATCAGGAAGGCAGAAATACAATATTCAGTGAATCATTTTTAATTTAAACTAAAATAAAATAGATATAGAATAAAAAGGTTACTTAACATTGAACTGTACAATACAAGATATATTTGGACTCGTACCCAGCTGGGAAAACCATATTGGACTCGCCTAGCGGCTCGCCCAATATCATTTTCTCAGCTGGGTACGAGTCCAAATATATCTCTGTTTTATACAGAACAATGTTAAATGACCTAATAGTATTGCTTCAAGAAGGTTACTTGTACATATTAAGAAAACAGAAATACACAACATATTTTCATTTTCTAAGCTCGACTATCTGAAGAATAACAAGGGTCATCACACCCACCCCAACCTTGGTGCCGCGTTGGTTAAAGTTTCTGGCAGAGTCCAATATCTTTTTCATTTACTTCATCTTGTATTTTCTTATGGTGACAGTGTACATTTTCTAATAGTAGAGCTTCAAATTTCATAAAAAGTTAAAGTTAAGCATGTAAGCATGTTTCTCTTGGCCAAATGCTTTCAAACTTCTCATGTGTCTTTCTTATCATCATTAATACATTAAATAAATTAAGGGCTGTCATTGATTGGGTCTTAGGCGTATTGACGATACCGATATATCAGAAGACAAATATCGACGATACATCAATATATTGATTATTAAGTTAGATTAATGACCTATTTGTTCATATAATACTATATACTTTCCTGTAAATGCTATTTTAAGTTTTATTGCATACTTTCCATATTTCTGTTTGATTGTGTTGTATTTGTATTTATGAAATAAAAGAAATACATAAAAATTAATAACATCTTTCATTTTTATTTTGCCTTCACTCCTTTTTTGCATTCATCTAAATTTACAACTTTGTGAACTTAAGTTGTTTTTTAGGGTCTGAGTGTTTATTTGGGTAGTTTTTTCTCCCTGTAAAATTTTTGAAAATGGGAATCGATAATCGAGGGACAAAAAGAAATCGTTGATACATCGATATCGTTTCTATCGATGACAGCCCTAAATAAATTTACTTTTGTTATATCACTGTTTTAAATTGTATGTGTATATTTATATATATCGAGGCCCACATGGTAGACAGGGACACCCAATGTGTAGCCTCCTTAAATAAAGTTACTTACTTACTTCCTAATGGGTTATTTGGGGTCAGAAACTAGGTCACTAGGTCAATAGAAAAACCTTGTTAACCCTTGAGATACAATATTTTCCATCTAATCTTTATATAACTTTATCAGAATGTTTATCTTTATCAACTCCTAAAACATTTTTATTAGCCCGTCTAAAAGACGAGATGTATTATTGGAACGCGGGCGGATAGGCAGGCAGCGTCCACAAACTTTGTCCAGAGCACTTATGGGCCAAAGGTCAGATACAAGAATGACTTTGTCCGGAGCATTTCTTCTTCATGCATGGAGATATTTTGATGTAACTAGGCACAAATGTTCACCACCATGAGTTGGAGTGTCATGCGCAAGAACCAGGTCCCTAGGTTTAAGGTCAAGGTCGCACTTAGAGGTCAAAGGTCAGATACAAGAATAACAACTTAACAAGCTCTCGACAGACGTATTTTGTGACTATGGCATCCATGTTAAACTGATTTACCTGAGGTCAAAAGCTAGGTCGCTAGGTCAAATCATAGAAAAATCTGAATAGCACACTATAGGCCACATTTTCCATCTGTTATCATAAATCATTGTCAGAATGATTTTCTCTGTGCAACCTAGGTCAGGTTTTAAACTGGGTTACATGAGGTCAAAAGCTAGGTCACTAGGTCAGATTGTAGGGAATAAACCTTGTAAACACTTTAGAAACCATATTTTCTGTTGATATTAGAAATATAGGTCTAGTTCAAACTGGGTTACTAAGGTTGTCACTAGGTAAGATCATAGGAAGAACTTACTTACACTTACAAGGCCATATTTTCAACCTGTTCTTCACAAGACTATGCTGGAATGTTTATCTGTTTAAAATCTAAGAAAAAATTGTAAATGAGTCACTTGGGAAGATACTAGTCATTAGGTCAAAAAACTTTCTTTACACTTTAGAGGCCACTTTTTAAACTTGATCATCATAAATCTTTGTCAAAATGTTTGTCTATATGAAATCTAGGTCAAGTTCAGAAGTGATGTACCTTATGTCAAAAACTATGTCTCTAGGTCTAATCATTGAAAAACTTTATGATCTACCTGATTTGTATAAACATGGTCAGAATGTTTGTCTCCATGAAATCTAGGCCATATTAGACACTAGGTTATCTGGGCTAAGAACTAGGTCAGGTGAGCAATACAGGGACTTTAAGGGTTGGGGTGTGTGTGGGGGGGGGGGGAGGAGTTTTCAGAAGTATTTCCATTCTGTAATGGAAGGCAGTGTTCCTTGATTCTGTGCCAGTACTGAATTATAGGATGGGGGTGAATGATTTCAAACACAATGTCTTTCAATCAAATCATCACAAAGAACATATGTGTCAGACTGGATCCATCTGTGACTTCCTGATCCAGACTGGATCCATCTGCAACTTCCTGATCCAGGCACACCTCATCTTAATATTGATATGCCCTCCATTGAAGAAGATGGAATGTTGTTTGCTCTGTGTTGATTTGTTGGTAGATAGTTTGGCTTCATAGTAACTAATACAGTTTTCAAAATTTATTGGATGATTGTAGGAAATGTGTGTAGAAAATTAGCACAACTAGTTTCGAGTTAAGTAGGTCAACAGTCAAACTGAAAATGATTTAGGATAGATGGCTGGCCTATAGCCGGCACATATTTATTATACCTAAAAGCCACCATGTGTGGCATGTGTTTTACAAGTAATTATGTCTCATATTGTTGCCTTTGCCGTCTGTCAGTTTGTCCATCAGTCTGTCTGAGTAAACGATTGATACTTCAGGTGGTAGGAGGTGTGGCTTAGGACAATAGAAATCCTTTGAATTCATTCTATAACCACTTATGTCTTTTGTCCCGTACATGGTCATTCTATTTTTTTCAAACAATGGAATGATCACCTAATACCAAATCGTATTGGCTGCCGTCCATCTGCATTATACATGTCCAGCTTTCACAGGTCAAAGTGCTGGCCGGAATTCAACGAAACTTCACAGGAGTGATCAGTACCAAGTCTAGTTGTGCATATCGCAGACACGTTCAGCTTTGCTGCACAAAAAGGCGGCCAGAGCTAAAGGTATACATAGGGGAGAGACATACGTTTTTGTGACAAAAACGCCTTCTAGTTATGGCTTAAAATTCTCTTTTTTAAACAAACAGTGATAACAGAATGATATGATGATCCACTGACTTTTAGGAAGTACTTACTTATATTAACACCTGTAGTGTCTGTAAAATTCATAGCAAAGCTTTCCCTTGCATTAGTCACATTGAAAAAAAAAATCTACTGAATTTAGCTGCAGTTTATAATATACTCATAAACTATCAACTTTTAGTGATAGACATTTATGAGTTTGGTATTTTATGGAGACTGACATGTGTTTTGAACTTTTTATTTTTCAGATATAAATCTGGTGATGTTTAAATGGAGTGTTTACTTTTTAGCTCACCTGAGCAATGCTCAGGTGAGTTTTTGTGATCACTTGATGTCAGGCGTTTGTCTGTCGTCTGTAGTCGTCTGTCAACATTTAGCTTGTGTATGCGATAGAGGCTGTATTTTTCAATTGATCTTCATGAAATATTGTCAGAATGATGACCTTGATGAAATCTAGAATAAGTTCGAAAATGGGTCATCTGAAAAAATTCACACAAATGATCCTGGTATGACCCTCTACCAAGATTGTTCAAGTTATTCCGGTATGTCAAAAAATATGGTTGCCAGGGAGTGTGGTCAGGTCTTCCCTATATGTGTATATTGCAAACTTTAAAAATGCCCAATTTTAAAATCATTGTAAGAAATTGATTGCCCTTTACAAAAGTTGTACAAATATACTGTACATTTTACTTGCACAACTATTTTCCAAAACTGTTGAAGAAAGCAGTGTATCTCAGGTGGGCAACCTAGGGTTATCTTGACCCTCTTTTTATCATTTCTGAATTCTGAACTATTGAGGTATCATCAAAATAATTCATCACTTAAAATGATACTGTGCATTAATATTCGTGGGGGACTAATTTTCGTGGTTGAGTCAATCCACAAAATTTAATCCCAACGAACAAGCAAAATTCCCATTCATTTTATGTTCAAAAGTTGAAATCCACGAATTCATATCCCCACGAGATTGCCGGTTTGACCCAAACCACGAAATTTAATGATTTCACAGTATATCATTTATGTCAGTGCCTTAAACTGCAAAATACAAATTGCAACTTATATGATCGGAAGTGAATAATTCATATTTTAACGAATGAAAGTTTGTTAAAGGTTTAAAAATTATGGAAGATTTTTACACCATTAAAGCAAATAAAACTTATGGCATGTCATAGATAGATATCAAACAATAGTTCATTCATGGACAGGTGTTTAAAACAGATAGTGTTGGGTATGGTAATCATAATAATAAAACTGTTATTTATACAGAAACACATTGATTATTTAAGTGGCAAGGGGAGGAGCAAAATGCTTGAAATATTTGGGGGCGGAGGGGTTGGAGGTAGGATTGGTGGGGGGGGGGGGGGGGTCTAAGTGATCTAAACAAAAAATATAAGTTAAACAGCTGCAGGGGATCACATGACATGCTCAAGTCAACCGGTGTGCATGAGTCAACAGTGCTCGAGCAAGCGGAGTTTCTCTTAGTGCACAATTGATACATGTCATGTCATTATCAGTTATTATTTTTATGCCCCCAAAAGGAGGCATATTAGTTTTCAACTGTCCGTCCGTCCGTTCGTACATTAGTTAGTTAGTTCGTTCGTTTGTTCGTTCGTCACAACGTTAACTTTTTGCATGAAGGCACTTTACTCGCGAACCACTGCACCCAGGACCTTCAAACTTCACATGCTGATAGTACTTATTGAGTACACGACCCCTACTGACTTTGGGGTCACCAGGTCATAGGTCAAGGCACTGCGGGGGCATTTGTCACCATTAGTGACAGCTCTTGTTTTATTTATTTATTTATATTTTTATTTTTTATGCCCCCGAAGGGAGGCATATAGTTTTTGAACTGTCAGTCTGTCCGCAATTTTTGCGTCCGGTCCATATCTTTGTCATCCGTGGATGGATTTTCAAATAACTTGGCCTGAATGTGTACCACAGTAAGACGATGTGTCGCGCGCAAGACCCAGGTCCTTAGCTCAAAGGTCAAGGTCACACTTAGACGTTAAAGGTCATTTTTCATGATAGTGCATTGATGGGCGTGTCCAGTCCATATCTTTGTCATCCATGGATGGATTTTCAAATAATTTGGTATGAATGTGTACCACAGTAAGATGACGTGTCGTGTGCAAGACCAGGTCCGTAGCTCAAAGGTCAAGGTCACACTTAGACATTAAAGGTCATTTTTCATGATAGTGCATTGATGGGCGTGTCGGTCCATTCTTGTCATTCATTCATGGATTTTAAAAATTATTGGGCATGAATATGTACCACAGTAAGACGACGTGTCGTGCGCAAGACCCATGTCCGTAGCTCAAAGGTCAAGGTCACACTTAGACGTTAAAGGTCATATTTCATGATAGTGCATTGATGGGCATGTCTGGTCGATATCTTTGTCATTCATGCATGGATATTAAAATTACTACGCATGAATGTGTGGCACAGTAAGATGACGTGTCACGCGCAAGACCCAGGTCCTAAACTCTAACATCGGCCATAACTATTCATTCAAAGTGCCATTGGGGGCATGTGTCATCCTATGGAGACAGCTCTTGTTTTTTTTTTTATTTATTTGTTTTTTTTTTTAAAAAATGAGGGCTCAGAGTGAAACTAGTCTTAAGTGTATATAGGAAAAGAAGCAGATAGACTAGTTTCGCTCTGAGTGCTCATTATATACTTATCAAACATCTTGACCAAACATTTCATTCAGTAATTTTCTAACAAGTATTGAACTTCTGATTTGAAATAATATACTGAATAGTGAAGAGTAATACAATGATAATAATAAACATCCTGATTATCTGGTAAAAATGTACAAATCTGTCACAACGCTCACAGCTGAAGGACAGTTATTCTAGCATGATCACCTGTGTGACCTCCAGTCACATGACCAACAAAACAGAGATTGACCAATCAGGGGAAATTATTTTCCAGCTTATTCATTACATTCAAACATTCATTTTTCAAGTTGACATTCAACACAAACCATTAAACAGAGAGTTATGGAGGGAGGGGGAAGGGTAGTATCCACAAGAAAATCTAAGTTTGACGGTAACACCCATTGTATGCATGTTTAACCAATTTATATAATGAGGTTTTTCCCAAAAGCGTGCCCAGTCAGTTAACTCAAATGTCATTCAATGAGCTGATATTTGCTGCCTCAGAATTTTCTAACAAATTTCAAAATGTGCAGGCTACATTAACAAGATTTCAGCATGAACAACACTTGTACATTTTTGCTATCACTTTTTTTTTTCAAAATAATACTGCTGTTAGAAAGCATATTCCAGTCACATGCCTGATTATGAAAATAATACCAATTTTTTTATGGAAGCCTCAATTTGAGTGAATGGAAAGACCATGAAAACATTTGTTTCAGATTTTTTTTTTGTTTTCAGCAAATATGGCTATAAATGAATTAAATGGAAAGTTGCGACTGGTTTCACTTCAGTTGGGACGTAATTTTGTGAATCAATGCAGACATCAAATCTAGAAAACAGTCCTCACAAATAATGATTTTTAAGTGGGGCACTTATACCTTTATTATATTGCAGGAAGTGTGGCAGTCATCACGCTGGTTGTTTCTTATCATGTTTGGTATACCGACAGCAGTGATATCAGTGGTATGTTACAGTCTGTGTTGTATGGATACAATAGAAGATGAAGTCCATAGTGACGACGAGGATTCTGATGAAGAATACAGAGCTTATGTAAAAGGTAGAATTTGATTTGTGTGAGGTAACCATATGTATACTAAGTCTTGGTTCATGTACATCTTCCAAAAAAGTTCACAAACATTTTTCAAGGACTAAAATGAAATTCAAGGACTTTGCACAGATGCATAGTGGTTTGCTTGTGTGGGTTTGTAGAAAATTAGATTAGGTTAGCTTTTCTCCTAAACTATCAAAGCTTTTGCTTTAAAACTTTTAACACTTGTGCACCATCAGCTGACTCTGTACAGCAAGAAACATAGCTCCATACATTTGCATTTAGGTCAACTTTTCTGTCTCCATTACGGTCAAAGCTATTGCCTTAAAACTTAAAGCAGTGATTTCCATTAAAAGCCGACTCTGCACAGCAAGTAACATAACTCTATATTGCTTTTTATGCCCCCAAAGGGAGGCATATTATTATGCCCCCAACTTTTTGCATGAAGGCACTTTACTCGCGAACCACTGCACCCAGGACCTTCAAACTTCACATGCTGATAGTACTTATTGAGTACACCAGCTGTAATGACTTTGGGTTCACCAGGCCAAAGGTCAAGGTCACAGGGGCCAACGTTAACTTTTTGCATGAAGGCACTTTACTCGCGAATAGTGATGGGCCGACAATCAGCGACAATCGAATAATTGTCGGCGTTGCATTCATGAGCGCGATCGCCGATTTCACTTTTCCCTGACCGATTAATTACTTGGCACCCTAAACTGATAATTAAAATGTTTCTGACCTTTTTCTTTCTGGTATTTACGGTTCTTTGGGGCAATTACGCCAAGGGAAACTACTCTACGTAAAAATGGCTTCCTCCAAAGTGTCGAAAGAAATTGATGTCATCAGTGATCATCCAGATTTTGGAAGAAATATGGCTTTTACAATATCAAGCCGGGAAATCCATCAACCTTATCTCTTGACATTAGTATGGCAGTATGCATGCATGACATACGACTTACACAAGCATATTAGCAATAGTATTTTCAATTTTTGATTTTGTATAATTTTAATTTAATAACATAATATCACTGGATAAGTCCCTGGTGAAATTAAGACGAGTACCTGATTTGAAGTTAACTATCTTTACAAATATTTTACTTTTATGCTGTTAAGTTACTAACATTTATGAAAGGGTACAAAAGAAATAGGGTATTTGATATATGTGAGGTTCATTTCTCAAGTATTGACATAAAACATACACTGTTAGGTGAACTTACAGATATGCAACTAGAGTAACCGATTATCCGATTATATCCGATTAATCGAATCGGTTGGCTTGTCCGATTATGCCGATTAATCGGTTGGCAATTCTAACCGATTTGCCCATCACTACTCACGAACCACTGCACCCAGGACCTTCAAACTTCACGTGCTGATAGTACCTTTGAGTACACCACCCCTACTGACTTTGGGATCACCAGGTCAAAGGTCAAGGTCACAGGGGCCAACATTAACTTTTTGCATGAAGGCACTTTACTTGCGAACCACTGCACCCAGGACCTTCAAACTTCACTTGCTGATAGTACTAATTGAGTACACCACCCCTACTGGCTTTGGGATCACCAGGTCAAAGGTCAAGGTCACAGGGGCCAACGTTAACTTTTTGCATGAAGGCATTTTACTTGCAAACAACTTCACCCAGGATCTTCAAACTTCACATGCTGATAGTACTTATTGAGTACACCACCCCTACTGACTTTGGGGTCACCAGGTCAAAGGTAAAGGTGCTGCGGGGGCATTTGTCACCATTAGTGACAGCTCATGTAAGAGTTTTTTTCCCCCTCTTGGGCTTAAAAAATCTATCATACAGACAAAAATATCAGATGAGTGTCTGCACACACAAGGCTTTGCTCTTGTCAATATAGTTCAGATAACCAGGATAGTGTACCAGTATCATCATGTGTTCGAGAACTAGATTATTTATAAAGGTAATGTTACAACACAAGCGATGTTGACATAGGGCTAAGTGTAAAGCAGTATTGCTACTTAGAAGATATGAAACTTTAAAATGGGACAAGGAAAAGTTATACCAATATTGATATTAATAGAACAGGACATCAAAATTTAAAGTAATATTGTTACTAACAGGACAAGGATACTGTTACTCATAAGACCATTGATGTTAGTTACAGGACAACAATATTCAAGGATTATTGTTACTTACAGAAGAAGGAAGATTAGGCAATGTTTTACAGGACAAAAATATTTTATAGCAATTTAGTTTCTTACAAGACATAAGACCTTCTAGAAATTTTATTACTTTCAGGACAAGGAAATTCAAAGCAAGTAGAAGACAAGGAGAAGAGAGACATACCTGTCTCAGGTCATGAAAAAGCTGAATGATGTCTCAAGTGCCTTAGATATCAAGAAGTGTTCTCCCATTTTTGTACATTTCTGTTTTCCATTTTTACCACCTTTTATTGTTAAACAATTCATAGTCTTCTACAAAAGTATTCATAGTTTCATGTACTATTTTTCTGACATGATTATATTAAGCTGTTCTTATGAAGTTACAACAATGTATATATGTAAGCAGATGTATTTATTCTTGTTAAAAGAAATTGTTAATTATTATAATTTTCTCTGACATGTGCAATGTCCTCGAGTAATTTGGGCTACTTCATCTTAAAGACACAAATTTTGTCAAGTCTTCCACTTAAATTTCGGTCTTCAGTTTACACCAGAAAATCTGCATTTAAAATAATCAGAATTTGAAACAAGGAACACTGATTATCTTAGAAATCACATATTTACAAAATCTGTACAAAGATGACTTTAAAAATGCCCCTATTGAAACAGTTTCAAGTTTTTAAGTTTTTGTTTACACCTGAAATTAAGAAACAGTTTTTACTGTTTGCATTGCTCTTTATTTGACTTTGGGTTCATAACAAAAGCCAGGATTGCTTTAAAGAACCCTCTGAAAGCTAAATCTCTTGAAATGCTTTGGTCTTAAAGCTACTTGCCCACAGTTTATTTGAATTTTTTTCAACATGTTCGTTTCCAACAAGTTTGGTATAGAATGTATTTATGACACTGAAGAATGATAAAGTGCATGAAAATAAAAGTTAGATATTGGTAAAAATGCAAGAAAAATGTTACTTTACTGCATTATTTCAAAAGCATTGAAATGGTTTACTACCTTCTACATAATATTTTTGGTTATTTATCTTGTAAAAATCTTGTGTCAGTGTGTACCTCTAGTCACTTTCAGAGTACTCACTTCTTACAGATTTTTGTGAGAAAATTTTCGCCTAAAAGTATAGGTTAGTCCCTTTAATCGTCTAGATGTAAATACTTCAGTCTAAGGCAGCACCAAATAACTTAAAGTTATATTATGCACAATTTCATATTTTGAAAAAATGAACACTACATAGAACTTATGTAAAATATGAAAATAACTTTTGTGTGTGTGTAAACAGCATTGTGTAATAGGTAAAAATAGCATACAATTTATATATACCAGTAGCTAAACACAACATGAATATGTTTTTTTACTATTAAAGAACTTGCAGTATTTTTACACTGTTACTACTAGGACTGGGACGATTACTCGGTTAATTGGATCCGATTTGATTACTAGGTGAAACCGATTTCAGTTTTGCAAAATAAACAATAAACATCATGAATCTTACTTTATCTTTAAATATTTCTTTTACCAGCACATTGACTCATAGTATATTTCCTCTAAAACATATCAATCAACATAATCAGTAGTCTTGGATTTGCCTTTCGTGATATATTTAAATTGAAATACACCAAAATATGACTTACTAATTATCAAACTGCTTGCAAACACTGGTCCATAAGATCTTAATGAAGTCAGCTGCTGGAAGTACCTTGATACAGTCATCAGGAAAGAAAAGCATTTTCAATATGGCGAAGATTAACTGGTTCGATTCCATTTCATACAAATGATTAACTGGTTTCAAAATTTTGAAATCGTCCCCGCCCTAGTTACTACATGACATTTAATTGTCAAAAAATACCCTTATACAAATCAAAAATGTCTTTGTTGGCTAGTTTTGAAATTATGGCATCAGTTGATGTACTTTATGAACAACCCCCGTATTTGACGAGGATTTACAAAGTTTATTTCTAATGATAAAATATATTTCATGAAAGATGAAAATAGTGTGTCTTTAACAACTGCATATAAACATAAACTGAGAAAAAAATATTTGAAACAATGTCGTGGGTTTTCTGGTAGGCAGATTTGGAACAGTATTCCTGCAGAGATAAGAAGGTTTAGTAAATAGATTTAAATTGCATTTCAACAAATACTTATCAACAAGTGATAAGCTATAAACAATTTATTCCATAGATTTCAAGTTCACAGTATGCCTGTCTCATGTTTAAGATGAGATGATAGCAGCAGTGAACTGTCATTTTTCATAAAACTTTTTTTTTTTCTAGATTATGTATGAAAATTATTTGGATGTATTTTTTTGTGTTAATAACTATATATGTTCATTTTATGTATCTATTTTTCATTGAAAATAGCTAAATGTTTTTATGCCTGGCTGTTTTGTCTTTTTGGCAAGTGTTTTATCATTGTGACCTGGGATTTTTCAGGACTGGTCCTGATTTCAGGTTTTTGATTGCCTGAATTTCCCTATGTAACTCCTGCAAAAGGATATTTCAGGATTTACATAAATTTTACATAGATTTTCAGGATTTTACTTTCTGACCGAGTCCATGGCCTGATTATTATGAATGTAAATAGTGAGGACAAGAAACACCCTGTGTATCAATGGCAATTAAAACTATCACAAATGTAGGGTCTCATTGGCTGAGTGATTATGGTTGCTTACTTTGAACAATATGCCGCTCACCCCCGTGAGTTCAAAACCTCACTTTGAGTGTAGCTGTCTTTCATTTGTGGAAGTTGTCCAACTTGCTTGTGAAGGTCAATGGTTCTTCCCAGGTGCCTGACCATTCTTGATGCAATGCCTTGAGGGACACCTGGGGTCTTCCGCTTCTGTAAGAAGTTTAAGTATTGCCGTATGACCTACAATTGTATTGCTGTTACATTAAATGCCAAAATTGTTGCAAGAATGGTCGATACAGCTGAGACTTCAGGTGTAATTATGGGCAAATACCAAAGCTGTGAAATTGTGACATTAAACAACAAAGACCTTAACAAAGTACAGTGTCTTGATTGATTGGAGCATTTATAGTTTTAAAGCATTAAACATTAATTCTGTATACTTTTTGAGGCATGTTTCACTTCAGTTAGTCTGGAAAAGAAATGAAAATTTAAATGAAAGTAGAAAACTGGCAGGCATCATGTGTCCTAAATTTTGGAGGGTTATGGTATATGCACAAAGGCGTGTATTAATTAAGGTTGCTAACAGTGATTGGATAATCTGTAATTTCTTACGCATTCTATACATTCTTGATGTAACAGAGAGTTGTTGGTACTTTTTCAGTTGAAGTCAGACAGATTTGTTGATTTAGGACTGACCCGAGAAACAGCCAGTTAGACGCTGGGGTTCTGTCACAGGCCCCAAATCTCTGCTTTTTGTTGTTACTGTTTCAAGAAAATTGTTTTTCTCTCCAAAATAAAACATTTCCCGTATTATACAATATTAATGTAAACACAACGTTATGCTGGGTCTGCTATAATTCAGCAGAATACACATAGAGTCAAAAGTACTTTCTTTAAAAAATGTCAGCAAAAAGTATGGATGTCTGTAGGTGACTTGTGAACATATTTTTTCACAACTATTCATCAAAATGGCATCTAAGAAATAAACACTGGTTAATGGTGCCTTACACAAAAGGTTATGTACATCAGCCTTGTAAATGGTGTATATAAGATTGTATGCCAAATGTGTGGAATATTTTCAGATGTCACCTTCAGGCTTCCATAAAAACAGACCAAAGATGAAAATAACAGAATTCTAAATCATAGTGTGTATAAGTAAAGATTTTGTTTATTTATGCTTGTTGTATAAATATTTTGAATGTTGTTAATGTTATATGTTTTGATGAAATATGTTCTCTTATTATTGTTGTGTATTCTGTTGTGTTTAAGTGACAATTATGTATGTGATTTTCAAAGGTATTTGTAAAGTGATTGCTATAAACTGTGCAATATATCAGTAGTTCTCTACATGCATGCAAGT
The DNA here is from genome assembly GCF_021730395.1 of Mercenaria mercenaria. Classification (NCBI taxonomy): domain Eukaryota; kingdom Metazoa; phylum Mollusca; class Bivalvia; order Venerida; family Veneridae; genus Mercenaria; species Mercenaria mercenaria. Next base: position 61,396,518 of record NC_069366.1, on the reverse strand, counting down.
GGTATGAAATAAAAGTCCCGTTTTTCCATTCCTTTAGAATATATGATTTTAAAAGAAAAATCTAGATCTGTGTCTTTTTGTTTATAAATAGAATAAAAATAACAATAAAAGGAAACTGTTTAATATGATACTGTAGAAATGATTCATTTTGCAATGTGAAAATGTCATTTTTGAATGTTGGCTCTATATATGCACAAAATTTAGAGTCACCATCAGTTATGTTCTCTCGCTTTAAAGCAAACAGATGAAATCATTTTATCAGTAAGATTGAGCAGCTTCACAGAGGCAAAAGTACAATCTTGAATGATCATATAATGATAATAATTCCATTATACTGGTATCTGTCAAATTTACAAAAAAAAAAAAAATGCAAACATTTCTGCACGCAAAACATCTATTTTCGGCATTCTGCAAAACTTTCGTATTGAAATTTATTCACTTGCACAGGACTTGTTTTGAGAACACAAATTAATACATACATTGCTGATTTCAGCGAGATTATGTCCTTATATCTGTTGACTCAATATCTTCTCACTTTATCAACGAACAAAAACAACTGCCACTTTCATTCTTAATGGCAAACATCATCCATCATGTGTAGATTGTTGTCAAGAAAATACTTTTAGCTGGACTTTTGAAAGAATATGTACAGATATTGCACCACGTTTTTTTTTGGTGTCAGCATCCTGAGGAGTTAAGTTTTTGTGTGTAAGCTGGTATCTTGGTAACCAGAATTGGGAACTAAATTAAACTGTACTTACTTGTCCACAGTGATGATCTGACAAGCAATGCACAGCTTCTGTTACATTTTTTCTTCTTTCACAAAGTAAAGCTCCTTTTTCCTCATGGCAATTTTGGTGTAAGATTTTGTATTTAAGCTGGTAAGTTGGAATATAGTGCTCACCTGAGCCCGAAGTGCTCAAGGTGAGCTTTTGTGATTGCCCCGTGTCTGTCATCAACAATTTGACTGTTAACAGTCTAGAGGTCACAAGTTTGGCCCAATCTTAATGAAACTTGGTCAGAATGGTACCTTCATTAAAATCTTAGAGGATTTTGATATTGGGTCATCTGGGGTCAGAAACTAGGTCACCAGGTCAAATTAAAGGAAAAGCAAGTTGACACTTTAGAGGCCACATTTATGAATGCATGTTCATAAAACTTGGTCAGAATGTTAACCTTGATGATCAGTAGGTCAGATTCGAATCTGGGTCATGTAGGGTCAAAAACTAGGTCACCAGGTCAGATCAAAGGAAAAGCTTGTTAACACATTTATGACAATATCTTAATGAAACTTGGTCAGAATGTTAATCTTGATGGTCTCTAGGTCAAGTTTAATTCTTGGTCAGGAAGGGTCAAAATCTAGGTCACCAGGTCAAATCAAAGGTAAAGCTTGTTAACACTAGAGGCCACATTTATAACCATATCTTAATGAAACTTGGTCAGAATGTTAATATTGATAATCTTTAGGTCAAGTCAAATTCTTTGTCAGGTAGGGTCAAAAACTAGGTCACCAGGTCAAATCAAAGGTAAAGCTTGTTACCACTCTAGAGGCCACATTTATAGCCATATCTTAATGGAACTTGGCCAGTATGTTAATCTTGATGATCTAAAGGTCCAGTTTAAATCTGGGTCATGTGGGGTCAAAAACTAGGTCACCAGATCAAATCAAAGAAAAAGCTAGTTAACACTCTATAGGCGACATTTATGATCATATCTTAATGAAACTTGGTCAGAATGTTAACCATGTTGATCTTTAGGTTATGTTCAAATCTGTGGTCAGGTAGGGTCAAAAACTAGGTCACTAGGTTAAATCAAAGGAAAAGCTTGCTAACATTCTAGAGGCCACATTTATGACTGTATCTTCATGAAACTTGGCCAGAATGTTAACATTGATGATCTTTAGGTCTTAGGTTTGAATCTGGGTCATGTGGAATATGACCTACTGACCTACCTTTTTTTTTTTAAGACACAGGCTTGAAATTTGGATGACATGTACAATTTTGCACACTGATCTTAAACTGACCTTAGTGACCACGAATGTGACCTACTGACCTACTTTCTTGTTTTTTAAGGTACAGCCTTGAAATTTTAATGACAAGTACAGTTTTGCAGACTGATCTTAAAACTGAATTTCAATGATCATGAATGTGACCTACTGACCTACTTCCTTGTTTTTTTGTTTTTTTTTTTAAGATACAGGCTTGAAATTTGGATGAATGTACAGTTTTAACTGACTTTCATTGACCAAGAATGTGACCTACTGACCTACTTTCTTGTTTTTTAACGTACAGCTTTGAAATTTTGATGACATGTACAGTTTTGCAGAATACATCTTAAAACTGAATTTCAGTGATCATGAATGTGACCTACTGACCTACTTCCTTGTTTTTTTTTTTAAGATACAGTCTTGAAATTTGGATGACATGTACAGTTTTGCACACGGATTTTAAAACTGACTTTCAGTGACAATAAATGTGACCTACTTTCTTAATATTTCAGCATCAGTTTGACATTTGAAACATGTAGCTCATATTACTCAGGTGAGCGATCCAGGGTCATCATGACCCTCTTGTTTCTTGAAATGATCACAAGTTATAACAATGCTTTTGTGCTTTTTGTTGAGCCCACTTGTGGTGAGCCCGATATAGTCGTCACTTTTGGCAGGCCGGTGTAATGTGCCTACGTCTGTCTGTGGGTGCATCCATCCGATTTTTTCTGGACCATAACTTTGACATGCATTGACCAATCTTGACTATATTTGGCATGAACGAGAAGGAGTGTCATGCGCAAACCCCTTGTTCCTATCTAAAAGTTTAAAGTCACAGTTCGAGGTCGAAGGTCAAATTGAAGTTTGTCCGGACCATAACTTTGACATGCATGGACCAATCGTGTTTATATTTGGCATGAATGTTAACCTCAATGAGAAGGAGTGTCATGCACAAACCCCATGTTCCTATCTCAAAGGTCAAGGTCACAGTTGGAGGTCAAAGGTCAAATTGAAGTTTGGAGCATTTCTTCTTCATGCATGGTGGGATTTTGATGTAACTTGGGATGAATGTTCACCATTATGAGACAGAGTGTCATGCCCAAAAACCAGGTCCCTAGGTCTAAGGTTAAGGTCACACTTAGAGGCGAAAGGTTCTGGCGGGCTCAACATTTTGCCTGTGGGCATGCAGAATGTATTTCTAGTTTAAAATGTTATGCCACTTTTTCCATCGAGCAATTCTTGTATAAGTTGTGTATGCAAGTTGGTTTCTCATTTTGCATCATAAGAGAAGGTTCTATGACTCTTGCTTACAACAGAAGCAAATTAGTTGTTTTTATGTTTGTAACATTGTGTTCATGCATAACACCTGTTTGTGATAAGGCATGAATAGTGGAGCATTCCTGCTGTAAACAGCTTTTATACAAAAGGGCCATAATTACTATGACTCCTAAATGTAGTAAGGAAGACATATTGATTAAGTGCTGTCAGTCTCTCAGCCTGTATGTCACAAAGTTTGTCCAAACAACTTCTCCAACACCTACATGCTGATTTGCACCAAAATACACTCAGTTGGGCACCTTTGGTTTCTCTCCACCCTTCAAAACTTGGGGTTGCCAGATGTTTTAGTTTGACACGACAAATACAAAAGAAACAAACAAATACCTAGACAGTGTATTCTATAGCATTTATGTGTTAAATGACTATATACGAGCAGTGAAAGGACAATTTGGAACGTAAAACCAGCATTTAATTTAGTCTATATTGTCCTGTAAAATGCCAGTCTTAACCTCTCTAGTAGAATTAATTGACATTTAAATCTCTCTTATCTTAGATTCTTCAAGAAAAGAATTTTCAGAGAAAATTTCACTGTTGGTTTGAAGAAAAAAGCAGATATAAAAGATTTCTTATTGCAAGTTGTGTCTACTGATGATGATTTGCTCATTTATCAAACCATTCTTTTCTGTCTTAGAAATTGGAAAATCTCTAGTATCAGATTTAATCCCTTGGTTCTGGGTAAATGAATATTTGACTTGCCAAACAAAAACAAAATTTTGCTGGCAGCATTGTTATCAGTAATTAAGATAATCCTTGCTGTGAAATATTGACTTTAAAATCTTTTAAAACAGAATACATCTAGATTTATGTTAAAATACAGCAAATCCTGTGAACAGCATAGCATGTGGGCAACAACAGAATGCCCTTAATGTACTGATACAATTTTTATGGGGAAAGGGGAGAGGTGGCAAAGATCTATGATTTTAGTGTAATAATCAAGTTCTTGATGTATATGTATTTTAGATTTTGAGGACAGATCCAGGATTGGTTTTGGGTAAGATGTGATAAATTTATAAACAGACATAATATCTGATCAATACCCATGGCAGTCTTGTGGCTTATCAGCAGTTTAAACAAGAGCACCGCCTTGCGGGTGCTGACGCTCATCTGATTTTTTTTTGTGTAATAGAAATATTGTCCTACCCCAATTTTCTAAGTATAAAATGGGCCATCATTCTTGCAAAAAGCAGGATAGAGTTATGTTTCTTGATGTACAGTGTCCACTTATGATGGTGAAAAACTGTTGCAAGTTTTAAAGCAATAGCTTTGATAGTTTATGAGAAAAGTCAACTTAAACATAATACTCAACCAAGAAAATGATTTTCTAAGTCCAAAAGGGGCAATAATTATTGCAAAAAGCAGGATGGAGTTATGTTGCTTGCTATACAGGGTCAGCTTATGATGGTGAACAAGTGTTGCAAGTTTCAAAGCAATAGCTTTGATAGTTTAAGAGAAAAAGTTGACCTAAACATAAAACTTAACCAAGAAATCTGATATTTTCTAAGTCCAAAAGGGGCCATAAATCTTGCAAAAAGCAGGATGGAGTTATGTTTCTTGCTGTACAGGGTCAGCTTATGATGGTGAACAAGTGTTACAAGTTTTAAAGCAATAGCTTTGATAGTTTAGGATAAAAGCTGACCTAAACATAAAACTTAACCAAGAAAACTGATTTTCTAAGTCCAAAAGGGGCAATAATTCTTGCAAAAAGCAAGATGGAGTTATGTTTCTTGATGTACAGGGTCTGCTTATGATGGTGAACAAGTATTCCAAGTTTCAAAGCAATAGCTTTGATAGTTTAGGAGAAAAGTTGACCTAAACATAAAACTTAACCAAGAAATCTGATATTGTCTAAGTACAAAAGGGGCCATAAATCTTGCAAAAAGCAAGATGGAGTTATGTTTCTTGCTATACAGGGTCAGCTTATGATGGTAAACAAGTATCCAAGTTTCAAAGCAATAGCTTTGATAGTTTAGGAGAAAAGCTGACCTAAACATAAAACTTAACCAGGCAACGCCGACGCCGACAACCGCTCAAGTGATGACAATAACTCATCATTTTTTTTCAAAAAATCAGATGAGCTAAAAAACAATAAAAACAAAATGTAATTTACTGGCATGCTGCTTTCAAGGTGTGCTTAACAGCAAGACTACTCAAAGAATAGATAGAGCTTTTTCACTTGTCTGTTCATTGGTGTCTGTGTACACATTCAAGTTTATTTCAGTTTTTAGCTCACCTGAGCACAAAGTGCTCGGGGTGAGCTATTGTGATGGCTCACCGTCCGTCCACACTTTCCTTTAAACAACATCTCCTCCTAAACCACAAGACCAATTTTGATGAAACTTCACAGGAATGTTCCATGAATAGTCCTCTTTAAAAAGTGTTCAAAGAATTGAATTCCATACTGAACTCTGGTTGCCATGGCAACCGGAAGGAAAAACTTAACAAGAGATCACAGAGTGATCTTGGCGCCCACCAATGTGCCATTTTTGAGTGTTCCAAATTTCAAGACTTACTGACTAGCTCAAGGTCAAATTTCATTTCCGTACACAACCCTGTGCATGTGGTCCAAATTCGAAAGCTGTAGCTTGAGAAATGTGAAAGTAGGTCACTAGATCGATTTCAAGGCCAAAGTTCTTTGTACACAAAACTATGCATGTGCATCAAGTTTGAAGGCTGTAGTTTGAGAAATTTGAAAGTAGGTCGCTAGGTCAATCTTAAGGTCAAAGTTTATTTCAGTACACAAAAACTATGCAAGTTGTCCAAATTTGAAGGCTGTAGCTTGAGAAATGTGATAGTAGGTCACTAGGTCAAAATCAAGGTCAAATTTCACTTCAGAACAAAAATCTATGCATATGGTCCAAATTTGAAGCCTGTACCTTCAAAAATGTGGAAGTAGGTCACTAGGTCAATGTAAAGGTCAAAGTTTGTTTCGGTACACAAAACCATGCATGTGGTCCAAATTTGAAGGCTGTAGCTTGAGAAATGTGAAAGTAGGTCACTGGGTCAAAACCAAGGTCAAATTTTATTCCGGAACATGAAACTATGCATGTGGTCCAAATTTGAAGCCTGTACCTTCAAAAATGTTAAAGTAGGTCACTAGGTCAATGTCAAGGTCAAAGTTTTTTTCAGTGCACAAAACTATGCATGTGGTCCAAATTTGAAGGCTGTAGCTACAGAAATGTGAAAGTAGGTCACTAGGTCAAAATCAAGGTCAACTCATGTCAAGGTTCATCTTGCCACTCAAAACCATACATGTGGTCCAAATTTGAATGTTGTAGGTTATTGACAAGAAGACTTTAAAAGCTTTTCCCTATACAAGTCTATATGAACCATGTGACCCACAGGCAGGGCCATATTTGACCCTAGGGGGATAATTTTAACAAACTTGGTAGAGAACCACTAGATGATGCTACATTACAAATATCAAAGCCCTAGGCTTTGTGGTTTGGACAAGAAGATTTTCAAAGTTTTTCCCTATATAAGTCTATGTTAACCATGTGACCCCTGGGGCGGGGCCATATTTGACCCTAGGGGGATAATTTGAATAATCTTAGTAGAAGACCACTAGATGATGTCACATACAAAATATCAAAGCCCTAGGCCCTGTGGTTTTGGACAAAAGGTTTTTCAAAGTTTTTCCCTATATAATTAAGTCTACATAAACCATGTGACCCCCGGGGCAGGGCTATATTAGACCCCAAGGGAATAATTTGAATCATCTTGGTAGAGGACCATTAGATGATGCCACATACCAAATATCAAAGCCCTAGGCTCTGTGGTTTTGGACAAGAAGATTTTCAAAGTTTTTCCCTATATAAATCTATGTAAATTATAGAAATAAACAAAGGGCCATAACTTACTAAAAAATTGTTGAACCAGTCTGATTTTCAGGGGGACACAACTAGGGTACTAATACATCATTCTGACAAAGTTTGGTCAAAATCCCCCTGGTAGTTTCTGAGGAGATGCGATAACGAGAAATTGTTAACGGAAGGACGGACGGACGACGGACCACGGACGCAGAGTGATTTGAATAGCTCACCATCTGATGATGGTGGGCTAAAAAATCTTCTTGTCCAAAACCGCAAGGCATAGAGCCTCAATATTTGGCATGTGGCACCATCTAATGGTCCTCTATGAAGATTGTTCAAATTGTGCGCCTGGGGTGAAAAGAGGACCCGCCCCGGGAGGTCACAAGTTTTACATAGACTTGTATAGGAAAAAACTTTAAAAATCTTCTTGTCTGAAACCACAAGACCTAGGCCTTTGATATTTGGTATGTAGCATTGCCTTGTGGTCCTCTACCAAGATTGTTCAAATTATTACCCTGGGGTGAAAAGAGGCCCCGCCCTGGGGGTCCCAAGTTTTACATAGACTTGTATAGGAAAAAACTTTAAAAATCTTCTTGCCTGAAACTGCAAGGCCTAGGCTTTTTATATTTGGTAGGTTGCCTTGCCTAGTGGTCCTCTACCAAATTTGTTCAAATTATGCCCCTGGGGTGAAAAGAGGCCCCACCCTGGGGGTCACTTGTGTACTAGTTATATAGCAAAAAATACTTCCAAAATTATCTGATCATAATTATTGCTTAGACTGTTTAGTTATAATTACCTGATGGCCCAAGTAATTAGGGGTTACTTGACTGTGACCTTGACCTACTGACCTACTTTCTTGTTTTTTAAGATACAGCCTTGAAATTTGAACGACATATACAGTTTTGCACACCGATCTTAACACTGACTTCCAGTGACCATGAATGTGACCTACTGACCTACTTTCTTAATAGTCATTTTATAGAAACATAATGACAAGCCATCACAAAAACATTAAAAGTGAGATACACAAAAATTGTTGTTACTATTAAGTTAAATGTGTTTAACTGGTCATCTACAAACAGTAACTAGTATATGATAAAATTTAATGTCTTTGGTATGTAGCATCATGTAGTGGGCCCAACTAAACTCAGGTGAGCTATATAGGGCCATGATGGCCCTCTTGTTGTATTTAGCTGGTATCTCAGTAACCACAACTTTGAATGGATTGAAATTTCACTCTCTTATTTACTGTTATGATAAAACGTGCAGCTCAAACAAATGTGCCCCCTTTTTGACTGTGTAATCTTGTTATCACATATAGCATCATAACAGGGGAGAGTTCTGTCACTCAGAATTGTTGTCCCGTTTGTACGGGTTTACACAGCTATGTCCATGTTTTCATTATTTTTATTTTCGTTTCAAGGATTTTTGTCTGTCCTCCAACAGCTCTTGTTGAATTGGATGATAATGTTAAGAAAATGTTTCTACGACATGTTGTAGCTAGAAAGCATGTTTTATATTTTTGTTTTTATAGTAATTTGACATAATATATTGATATGTCTGTCTGCAAAAAAATAAAATGAATTGTAAAACATAATTTTGTCATTTTCTTAATACTGGACTAAATGTAACATGCAAGCAAAGGAGTATATGTAGGGTGCAATTTTACTCTCTATTCCCTATTTGTGATATCCTAAATTCATTATTGGATATCATGTTTCAGTAACTGCTTTATGGATATCACACTCTCATTTTATTTCAGTTTCAGCTTGTCTGATTCTTTAAAACAAGAGGGCCCTAAAGGCCCTGTATCGCTCACATAACCAGTAACAGTCTGACCAAGTTTCACTGACATATTGCCATAAGTGTGGCCTCTAAGTGTTAACAAGCTTTTCCTCTAACTTGACTTGGTGACCTAGTTTTTGAACCCACCTGACCCAGATTTGAACTTCACCTATAGATAGATCATCAAGATTAACATTCCGACCAAGTTTCATTAATATATGGTCATAGATGTGGCCTCTAGTGTTAACTAGCTTTTCCTTTGATTTGACCCAGTGACCTAGTTTTTGACCCAAGATGACCCAGATTAAAACTTACCCTAAAGATCATCAAGACTAACATTCTAAGTTTCATAAAGATACAGTCATAAATGTGGCCTCTACAGTGTTAAGCTTTTCCTTTGATGTGGTGAACTTCTTTCCCAGCCCGATGACCCAATATCAAACTTGTCCAAAATATTATTGAGAGTAACATTCTGACCAAGTTTCATTAAGATTGGGCCAAAATTATGACCTCTAGAGTGTTAGTTGACTTTCCCTTTGATTTGACCTGATGACCTACTTTTTGACCCCAGACAACACAATATTGAACTCTTCTAAGACTTTATTGAGGGTAACATCAGACCAAGTTTCATTAAGATTGGGCAAAACTTTTGACCTCTAGAGTTTTAACAGTAAAATTGTTTCAGGTTAGATGCCACTTAATGTTTTAATTAAAATGTTACAGAATATTTAAATTGTACACTTTTAAGTTTGGAGACAAGTGTTGCATACACCATTGCCATTGGTCAATTTCAAGACTATGTTCAGAAATAATAAATCATATGCCTAGACGAGTCGGACTACTCCCAGAACTGACTTTTATCAGTCTGAACCCTGTTTCAACAGACTTTATTGTCTCTTTACTCTGACTTACACTAAAGGGACTGGCTCATAAAAGTTAAAAGTGATCAGCTTTGTGTGGGAGAATAAAACACAGTAATGATTTCTACAAAAAATACACTAGTAGTTTATTCATTCATTATTTCATAGTATGTTATAAATACATGACTTGAATAGATTGCTTAAATTGTGAACAGATGAAGTATCTGAAAATGTGAGCAAACTGACTGGAGTTTGTCTGTATCCTGTCATACATCCTGTAGAAGGAAGTCCTCTATTTCTTTCTTCATATTTGACCTGAAACATGAACAGAGAGATATATTTCTCATTTATTACACATCTGGACAGACTCCAAAATTTTGTACACTTAATTCCAAATAGTATTTTAAAGAATACTAATTTTCATAAACAAGAAATTGTAACTAAGTTACTAATCACCCCCAGGACACTTTTCATAAAATCTATTTCCAGTCAATCCAAAGTCTCCTTATATATACTACCTGAATATCTATGCACATGCGAAATGTAATTACAACAATACTTTTAACGCAAATATCAGAATTTATGAAATGGATCAGATAAACATTACAGACAATAAAACAAGCTTAAATTTAACACAACTGTTTCTTCTTCGAAAGATTTAACTTGATCACTGTACATCATGTTTATGTTCATCAACATGGCACACAATAGTGCGATAGAATGTCAGCAAATTAAACAGGAGGTCATGGATTTGAACTCGAGGACAGCTTTGTTACCACACTAATTTTATTGCAACAAGCCAATTTGTAACAAATAAGTTTTAATTAACCTAAATATGGGAGCCATAAAATACATATTATAAGCAATACTGTTGTAACTCATTAAATAGAGGAGTTACAGCAGTATTACGTTCAATCCTCGAAATGAAAGTTACCTTTTACTTCTCCAAGCTACATCACCGAGAACATATAGTGGTAATTTGTTAACATCATCCTGAAATCACAAAATAAACACTGTTATATAATAAAGCAATAAAATCCGGAGTCCGGATGCTCTCATTGAAGTAATCTACATTTCTGTATACAGCAATGCTAAAAAGATAACACAGTCTGCTCAGTTGTTTGAGCGCACGTCTTTAAAGGCCGCCAGTTGACATAAGGCAATCATCATTTCAAGATTGCCAGCCACAAGCCTAAGCCTCTCCATATACTGACAGGGAACTGTTTTCAGTCTGAAGAGCACTGTAATTCCAATATTCAAAATGACCAACAGATCTCTAAACAAAAAGGAGTCATCTGATGATGCATGCAATAATCATGACCCTGAACTGCTCACCTGAGTAATGTGAGCCACATGTTTAAAACAGCAAACTGATGCTAAAATATCAGAAAGTAGGTCAGTAGGTCACATTCATGGTCACTGAAAGTCAGTTTTAAGATCGGTGTGCAAAACTGTACATGTCATCCAAATTTTAAGGCTGTACCTTAAAAAACAAGAAAATAGGTCAGTGACTCCTAATCACTTGGTGTCATCAGGTAATTATAATTAAGCATTCTAGGAAATATGATCTGATTATTTTTGAAGTATTTACTCCTATATAACACATACAACAAGTGACCCCTAGGGTGGGGTGTCTTTTCACCCTAGGGGCATAATCTGGGCAATCTTGTTAAGAGATCCACTAGGCAATTCTACATACCAAATATCAAAGGCCTAGGCCTTGAACTTTCAGACAAGAAGATTTTTTTCCCTGTAGATATGTCTATGTTAAATCTGGGACCCTAAGGGCTGAGCCTCTTTTCACCCCAGGAGAATAATTTCAACAGTTTTGGTAGAGGAACACTAGGCAAGGCAACATGCCAAATATCAAAAGGCTATGCCTTGCAGTTTCAGGCAAGAAGATTTTTAGAAAATTTTCCTATGTAAGTATATGTAAAACTTGATACTCCCGAGGCAGGGCCTCTTTTTACCCCAGGGTTATAATTTGAACAATTTTGATAGAAGACCACAAGGCAATGCTACATACCAAATATCAAAGGCCTAGGTTTTGTGGTTTCAGACCAGAAGATTTTTAAAGTTTTTTCCTATATAAGTCTTTGTAAAATTTGTGACCCCCCGGGGCAGGACCTCTTTTCATCCTATGGGCACAGTTTGAACAAATTTCATAGAGGACCATCAGATGATGTCACATGCCAAATATCAAGGCCCTACGCCTTGCGGTTTTGGAATAGAAGACTGGCACCCAAGGAGCATTCCAGTGAAGTTTGGTGTAATTCTGCCCAGTAGTTTTCAAGAAGAAGATTTTTTTAGAAAATGTTGATGGACGGATGCATATTGCTGGACAGACGATGGACAATGAGCGGTCACAAAAGCTCACCATAAGCCTTTGGCTCAGGTGAGCTAAAAACACTAGCATCACTCTATTAAGCCAAAGCTTTCTCCTTTTATTGATTGGGAAACTGTTTCAACATGACAGTCACTGTGACCTAGACCTCTGACCTACTGACTCCCAAAACATCAAGGACCATATACAGACCACAGGCATTCAACCCAAAAAGTTTTGACTACTCTAAGTTGAGCCTTCTCCCATTACTGAATGGAAAAGGCTGATGTGAGCAAAACAATATACCCCCTCCTCCCAATATAAATCTAATTCAGTTGCAGGTCTATACTTACATAATGAGCTTGGAGCTTAATATTTAAGATGGTTTCTTTCAAGTAAAAATCTGAGTAAAGCAACATTACTTTGAGAAAAAAATGGTTTTACATAAACTATTACATCAGACACATATTATTTTATCAAAAACTAGAGCTATCAGTACAGGTGCTTTATACCTTAAGTACCACACTGATAAGGGTAAATAAAGTGTTGTAATCATGACTTGACCTTCAAATGTGACCTTGAACTGTACCTTTGTTTATGAAAATCCTTTCAGTAGTTCAGAAGATATCGAACAGACACAAATGTAAGCTATTGGATCTTTGACCTCTGTGACCTTTAACTTTAACCAAATGACATGGGTTTTGGACTCTGCATGTTGCCTTGTCAAAGTTTACAACTGATGCCAATTTTATAATGTTAATTCTAGTGGTTTAAAAGATATGGAGAGGACAATAATTTAAGCAAATTTGATTTTTGACCATTAATTGTGACCAAGTCCTTGACCCAAATTTTGTGACCTGGGTCATGCGCTCTGCAAGTCATCTTAATGAGCTGAATAACTGATGCTAGTCTTATGAAAATCTTTCAACAGATTTTGATTATGTAAAGCACACATGATTTAAGGCAAATTGAATGCTGACCTTCAAGTATGACCTTGTATATTGGGCCTAGTGATCCAGTTGTTAATTTGTGCACTCTGCATATCAACTTACTGAAGTTAATACTTTATGCTAGTTTTATGAACAGTTTTCCAGCAGTTTAGAAGTTACCGAGCAGACAATAAATTAAGATCCTTGAAATTGATTTGCAGAGCTCTCAATCAGACTACTAGGTTAAAGATCAGTTCAAGAAAATTATAATTTAATTAACAAATAATCAAGGCCTTCGAGTTGTTTATCGTCTAATTTACCATGGTTCAGAGTTCAGATGTGTAGGAATTGAACCACGAGGGCGTTAGCCCGAGTGGTTAAATACTGAAGCTTCTGAACGATGAACCGTGGTAAATTAGACGATAAATATTAAGAAGGCCTTGATTGTTTTCATTCTGACATGCTCATTGATATATTTTAATAGATATGATACTGGACTTCATTTTACGCGAGGAGTAATGTATCGGACGTCATGCGGCAATTTGACGTCATAATTGACGTCATAATGCTCTCTTACCGGTCCGCTTGTCAACCGTTGTTTATCACAGAATATACAGAGCTTGATTTCCTTCTTTGTTTAACTGGAAATCAAACCGAGTCATGTTAGAATATATCATATTTATTGTACTACAAACAGCTGCTGCTCACCATATCTCTCACTGTTAGTCTACATGCATAGCACAAACTGGACAGGACTTCTTTCTGATCGGGGCTGAAATGTTTATAAAAAAGAAACCAACAGATTATTTAATAATTTTCTTTCAATCAACCAAAATAAGAAGAACTGGTAGACTCCCTAATATTTACCTAGAGATATGTTCTCATACACCTTATCATACTGTAATATATATATTTTAATTTTTATCTATCAGCTGTTTATATCTCATAACAACTATTTGAAAGACAAAGCACTTCTTCACAATTAATTTGTTTCATTCTTTGATAATTCAATTAATAAATTTCACTTCAATCAATCTAAATATTAAACAACTGAAATGGAAACAACAAAAAATCTGCAATATTAATATTTTAGTTAATTTTAGGAATCAGCCCATTTAATAGACATACTTGCAAAGTCCATAAAGGTCTTTTTTTAAAGCTAGCGTTATTGCATGGAACAGCAACAGTCATACCTGTTCTATTACCACAATACTGACAGTTACAGTTACGACAACAGGAAAATGTCTTTATTTCCACAGTGGTCCGGGGTTCGATTCCTAGCGTGGTCATATTTTTTTCTTGATTTGGAACTTTTAAAATATTTTAGAAACAAAAATTCATATTCTAATGTTCATAATATGACCAAACTTCAATTTGAAAGGAAGATTATTTTTTAGCCAAATCTGGAGGCATGCTGCTTTAAGGGAATTATTGTTTCTATTCTGTAAATTTCAATACTAACAGCAACAGTTCAAAGGAATGTATCATATCTATTCTAAAGCTCAATATTTACACAAACAGTTTAAAGTAATGTATCTTGTATATTCTGTACAGCAACTGCTTAGGGTAGTTTATACCTATTTTGTGCTGTTGACTGACAACTACCATCACCTTCCCCACAGCATTCTACTGTCTTGCTGGAGTTGTCTCCCTCTATACAACCTTGTGATATCTTCTGCGAGAACTCTACTGCTGACAACGCAGATGAGACGCCAACACTTGTGTCTAGCGGAGCCTGAAAATGTTTACAATATATTTTGAAATCACATTATTTTGCAAGCACCAAACTTTCATGGTTTCTGCAATCACAGCTATTTCATGGAAATCTGAATTTTTGGATTTCATTTTTATACATGAAATATTATTATTATTATACATGTACAAGATTTATATAGCACCCTTTTCATGATAAACACGTTAAAAGGCACTTTACATATATTGCAGCCACACAGGGCGCGAAATCATCCTCTACTAGTACAGACTCGGAGCGATCTGACCAGAGGGACAGAGTGAGATAAAGCCCCCAGAACAGACAGAGAGAACATTTTAGATACAGACTTGTCCGGCAACTTAGCCTAGCTTTTTTTGAATAGACAGTCTGGCTTTTTAACGTTCCCAGTGTATTGCTTACTATAAATGGGATTTTATTTATTTGTGGGAATTTTATTTCAAGAAATCTATAAGCAACTATGAATCTTTCTGACAGTTGTGCTTTAAAGAAGTCTTAAATCTTCAAAGATGTTGTAACCAGATATTATACAGATCATGTTAATTAGGTAATTGCAGTTCTTTTTCACCTTTATTTATGGCAGACAGAAACAACCTGTTAGCCTGTCTGGCTGCATATTTCTTTACCCTGCAACATGGACCCAGCAAAACCTCAATTATTTAACCAGTTCCATGCTCTATGGTATCAATATACTGTAAACTCTACTATGTTAAAATACTGTAAGCTAACTGTAAGTTATATGAAATCAAATTACTGCAAGCTCTATATATTGTATCAAAGTACTGTCAGCTCTATGTAATCAAAATTATTTTTTGCCAATCTTTCCCCCAAAAGCAACATTTCATTCAAGTGTATGTAATATCCATGACTGTTTTACACGCGTTTGATCATTAGAAGCATCACATTTCCAGAAAGAAGGCACAAGAGTTAGAAAATTTGCATTATTCAGGATTCCATACTTTTTTGACAGTTCAAGCAAGCAGAGGTTTTGTGATAATAGGGCTGATTCTTAAACTGGTAAGTCGATATTTCACATATATGATCTTTATTCATTTTTGGGTCAAATAGCATTTTGCTTTTTTCAAAAGCACTCATAAATGTGTCATTATTTACAAAAACAAAAACCCACCAAAATTCTTCGATTTTGTACGTATTGATGCACAACACCAGCACCAGATGTCGCACAACCCATTTTAAGCCTATTCCCAGTGGGAATTGGATTGCACATTTACCACTCCTGTATAGGATCAAAATCTGCAAATTTATTGTAGGTTTACTGTAAGCTCTGTGGTTTCAAAAACCTGTGCTGTAGCCTTAGGCCTATAAAAAAAGAGCTGTATTTCTGGTGGCCCCACCGACCGTAAATTTTAATTGCTGACCATAATTTTTTTAGCTTAGACTGATTAATGCATGACCATGATAGTGCGTTGCTTTGACTTTAAGATCAAACAAAACTGCTGTGCTATTATACCTTCCGTGTCACTACAATTTACTCGATAATTAAGTCACACTTAAGTGCGTTTGCTCGTGTCACGTGTCACTACCTCAAGGATGACAAATACACAGCGGACTGACGGTTTATGATTGCATTAATTTCATTTCAAGCTTACAAAATATAATTTACACCAAATGCTTGCAAACACGAAAGCTGATGCACGCAACTTTTTAGACAAGAAATGGACTCTACCGAATACTTTACGATTTACTTAAAACTTTGAATTTAGCTAGAATTACATCCAACCATGGCTGTATTTTGATCACTTATCTATGTAAATACGATGCTTTTCAGCCTAAAACACTTAAAGTAAACGACGCCAAAACAATTTAAGGCAGACGACATTACGCATAAGATGGTTCCGTTTCTCTAGAAGACCGGTAGTATGTCATTTACTTGGCTTAAAGATTTAAATAGCGTCATTTTTTACACAATATTACCAATGTTTTTCAACTGCTATAATAATCTGCCACTTCCTATCGTGAATTCTGTTTGGCAAGTGTCATTTTACTTCATTTGACACGTGTCAGCTCTGCGATTTTGGCTTTTCAATACGCGATGTAATACCTTATCGGGCCCCTATTATAGTTTCGAGTGTTTCCCAATGTTTTATAAAATAATTAATATTGAAATATATTAATTTACATAGGTAAATATCTCAATATTAAAATGACTAAAAAATTCCGAAAATTGGTGTTGCGAAAATATGTGACATACGAACAAAATTCAAAGCTAGCCTTTTGTTTTTAATAAAGTAACAATTTATGACCTATACTTATGATAAAAGTTATTTTTTACCAATGATATATGCTTGTTCGTTGCAGTTTTTCATTGGCATTTCTTAAAATAAATCTACGACCATGTCAGATTTCAAAATTCTTGGTAATAACCGCGAATGTCCAGACTCATCGCGAAATTCGTCAGTCCGACGGACAAGCCCGGAAGATTTTGACACGAACCACCGTTTTCCGAGTCAAGGCCAGACCGACTGTCCGGTATTTGTGTAAAGTTCCACTTGTCCGCCATATTGGCGAGTTAAAGAGTGGACCTCTCTGTGCACTCGGCCGATCAGGCGTATGTTTTTTACGTTGTAACTTTACCAAACTAAGAAATTACATCCCTCACAATTACCTGGATTGACTGGAATTTAGCCGTGAACGTCATGGCAGTAATTTTCCATTCCACGAGCAAGTGCGACCTCTCGTAATATCATCGCCGTTACTTTTTTATCAACACGTACACAAAAAACGCATGTAGTTCATTCATCTTTAAATACAATCACTTCAAATTTTCAACAACGCTTATGAAGTAATACAGTTCCAATTCTATAACGATTTTAATAAGCTGTCAACAGAAATGTAGGCAAAATTCTATAAAAACGATCAAATTTTAATACAATTATTTGTAAACTTTCAAACAGCGCGATCTTAATTATATATTTATTTTTCAAAGTAAAAAAATAATACATACTATGGTCATAAAATTCAGACTTTTGACAAGAGAGTACAAAAAACAAGAGGGCCAAGATGGCCCTAGGTCGCTTACCTAAGAAACACACCATAACACACTATAACAGTGTAAACATGTTTGACCTAGTGATTTCATGGAAAAATATATTCTGACCAATTATCATTAAAACTGGAGCAAAAATATTGATTATAAATAAGTACAGTGCAACCTCTGTAGAGCAACACCCTTTGGGAGATGCAGATATTGACCTCTGTTGAGAGGTTGTTGCTCTATAGAGGTTAAATTGATATTAAATTTCAGCTATGGGAAATGTTTATGATGCTGTTGTGGAGAGGCTTTTGCTGTAGAGAGGGCCGCTCTGTAGAGGTTGCACTGTATTTTCTTTGATTTGACCTAGTGACCTAGTTTTTGATCCCAGATGACCCATATTCGAACCTGACCTAGATTTCATCAAGGCTATCACTCTGACCAAATTTCATTAAGATCAATTGAAAAATACAGCCTCTATCGCATACACAAGGTTTTTCTTTGATTTGACCTAGTGACCTAGTTTTTGACACCAGATGACCCATATTCGAACTTTACCTAGATTTCATCAAGGCAACCATTCAGACAAAATTTTATGAAGATCAGTTGAAAATTTTTTTGCCTTTGTTGCATACACAAGGTTTTTTCTTTGATTTGACCTAGTGACCTGCTTTTTGAACTTAGATGACCCATATTAAAATTTGACCTGGATTTCATCAAGATAATCATTCTGGCTTAATTTCAGGAAGATCAATTGGAAAATATAGTCTCTATCACATATACAAGCTTTTCCTTTGATTTGACCTAGTGACCTAGTTTTTGACCCCAGATGACCCATATTCGAAATTGACCTAGATTTTATCAAGGCAATCATTCTGACCAAATTTCATAAAGACCAATTGAAAAATACAGCCTCAATCACATACACAAGGTCTTTCTTTGATTTGACCTAGTTACCTAGTTTTTGACCCAAGATGACCCATTTTCGAACTCGGCCTAGATTTCATCAAGGCAATCATTCTGACTAATATTCATGAAGATCAATTGAAAAATACAGCCTCTATTGCATACACAAGGTTTTTCTTAGATTTGACCAAGTGACCTAGTTTTTGACCCCAGATGACCCATTTTCAAACTCGGCCTAGATTTCAAAAAGGCGATCATTCTGACCAATATTCATGAAAAATAATTGAAAAATACAGCCTCTATTGCATACACAAGTTTCTTCTTTGATTTGACCTAGTGACCTAGTTTTTGACCCGAGATGACCCAATTTTCGAACTCAGCCTAGATTTTATCAAGTTTATCATTCTGACCAATATTCATAAAGATTAATTGAAAAATACCACCTCTATCGCATACACAAGGGTTTTCTTTGATTTGACCAAGTGACCTAATTTTTGACCCGAGATGACCCATTTTCGAACTCGGCCTAGATTTCATCAAGCTATCATTCTGACCGATATTCATGAAGCTCAATTACAAAATACAGCCTCTATCGTATACACAAGGTTTTTCTTTGATTTGACCTAGTGACCTAGTTTTTGTCCCGAGATGACCTAATTTTGAACTCAGCCTATATTTCATCAAGGTTATCATTCTGACCAATATTCATGAAGATTAATTGAAAAATACAGCCTCTATGGCATACACAAGGTTTTTCTTTAATTTGACCTAGTGACCAAGTTTTTGACTCGAGATGACCCATTTTCAAACTCGGCCTAGATTTCATCAAGGTTATCATTCTGACCAATATTCATGAAGATTAATTGAAAAATACAGCCTCTATCGCATACACAAGCTAAATGTAGACAGACAGACAGACAGACAGACGACAGACGCCGGACATCGAGCGATCAGAAAAACTCACATGAGCAATGAAAAAAGAAGTCGATGGCAAAAAATCCAGTCATAGTGTCATATACATCAATGTATATGACACTATGACTGGATTTTTTGCCACTGACTTCTTTTTCAATGTATATGACACTATGACCGGATTTTTTGCCATCGACTTCTTTTTTCATTTGACTAACATATATAAAGTATATTTGTTTGAAAAAAAAACAAGAGCTGTCTCCATAGGATGACACGTGCCCCCGATGGCACTTTGAATGAATAGTTATGGCCGATGTTAGAGTTTAGGACCTTTGACCTACGGACCTGAGTCTTGCGCGCGACACGTCGTCTTACTGTGGTACACATTCATGCCCAATAATTTTAAAATCCATGCATGAATGACAAAGATATGGACCGGACATGCCCATCAATGCACTATCATGAAATATGACCTTTAACGTCTAAGTGTGACATTGACCTTTGAGCTACGGACCTGGGTCTTGTGCGCGACACGTCGTCTTACTGTGGTACACATTCATGCCATGTTATTTGAAAATCCATCCATCGATGACAAAGATATGGACCGGACACGAATGCACTATCATGAAAAATGACCTTTAACGTCTAAGTGTGACCTTTGAGCTACAGATCTGGGTCTTGCGCGCGACACGTCGTCTTACTGTGGTACACATTCATGCCAAGTTCTTTGAAAATCGATCCATCGATGACAAAGATATGGACCGGACACGAATGCAGTATCATGAAAAATGACCTTTAACGTCTAAGTGTGACCTTGACCTTTGAGCTACGGACCTGGGTCTTGCGTGCGACAGGTCGTCTTACTGTGGTACACATCATGCCAAGTTATTTGAAAATCCATCCATTGATGACAAAGATATGGACCAGACACGAATGCATATCATGAAAAATGACCTTTAACGTCTAAGTGTGACCTTGACCTTTGAGCTACGGACCTGGGTCTTGCGCGCGACACGTCGTCTTACGGTGGTACACATTCATGCCAAGTTATTTGAAAATCCATCCATCTATGACAAAGATATGGACCGGACATGAAAATTGCGGACAGACAGACCGACAGACGGTTCAAAAACTATATGCCTCCCTTCGGGGGATTAAAATCTATTAAACAAAAAAATGTACACTGGACCCGTGCCTGTGCACATGAACATAAATAGAGTTGTGGTTTTAAAATAAAGCAGTATGATGTCGCTGTGGTTTTTAATAAGTTTAACAAATAAATGAATATTTGTACATGGATTTTTGACGCGACACTACATAATATATTCTTCTCAAAAAATAATGTAGATTCTGTGAGAGCAAATAGGTCACCAAGGTAGGATATCCACTGTTATGGTTTAACACATTTACCTATCAGTTTATACGCCATATTGCACATTCGTTTTAAAAAAAAATAAAGAAGAAACCTTTTTTACTGATTTCTTCTCACCGAGGCGGTACAATCATGTCGACCAATACCGACCAATGATGTGTCACATGGTGCGAAAACATGACGTAATGCCATGACAATCTCGGGCATCTATACCGCTTTGATCTCCACTTAAGATGTCAACATACCGACACACTTCTTTTAGCTCTTAGACAGAGTGTTGAATACACGATCAAACTAACTGGCTTATATTTATCAGGTTGATTTTATGACATGTCGTTTTGACAATTATAGTTAGGAATGGCAAATACACAGCTCAAAGCCTGAGTGTGGGCTGGATTTACCTGGTAACAATGCTTCACAAAAAAAAAACTAGAAATGTGTCCATGGGACACAGATGCCCCCACTACATGACATTAGTCAGGGGCCAGAACTCCTACGATCTGAATGAATCCGAATGTGAAACCCCAGGTGCACAACTACACATGCTGACCAACATTTCTGTAAACTTTGGTGATTCTAGGTCAAATACTTTTGGGGCTATGTGTGACACAACATTAAAATGACCAATTATTTACTAAGTCAGGGGCCATAACTCCTACATGACTGGATGAATCGGGACATGAAACATTTTACAAAGTCAGGGGCCATAACTTCTACATGACTGAATGAATCCGGACGCGAAACCCCAGGTGCACAACTACACATGCTGACCAACATTCCTGTAAACTTTGGTGATTCTAGGTCAAATACTTTTGGAGCTATGCACGACACAACATTAAAATGACCAATTTTTTACTAAGTCAGGGGCCATAACTCCTACATGACTGGATGAATCCGGACGCGAAACTCCAGGTGCACAACTACACATGCTGACCAACATGCCTGTAAAGTTTTGTGACTCTAGGTCATATACTTTTGGAGCTAGGCATGACACAACATTAAAATGACCAATTTTTACAAACTCAGGGGCCATAACTTCAACATGACTGAATGAATCCGGACGAGAAACCCCAGGTGCACAACTACACATGCTGACCAACATTCGTGACTCTACGTCAAATACTTTCAGAGCTACGCGCGACATAACATTTTCGGAACGACGGACGGACGGACAGACAAGAACAAATCTATATGCCCCCCAAAGTGGGGGCATAAAAAAATACCGACCTACCAACCCTACTTTTTTTGACCACGGCTATTTTTTTTAGGCCTAAAACATATTCACAATTTCAGGGGAAATAATAAGCAGTTTCTCTCATCTTTAATGAATGAATTACCCCTCTTATTTAACCAGAACCAAAAGAGGAAGTTAATTGTCATCAAATTTCCAAATTATTTAGAAGAGAAAGTAGACTTGAAATGATTTCCATCATAAAATTTTGTGTTTTACAACTAAGACATAGGCAATAGATATTTATAACCAACCTTTATGAGAAAATAAGTTCAAGGTGAGTGGATCAGACACATTTTATTTTAAATGATAATTTCATAATGGTTAAACTGTTACACTTGACATATAGGTAAATGGAAAATACTTTTATGTCAGAAAAACATTCTGCACTATTATAATATGTAATCTAATTAATCAATACGAGTGCCTTTTCATACAGAAATGAATGATAAAATAAACTACCTAGCTCTGCTGTGAATTTTATCAATTCTAATTTTCGAGTTTAATAAAATTCATTGTGAAAAGACATAACTGTGAGATTATTTAGATCATGTTAGTGTTTCTTTCTGCTTCTTTGTCTTTATCTAAAATCAGTTCAACCAATGTCGTCTATCTTGATATGACATCAACATCAAACTGTTAATAACACAAGTCTAATAACAAAAATACAAATGGTGTTGTTTCAATCCAAAGGTATCAAATGTGTCAAAATATTAAAAGGTAAGTTTTAAACATGCAATGTCTCGTCTGCAACGTGATTCATTTTAATAGAAAACTTGGCTGAAATAATATGATACAAGATGCAGCTGTTTCAATTTTTTTTCTGTCTTACATTTCCAGAATGTCTCAACATCCTGATTTCTACCGGACTGTATCACTGAAACTGTCAGAGGTGCTCAATGATATTGGTGTCAATGAGAGAATGATTCTGAAGACGAGGAGGATGGTCTTGTTTAGTGAAACTATCATATCTAGTACAGACAGACTGCTGGGCAAGAACATTTCCACCTATAATTTTGGTAGCCAGTCTGAAGGGTCTACAACAATAGGACTCCATTCAGACAGTGATACACTCTACTGCGATAGTAAGTTAAATGTGATACAGGACTGGAGTGAGTGGCAACCTGGCAGGCGCAATCTACTGATGATCCAGGATGAGACCACATCACCAGGTTACTGTCTACTACAACAGCTGAGGGATGATGAGCCTCTTCCTGTTCCTACTGCTTTACTTGAACATGAACCAAACAGACATCTTACAGTCAGCAGAGGTAAAGTGCTGCTGAAGAACACATGTTATAGAAATGTTGTAGCAGGAAGTGTAATAAATGGTCCTGCTTCATCAACGCAAGGAAGTCCAGGTTTTGC
Source organism: Mercenaria mercenaria (assembly GCF_021730395.1). Classification (NCBI taxonomy): domain Eukaryota; kingdom Metazoa; phylum Mollusca; class Bivalvia; order Venerida; family Veneridae; genus Mercenaria; species Mercenaria mercenaria. The sequence continues at coordinate 61,372,977 of NC_069366.1, read as the reverse complement.
TGATCAAGATTATGTTCCAGCATACCACTGTAAATCATGGCCTGCAGAAGCCTGGCCATGGTTATTACAACAAGGTATAGGAAGATGGCCTACAGAAGACATGAAGAGATATTTGTGAGACTACAGGTTGTTTTGTTGTACCAGTGAGCAGTAAAAATGGCCGGAATGAAGAACTTGAATGGAGAATATCTACTTCCCATGCTGAAAGATGTCTCATGTTCAGTTTAAACATCACACAATTAAGATGTTACATTCTAATGAAGATGATTCTTAAAACATTCATAAATCCTCAGTGTGATGGTGTCCTTTCAAGTTTCATGTGCAAAACTGTTTTATTTCATTGTATACAGAATACACATTCAAATAACTGGGTGAAATCCAATTTACTTGCATGTTTGATGTGCTGTCTTTCAGTATTACAGAACTTTGTTAGGAAAGAAAACTGTCCACATTTTGTAATACCTGAAAACAACCTGATGGCTGGAAGAATTTCTCGTCATAACAAACATAAAATTGTTGAAATCCTTGAAAATATCTTACAAGGTGAAGGTCGTGCACTGCTGGAGATTCCCACTGATGACCTTGGCATGAGACTACAAGTGAAGATGAACATGGGTGAAGCTTTACAGTATTACCTAACGCCATCCCAAATAAATGCCCACATTTCAGCACAGCTGCTACTTTATACTGCCGATGCAGTAAGTTTCAATCACAAGCTTCTTTTAAAAGAAATAAGGCATGATGGAAATGAGAGGGTGCATGAGAGATTATCAGACTATATGTTAACACTAACTAGAATGTACAGAGAAATGGGTTTTAGCAGTTTGGAAAAATCTGCAGTAAGGCTTTTAGCACCTTTGCTTTCATCTTCTCTAGGATCTGTGATAGCATCTCACAACATTTACACTACTCACAGTATATCTCCAGAAGCCCTGGGCTGGTTTTCAGTAGGTTTGAACTCAGATGTGGCATCTGGTAGATTGAAACTTGCATCAGCATTATGCTGTGTAGGAGATATAGAAAGAGCAGAGTTTGTTCTGAGGAATATAAAAGAAAAGTATGATCTGAATACTGTTGAACCTAGATGCAGATGTTATGATCATTTCATGAATTACCCCAGGCAAGGATTCAGACATAAATGTAACACTGGAAATGAAGAACTGATAACATATAACATAGCATTTTGTGTTAGATTTCTGCGGTGTGAAATTTGCTGTGTTCCTGAAGAGCTACAGTATGAAATGTTTAGATCTACACAAGAGGACAGACTTGAAAGGGATGGTAAAAGTGACCATTGGATGGATTGGGCAGTGGCAGATTCTCTACCTTATCTCTACTTCCTACAATACAAAATCTATGGAGCTCTTCAGAGACTGGCAGACCAACAACGTGCACTTGCAAACCTTGTCACTAGCACTGAAACAGAACAAAACCTAGGTCACAGGGAAACAGCACTGAACTTACTAGGACAGTGTATGGAACAGGAAAACCGACATATTGATGCTTTACGCTGCTATATGATATCTCTGAATATCCAAGCAAGAAACAATGCCGCAAATTTTCTTATCTGTAGACTTCTTCATGGGTTAGTTAATGTGCAGGAAGCTGCACTGAACTGAACAGTGTACTGCACAGAACATGCATATCTTCATATTTTCAGAGATTTTCAAAGACAAAAGGGGAATCATTTTATTGAGACAGGTGTTAGTTATTAGACCCGTGGCCGTATTCATAAAGCATCTTAAGTATAAGAAATTGATTATAAACTAAAGTAAAATCTTCAACTTAAGTCAAAGCTTATACTTAAGATGCTTTATGAGTACAACCCCTGGTATTTGAACTTGTCTTATGAGTAAGAGAGTAACGATATATCATAATTCTCTATATCACGATACATTAGTTTGGCAGTACATGGGTTGTCCCAGAAAATTGTGGACTCTTTTTATTATTTCTAAAATAAGAGCCACATGAAATAATCATTTTAACTGATGGCATTTCAATGTATACTTGACAAGACTATATAGTTTATTTCATTTTGCCTCCTACAGAAAAAAGCGGCTTCCATTTAAAATCATGTAACTTACCCGAAATAAATCTCAGAGGATTAAAATTTATATCGACGTTAATTGCAATGTGTGGCACGTAATTATGTTGCGTTCAAGTCTTTGACATCACTTGCTTTAAAATGCTGATGTAAATTTGAAAGCAACGGTTGCATAAACTTTCAGAAATTACGACGTCAGAAAAGTTAGCGGCGCAGGAAGTATTAATGAAATATTGTGTAGGTCGCATTGTGACTCCTTCATAAACAAAACGGGAAGTGGAAAATTCTGGAAGTCATGCAAATATAAGCAGGACACTTGTCTGTACGTTGTACAAATGTTTTAAGGAAAGTTGGGCGAGTGATTCAAAGAGAGGGCGACAAAATGCTTTTAAAACTTTCTGCGCCGTGAACTTATCTGATGTAGTCATTTCTGAAAGTGCGTGCAACCATGACTTTCAGAGTTATATCACTATTTTAACGTAAGTGAAATAACTTGAAACGCAACATAATTATGCGCCACACGTTACCATTTACATGGATATAAATTTTAATCTTGTAAAATGTATATCTAGAAAGTTACATGAATTTGAAAAGGAAACCGCTTCTTTTTGTAGGACGAAAACTGAGCGTGCGCCGACTAGCACTGACTGACGTCCATTAATTAAAAAATACTCGAATAATATGACAGATACTTAATTTTAAACTTTATATTCCTAGAGAGTATACATTAAAATAACACCAGTGGAAATAATTATTTGATGCGTGGCTTATTTTAGAAATAATAAAAAAAAGTCTATTATTTTCTGGGACAACCCTCGTATTGTATCATACCAAATCTGACCAAATTTCATGAAGATATAGTCATAAATGCGGCCTCTATGGTGTTAACTAGCTATTCCTTTGATTTGACCTTGTGACCTAGTTTTTGACCGTACATGCCCAATATTCTAACTTGACCTAAAGATCATCAAGATGAACATTCTACCAAGTTTCAAGAAGATACAGTCATAAATGTGGCTTCTAGATTGTTAACAAGCTTTTCCTTTGATCTGACCCGGTGACCTAGCTTTTGACCGAAGATGACCCAATATCGAATTCTTCCAAAATTTTATTGAGAGTAATATTCTGACCAAGTTTAAATTAAGATTGAACCAAAATTGTGACCTCTAGGGTGTTAAGAAGCTTTTCCTTTGATTTGACCTTGTAACCTGGTTTTTGTTCCAAGACCCAATATCGAACTCCTAGAATATTTTATTGAGGGTAACATTCTGACCAAGTTTCGTTAAGATTTGGTCAAAATTGTGACCTCTAGAGTGTTAACAGTCAAACTGTTGATGACGGATGACAGAGGGACAGATGACAATGGACGACGGACACAGGGTGATCATAAAAGCTCACCTTGTGCACTTTGAATAAGTCTCTGTTTTGTGCCCAAATGTTGTTATACATGATTAGAAAGAGAATTATGAAATTCCTCTCTGTCCACTGGCACTTTGAGAAACATACCTGATTTGCCACTTACAGGCTGTTCTTTGTTTCATATAAAATTCAGCTACTTCAGAACTTATTTATTTATTATGTCTCCAACCACACAGTGGTGTGGGAGACATATTGATTTACTCCAGTCTTTGTGTGTGTCTGTGTGTGTGTCTGTCTGTCACAAAGCTTGTCCGCACTCTAATTCAAACATTTCTTATCCGATTTTCATCAAACTTAAATAAAATGTGTTTGACCATAATACTTCGGCCAAGTTCGATAACTAGCCAAATCGGTCCAGGCGTATTGGAGTTATGGCCCTTGAATTACCAAAAATCAGCCTTTTTAATCTTGTCCGCACTCTAAAGTCGAACATTTCTCATTCAATCTTCACCAAACTTGAACAAAATGTGTTTGACTATGAGACCTTGGCCAAGTTTGATAACTAGCCAATCGGTCCAGGGATTTTTGAGTAACGGCCCTTGAATTACTGAAAAATTGGCCTTTTTACTCTTGTCCGCACTGTAAGTCAAACATTTCTCATCCGATCTTCACCAAACTTGAACAAAATGTGTTTGGCCGTAAGACCTTAGCCAAGTTTGATAACTAGCCAAATTGGTCTAGGGATTTTGGAGTAACGGCCCTTGAATTACTGAACAAGAGCTGTCGGATGACAACGTGCTCGGCTATTCAAAGAATTGATTGAAGAATGGGGTCAAAATATTTCCAGGCAAGAGATTTTCAGACAAGAGAAAAAAATGGATTAAACAAAAAATGTTCCTGTATTTGTGGATTTCGATGTGTGACCATGATGGCAAATATGTTAAGTTATATGTTAGGCAAAATATGGACTTGTATAAAAAATTTAACTAATTTCCACGTCCAAAAAGGGTCATAATTCAGTCAAAATAGTTGAAAGAGTTATGTACACTTGCCTACAGATGGAAATCATGTTGATATACTAGTGTTAAAAGTTTCAAAGCCACAGTTCAAATAGTTTTGACAAAAATTTCAAAGTCCAAAAAGGGCCATAATTCAGCCAATATAGTTGTCAGAGTTATGTACTCTTGCCTACAGATGGAAATCATAATGATAAACAAGTGTTTAAAGTTTAAAAGCCATATGTCAAATAGTCTTGTCAAAACATTGACATATACGAAAACAGAACCAATTTCCAAGTTCAAAAAGGGCCATAATTCAGCCAAACAAGACGACAGAGTTATGTACTATTGCCTATTGATACAGACTATAATACTGAACAAGATATAAAAGTTTCAAAGCCATATGTCAAACACTTTACACAAAATATAAACTGGTACGAAAAACTTAACCAAGATTTCTAAGTTAGAAGGGGCCATAATTCAGCAAAAATGCTTGATGGAGTTATGTACTCTTGCCTACAACTGGACATGGTGATGGTAAACAAGTGTTGAAAGTTTCAAAGCTTTATCTCAAAAGACTTTGTCAAAATGTAGACTGGTACAAAAAACTTAACCAAGATTTCTAAGTCAAAAAGGGGCAATAATTCAACCAAAATGCTTGATTGAGTTATGTACTCTTGCCTACAACTGGACATTATTATTATTATTATTATTATACCAGATTTATATAGCGCCCTTTTCATGATAAACACGTTCAAAGGCGCTTTACAGCAACTGCAGCCACACAGGGCACGAAATCATCCTCTACTAGTACAGACACAGAGCGATCTGACCAGAGGGACAGAGTGAGACAAAGCCCCCACAGAGAGATCAGAAATCATGGTGATGGTAAACAAGTGTTGAAAGTTTCAAAGCTTTATCTCAAAACACTTTGTCAAAATATGAACCGGTACGAAAAACTTAACCAAGATTTCTAAGCCAAAAGGGGCCATAATTCAGTCAAAATGCTTGACAGAGTTATGTACTCTTGCCTATAACTGGACATGGTGATGCTAAACAAGTGTTGAAAGTTTCAATGCTTTATCTTAAAAGACTTTGTCAAAATGTGGACTGGTACGAAAAACTTAACCAGGGTGTGACGCCGGCGCCGATGCCGACGTGAGTAGGATAGCTCTACTTATTCTTCGAATAGTCGAGCTTAAAATTGGCCTTTTTACTCTTGTCTGCACTCTAAGTCGAACATTACTCATCCAATCTTCACCAAACTTGAATAAAATGTGTTTGACCATGAGACCTTGACCAAGTTAGATAACCAGCAAAATTGGTCCAGGCATTTTAGAGTTACGGCCCTTGAATTATGGAAAAATCTGCCTTTTTACTATTGTCCGCTCTCGAAGTCGAACATTTCTCATCCCATCTTCACCAAACTTGAACAAAATGTGTTTGGCTGTAAGACCTTAGCCAAGTTCGATAACTAGCCAAATCGGTCCACGGAATTTTTGAGTAACGGCCCTTGAATTACTGAAAAATTGGCCTTTTTACTCTTGTCCGCACTAAGTCAAACATTTCTCATCCGATCTTCACCAAACTTGAACAATATGTGTTTAACTATGAGACCTTGGCCAAGTTTGATAACTAGCCAAATTGGTCTAGGGATTTTGGAGTAACAGCCCTTGAATTACTGAAAAATTGGCCTTTTTACTCTTGTCTGCACTCCAAGTCGAACATTTCTCATCCAATCTTCACCAAACTTGAACAAAATGTGTTTGACCATGAGACCTCGACCAAGTTCGATAACCAGCAAAATCGGTCCAGGCATTTTAGAGTTACAGCCCTTGAATTACGGAAAACTCTGCCTTTTTACTATTGTCCGCTCTCGAAGTCGAACATTTCTCATCCCATCTTCACCAAACTTGAACAAAATGTGTTTGGCCGTAAGACCTTAGCCAAGTTCGATAACTAGCCAAATCCGCCCAGGCACTTTTGATTTATGGCCCTTGAATTCTGATTGGATCCACTCATCCAGACCATCTAATTAGATCCAATTGTCTAAACCATCTAGAGAAACGAGACATTTTCATAGGAACAGTTGTGGGAGACATGCACTTTTCTCAAAAGCATCTCTAGTTTATTTGGGTTTTACGGTGCACCAACACAGTATAGGTTATATGGCGCCAAACAGGACTACAAATTTTGGTTTCACATCTCCTTTACATTGAAATAACAAGAGGGCCATGATGGCCTTGTATCGCTCACCTGAGTACTATTGCTCAAAATGATATGATCAAGTTTTGACATAGAGCACATAGGCATACACATTAAATATCACCAGGATAAACATTTTCTTGTAACAGTCCCTTTTGACCTAGTCAGGGCCAATTTCCATACAAAGTTCGAGGGTCCTAGGCTCAAATGCTGCATTTTTGTACTAACATGACTATTCCTTACCTGGAAGACTTAAATAACATTTCAAACCAATCTCATTATACACTGCTGAGATATATTCGTTTACACAAAATGAAGGGAGGTAATTTGTCATAAATTTTGTCAAAAGTTATCTACCCTGATTGTCTGAGTCCATCTGATAGCACAAATGACATTTCAAACCAGTTACTGAGATACACCCATTTTAATTTGAAACAAAGGGAGGTAATCTGACATAAAATCAGTCCATAGCTATCTAACCTGATTGCCTCAGTCAAACTAAAGACAATAATGAAATTTCAATTGAGTTCTATAAATATTTACCGAGATAAATCCATTTTTATTAAAATCAGGGGAGGTAATCATGCATTGGTATATGCATGTACAAGCCTATACAACAATATATATGTAAAGTATTCATATCGATAAATGTTCAATCAAGAGTTATCTAATATAATTATTTCTTACCATGGAAGACAAAAATAACTTTTCAAACCAATCTCATAAGAAACTGCTAAGGTGTATTCATTTAGATAAACAAGAGGACCATGATGGTCCTGAATCGCTCACCTATCCCCACATGACCAAGTGTTGAACTGAGTATGACGTTGTTATTTCTATTATTTGACATAGTGACCTAGTTTTTGAGCATATGTGACCTAAATATCATCAATATAAAAAATTCTGACCAATTTTTATGAAGATCCATTGAAAAATATGACCTCTAGAGAGGTCACAAGGTTTTTCTATATTTGACCTAATGACCTAGTTTTTGAAGGCACGTGACCCACTTTTAAACTTGACCTAGATATCATCAAGGTTAACATTCTCACCAATTTTCATGAAGATCTCGTGAAAAATATGGCCTCTAGAGAGGTCACAAGGTTTTTCTATTTTTCGACCTACTGACCTAGTTTTTGACCGCACATGACCCAGTTATGAACTTGACCTAGATATCATCAAGCTGAACATTCTCATTAATTTTCATGAAGATCCAGTGAGAAAGATGGCCTCTAGAGACAACAAAAGGTTTTTCTATTTTTAGATCTACTGACCTAGTTTTTGACCGCACGTGACCCAGTTTTGAACCTGACCTAGATATCATCAAGGTGAACATTCTGATCAATTTTCATAAAGATCTCTTGAAAAATGTGGCCTCTAAAGAGGTCACAAGGTTTTTCTATTTTTAGACCTACTGACCTAGTTATTGACCGCACGTGACCCAGTTTCGAACATGACCTAGATATCATCAAAGTGAACATTCTGACCAATTTTCATAAAGATCCCATGAAAAATATGGCCTCTAGAGAGGTCACAAATTTTTTTCAATTTTCAGACCTACCGACCTAGTTTTTGACTGCACGTGACCCAGTTTCAAACTTGATCTAGATATCATCAAGGTGAACATTCTGACCAATTTTTATGAAGATCCATTGAGAAATATGGCCTCTAGAGAGGTCACAAGGTTTTTCTATTTTTAGACCTACTGACCTAGTTTTTGATCCTACGTGACCCAGTTTCGAACTTGACCTAGATATCATCAAGGTGAACATTCTCACTAATATATATGAAGATCTCTTGAAAAATATGGCCTCTAGAGAGGTCACAAGGTTTTTCTATTTTTAGACCTACTGACCTAGTTTTTGACCCCACGTGACCCAGTTTAGAACTTGATCTAAATATCATTAAGATGAACATTCTGACCAATTTTCATGAAGATCCATTGAGAAATATGGCCACTAGAGAGGTCACAAGGTTTTTCTATTTTTAGACCTACTGACCTAGTTTTTGACCCCACGTGACCCAGTTTCGAACTTGACCTAGATATCATCAAGATGAACATTCTGACCAATATTCATGAAGAACTCTTGAAAAATATGGCCTCTAGAGAGGTCACAAGGTTTTTCTATTTTTAGATCTACTGACCTAGTTTTTGACCCCACGTGACCCAGTTTTGAACTTGACCTAGAAATCATCAAGATGAACATTCTGACCAATTTTCATGAAGATCCATTGAGAAATATGGCCTCTAGAGAGGTCACAAGGTTTTTCTATTTTTAGATCTACTGACCTAGTTTTTGACCCCATGTGACCCAGTTTCAAACTTGACCTAGATATCATCAAGGTGAACGTTCTGACCAATTTTCATGAAGATCCATTGAGAAATATGGCCTCTAGAGAGGTCACAAGGTTTTTCTATTTTTAGACCTACTGACCTAGTTTTTGATCCCACATGACCCAGTTTCGAACTTGACCTAGATATCATCAAGGTTAACATTCTGACCAATTTTCATGAAGATCTCTTGAAACATATGGCCTCTAGAGAGGTCACAAGGTTTTTCTATTTTAGATCTACTGACCTACTTTTTGACCGCACGTGACCCAGTTTCGAACTTGACCTAGATATCATCAAGATGAACATTCTGACCAACTTTCATAAAGATCCCATGAAAAATGTGACCTCTAGAGTGGTCACAAGCAAAAAGTTTATGCACGGACGACGGACCCCACGCGCTCACAAAAGCTCACCTTGTCACTTTGTGACAGGTGAGCTAAAAATAAAGGGAGGTAGTTTGTCATAAATTCAGTTAATATGTATCTTCACTGATTGTCCAAGTCCATCTGTTGACATAAATAAAATTTCAGATCTGTATCTTCATTAGTTATGGAGATATACCCATTTTAATTCGAAATAAATGGAGGTAATATGACATAAAATTAGTCCATAGTTATCTACCCTTATTGTCTCAGTCCAACTAATGACAATAATGAAATTTCAAATAAGTCCTATAAGTACTTACTGATATAAATCCATTCTGATTACAATCAGGGGAGGTAATCAGATATAAAATAACTCCAGAACCTACGATTGGATCTGACAGATTTGTCGAGGAATCCAAGATTTATTGTTGTTGAAGATATTTTGGAAGTTTGTATCAAATCAAACCATAAATGAAGTTTCTATATGGCTGCAAAAGCCAAAATAGCAAAATCTGAAAGCCTGCCACCTGTATAAAGCTATCACACAGGCATTCATATCATGCACTACATGACAGGCATATGGGGTCTTCCTCTAGGATAAAGAATATAGAACAACATACCTGGCACATTGCACATTTTTCGTCTACTTTCTTTTCTGTACTGGAATCTAACTTCTCACCAGTCCTGTAATAACAAACAAAATATCTAAAGTCTAAATGTGTTTACTTTGGTAAAACTATATACAGTAATTTCAATTCCTAAGAAATCTATTTTTTCCAAAAGCAGAACATTCCATTGGACTTACCAGGTTTATTAACATACTTTACTTTATCTTGTAAAAATGTGTGCATTTTACCTCATTTTGCTCATGAAGAGTGTGTGTGTTGTAATCCAATGTTAGAATGTCTGCTTTTCAAACAACCACAAAGGTTGCAAATCAAATAAATTACACTGAGTTTAGAAGTTATATAACTATACAAGTTTATGTGTCATAAAAGTAATCAGGTATGGTAAAACTAAGATTTTGCTAAAACATATGTTGCTTTATTTGAAATTTACTGTTTGCACTCCTGTGAGAACATTCACTTAGACAGTGTCTTGTTTTGCAATTGCAACTTAATCATACTGATATTAATACATATGGAAATCAAAGGCCTGAAGGGCCTGAGTCGGCTAATGATTGATGTACTGACAGTATAGTCTACCAGTTTCAGTTTATTTTTAGTTTTTTTCCCCAACTAAAGAGAGATTTTGTTACAATAAATGAAATGAACATTCGGTCGATGCCTAGTAAAACTTTGATTGACATTATACAAGTATTTAAACGAAATATATTTCTCTAAAATTGAAGAGTGATTCGCAGAAATAAAAATGTTGAAAGTACAAACTACAATTTGACAGCTGACACTAAGATACTGCCCATGACTTTATATATTTTTCCAGTAAACATTTGCCTCCGGCATTGCCAAAAGAGGCAATTATCGGCTGGTATATATTCACACATGATAAAATTTGAATATGACAATTTATAATATTAAAATTTTACAGCGCGGATTGCCACATACAATTTGTAACGGATGAACGAAAGAACTGATATTTTACAGATATTATAATTGGCCTGGCGATAGTCTTGTCATATGCTAGGTATTGTTCATTCATATTATAAGTGATGTCAAATTAAAGTATACTTACTTTTGCGTTTAGAGATATATGTATGTAAATGCTGCTGAGTGTCAATATATAGTGTAACCGATATTAATAAATGCAGTTCTTTTTTAGTTAAAACTATCATTTATTCTATTTCAGACTTGTTAACCCCTTAAAAATCATGTCTGTTATCCCGAAGTCCATCCACTTTCAATTATCCATTTTGATTCATGTAGACAGACAGGCCCAGACTGGGCAGAAAAAGGTTTGAGCCATTTTTACGTGGTCGGTAGCAGGGTGGATGTAGGGAGGGGTGTTTCTTTCCGCTTTAAATTGTAGTCAGATTTTGAAATGGGCATTGCTGCAGGTGGTAAAAGGGGAAATGTATCAAACTGTAAAGTGGCAATATGGGGGAAGGGTGTGGTAGGATACCCCCTCCTGCAAGTATGGTTTGGGGTATTACCACAAGAAATTTTTGAATATGTAGACCCTTGATACAGCCTTTGGTGCGATTTTAACTGAAAATCTTCCGTTTCAATTTCTTAATATTACCTAGATTCTTTCTAGTATTACAATATCCAAAGTATGACTGTCACTTCATCTTTTTACTTTCAGATCATGCCTCAGGACTATAATATGAGTCTGATATAGATTATATGTAGGTGTAATAAAAAATAAATTCTAGAATCATTTCTGTTACAATAATATCTATCATGTATGTTACTTGAATGTTAAAATTTCATAACACAGCTCGATATTTACCCAAAATATTATATCCGGATACGATTACACTTTTCTCCAGTTTCAACAATATATTTTACAAATTGTGATGATACGAAGACAATTAGCAGCAATTGGCAGTATCTGACATTGAAGTTTATGGTTAAATTACCGCTTATTTAAATCTTTTCATAAAAACGTTGTTTCGTTTCGTCAAAGCAGCCAAACATAGACGATCTACTTTCGATTTCAAAAACTACAAGAAAATACAATTTAATGTTTCGCCGATTTGTTTATTTCTCGAAAAATAAGAAATAAAATCATTTTAATATCAGTAGTAACTAAACAAACCAGTAAGAGCTTCTTTTTCCGATAATTTATCCGTTTACTGACTGCAAAATTCAACCCACACAAAGTCGTAGAAGCGTTGTTATAAACAGGTCACGTGTGATTACCGACGAATGTCCAGAATGTAGTTAGGATTCATCCGCGAAATCTCGCGGAAGAAGTAACGTACTGCACATATCTTATTCGGGTCATTTAAAATGAAGCTGTCATAGTTTAATTTAATCGATGTGGTAAACTCTTTGATAAGAGACATTCAAATGTTTTCAGAGGTACCCACTCAATAAAATACTAGCAGTATGTTCTTGAACTATATTTTGTCTTTCGCTGGATGTTACGCTAGCTTTGTAAGCCTGCGCAATTCATAAAATGCACAGCGCAATAAATTTGTTATTTGTGCAATGATTTTAAAGATAATTTTTTGAAACGGACAGGGTAACAAATGGATAATTTGGCTAATAAGTTAATATGCAGTTTTTATTTGAATTTGTGAACACCATATTTGCTATTTTGTGACAAAAGGGCATAAAATTCGTCACCATAATCATATGCGCAAATGTATTACCAAATCCCGCAGAATCGTTATGCGTGTTTATGCTTAATGAGTTACCGCGGAAGAAAATACGTGGCTTTATTCGAGTATTGCACAATTACAAGTCATAAATATGACATATTACATCGTATATTGGTCATAGCAAATAGGATTGACATAAATAAACTTCATTCGATCAATGAACTCTTTGAAATTAGAGACAATCTAATGGAACTACATCACTTCGCTGTGTTGTGAGGCCATTTAAGAATGAGAAATCGGGCGATAGCAAGGACTCGTCAAACGCTTGACAGCATTTAGCCGACTCAAAAACGAGATTTCACATTTTTCCGAACTCAAACCCAAGCTGTGTACAAACAAATACATGCTCTAAATACATTTTTATATTTGATCATGATATTTCTATCTTCAATAATTTATGTTGTAAATATTTAAATATGCAAAATTTCAGTATAAGTCAATGCACCTGTGTTCACTCATCAATTTCTTGTATGGCCAAGCTGACTGATGACAAGAGGGCCTTCATATCGCTCACCTGACCTATTGACCTAAAGATCATCAAGATTAACATTCTGACTAAGTTTCATTAAGATATGGTCATAAATGTGGCCTCTAAAGTGTTAACAAGCTTTTCCTTGGAATTGACCTAGTGACCTAGTTTTTGACCCCACCTGACCCAGATTTGAACTTGACCTATAGATCATCAAGATTAATATTCTGACTAAATTCATTAAGATATGGTCATAAATGTGGCCTCTACAGTGTTAACTAGCTTTTCCTTTGATTTGACCTAGTGACCTAGTCCAATCATCTTATGAAGTTTCAACATTCTGGGTCAAGTGGTTATCAAGTTATTGATTGGAAATGGTTTCCCATGTTCAGGCCCCTGTGACCTTGACTTTTATTAGACTGACCCCAAAATCAATAGGGTTCATCTACATTACACGACCAATCATCCTATAAAGTTTCAACATTCTGGATCAAGCGATTCTCAAGTTATTGATCAAAATGCTTTCCATGTTCAGGCCCCTGTGACCTTGACCTTTGACAGAGTGACCCCAAAAACAATAGGGGTCGCCTACTCTATAAGCCCTGCCACCCTATGAAGTTTGAAGGTTCACGGTCAAATGGTCCTCCAGTTATTGATCGAAAATGAAATTTGACAGAGGTCAGCTTATTTTTACTTTTCCACTTATTGACTGATTACTGTTTCCAGTCTAGAGGTCACTGTGACCTTGAATTTCTGATCTAACAAGAAACTGCTTTTGAATTATGTGTATGCCCTCCTCCCACCTACAGCTCAAGGGACATTTTTTTCAGAGATAACTCATCCTAAAGGACTAGTGACTTATAATTGTTACCCATCCAGCACCAGCAACAAAGTTCACTAGTCCTGCAATTTTGGGATGTGGCATTTTTTCGCAGTTGACACTAATAAAAGTACAGTGTATTGAATACTGTATATAATGGTTGATGAAACTGATGCACAGTCTGTTTTATGATACATGCACACAGCTTAAGTTAGACTTAGATTTTAGGGAGAAGTCACTTCCCCCTCAGCTAAGATTAGGGAGAAGTGGATAGGTTTTGTCTGATTTAAAGTAAATAACAAATTCACTGAAAATGATACTGAGTCTGTTTTAATTCTCATCCTAGTGAAACTATTGTAATTTAATTTCAATTCAAAGTATACTGTTCAGCCTTGCCCGAGTGCATTCCCATTTACACTAGAATCTGCCTAATTCGCACATAAAAAGTCATTTGCATGCAAGTTTTAACTAGAACTGTCAAAGAGTGACCAATAATACCCAATAAGGCCTTGTCACAGAAGTATGGCAGGATAAGCATAAACAAGAGGGTCATGATGACCCTGGATTGCTCATCTGAGTAATTTGGCCTACAACCTCTAGAGCGTTAACAGCTTTTCCTTTGACTTCACCGAGTGACCTAGTATTTATACATCCAAATATGGTGTAGGGATCATCAAGATATGGGTCATTCTATTATTTTTTTAACTTTTAGTGATAAAAAATGATAAATTTTAAAGCTTTGTTATTTGAAAAATTTTGGTTTAGCTGTGTACAGAAGGTTAAAATTTTCAATTAGAAAACTAATCCATAGTGTGAAAATAGCGTTTTGACATTATCTTAAATATGTTTCTTGTTTGCTTTTTCAAAACGTTTGTCATTACTGTAACAACAGATATAATTTCCTCTAACTAGGACACACTTGAAGCTGTGAACATCATTGGAAACATTATTTTGCAAAACAAAAGAGTCTCAAAGGTTAAAAGACTTTGTAAAATGAAAATAAAAAAAAATAAAAAATTAACCAAGGTTTATAAGTTAAAAGGGGCCATAATTCTGCCAAAATCCTTGATGGAGTTATGTACTCATGCCTAAAACTGGACATGGTGATGGTTCACAAGTGTTGAAAATTTTGGTTTTGTCAAAATATGGACTGGTATGAAAAACTTAACCAAAGTGAGTTGCCCATGCTGTGATGAGTAGGATAGCTCAAGCTGAACAAGCAAATTTGATGAATTAGTATCCCCCGCCGAAAGGGCTTGTGGTTAGGAATGGCCAAAAAATATATCCGGCAAAAAGTTAAAGGATGTTACTAAGAAGCAAATAATTTCATTAGTCAAAATCATTTTAACAGAATATGAATGCTTTTTTGTGTGTGGGTGGGGGGGAGGGGGGGGGGGGCAGCGGGGGTAGCCAGGGGAGGGTAAAAAATGTCACATGTTGATTATAAAAATTGATGGAACATTAAAAATGATGAAAAACAAGAGCTGTCTCCATAGGATGACACATGCCCCCGATGGCACTTTGAATGAATAGTTATGGCCGATGTTAGAGTTTAGGATCTTTGACCTACGGTCCTGGGTCTTGCGCGCGACACGTTGTCTTACTGTGGTACACATTCATGCCCAATAATTTTAAAATCCATGCATGAATGACAAAGATATGGATCGGACACGCCCATCAATGCACTATCATGAAATATGACCTTTAACGTCTAAGTGTGACCTTGACCTTTGAGCTACAGACCTGGGTCTTGCGTGTGACACGTCGTCTTACTGTGGTACACATTCATGCCAAGTTATTTGAAAATCCATCCATGGATGACAAAGATATGGACCGGACACGAATGCACTATCATGAAAAATGACCTTTAACGTCTAAGTGTGACCTTGACCTTTGAGCTACGGACCTGGGTCTTGCGTGAGACACGTCGTCTTACTGTGCTACACATTCATGCCAAGTTATTTGAAAATCCATCCATGGATGACAAAGATATGGACCGGACACGAATGCACTATCATGAAAAATGACCTTTAACGTCTAAGTGTGACCTTGACCTTTGAGCTACGGACCTGGGTCTTGCGCGCAACATGTCATCTTACTGTGGTACACATTCATGCGAAGTTATTTGAAAATCCATCCATCGATGACAAAGATATGGACCGGACACGAAAATTGCGGACAGACTGACAGACCGACGGACTGACAGACGGTTCAAAAATTATATGCCTCCCTTAGGGGGCATAAAAATGGGAGGGGGGTGGAGATGCATGATCGGGGTGGTGGGCAAGACTGAGTGAAGAGTGAGGTGGGGGAAGGGTACAACTTTGCATGCTGATAAATATTTATGGAAAGTTTGGAAAGAAATAATAATAAAAAGGATTTTTTTTTTTTTTTTGGCGGGGGGCGTGACCAAGGCAAAGTGGTGACCAGGTGTTTGTACAAAACTTTACATGTTTATAATTATTTTGTTTTGGAAAAGAATGAAAGAAGTTTAATAAAATTCTACCAATTGGTTGGCTTGTTATGCACAAATCTGTAGATTTTTAAACAATTAAAGGGCAATAACTCTAAGGAAAATTGACCAATTGAAAAAAAAATGAAAGGCATCATTAAAGTATGTTGGTTCATGAAATTCTACCTGTTTATTACTGAGAAATGGCTTCAGACGTGGATTTTCATTAAATCAAAGGCAATAGCTCTAAAGGAAATTGACCAATCAAACAACAAAATCGACAAGCATCATCGCAGTAAGTTTGTGCATGTTTATTTCAAGTTTTATGAAATTCTACCCAAAAGTTACTGAGACTGGACTGCGGACGGTCATTTTTGGGCATTTTTCATTAAATCAAGGGCAATAACTCTAAGGGAAATTGACCAATCAAAAAAAAACTTGACGGGCATCATTGCAGTATGTTGGTTCATGTTTATTTCAAGTTTCATGAAATTCTACCAGCTAGTTACTGAGAAATGGCTGCGGATGGACGCACGGACGGACAACGCCATTTCAATACCCCCTCCCGATTTCATCGGCGGGGGATAAAAACATAAACCTTTAAAACACTATGTAAAACATACCTCATTATATTGCTGACAGTTGAAGGGTAGTCTGCCTGCAGACCAGTAACAAAACTTTCTGTCAAATGTTCTATACTAACATTTGTCTCTGCCTGTAATACCACAACATACATATTGAATCGTTTTTACTTTCAAATTTTACTTTCTTTCCCTGTACGTTGTCCTGACAAAAGTTCAAACATTTCGCATATTAAGATAGTTCTGCAAGTTTGTATTGGATTTTTTTCTGCAATTTGATTAAACTCTGATTTTGCATATTAAAACTCAGATAAAATTTAAGCATAATATGTTAAATCCTTCAAAAAGAGTCTTGTTTCTTTAAAATTGTCCATGTTTATAATGAGATACTGCTTTCCACTTTGTAGCTTTAACATTATATCTGTATTCCCCAAGCCAAGGCTTCGGGCATGGTAGGACCACTGACTTTCCACAACCAGAAGCTTATGGAGAACCAACTTGGATGGAAATAATTACATCACTAGCAATCTTTCAACCCAATTGAAAAGGTGAGGAGTCACCAATTAGAAATCAAGAACCATTCCACTGTGGAGCTTTCTTTACTTCATTTAATTATAAGTAACTAATACATACCTTGGTAGTTAATGATGGGATAAAAATGGTTTCCACATTGTGAAAAGAATTGTACATCGCTACCTCTTTAGAACTAAAATCCCTGCAAAAGAAAGAATTTCAAAAAGCACTGAATCTTCAATATTAGTATTTCAATTCAACTATAAAATCTATTTTATGTAGGAGGTACACTGGCTCACTGATAGAAAAGACTGACTTGTATGCTGTGTGTTCGAAACTCAGTGAAAGCATTTAATAGAAGTTATTACTATCCCTTAAACAAGACAAGAGCACCGCCTTGCGGGTGCTGACGCTCATCTGATTTTTTTTGTATAATAGAAATATTGTCCTACCCATGATTTTCTAAGTCTAAAAAGGGCCATCATTCTTGCAAAAAGCAGGATAGAGTTATGTTTCTTGATGTACAGTGTCCACTTATGATGGTGAAAAACTGTTGCAAGTTTTAAAGCAATAGCTTTGATAGTTTATGAGAAAAGTTGACTTAAACATAATATTCAACCAAGAAAATGATTTTTCTAAGTCCAAAAGGGGCAATAATTATTGCAAAAAGCAGGATGGAGTTATGTTGCTTGCTGTACAGGGTCAGCTTATGATGGTGAACAAGTGTTACAAGTTTCAAAGCAATAGCTTTGATAGTTTAAGAGAAAAAGTTTACCTAAACATAAAACTTAACCAAGAAATCTGATATTTTCTAAGTCCAAAAGGGGCCATAAATCTTGCAAAAAGCAGGATGGAGTTATGTTTCTTGCTGTACAGGGTCAGCCTATGATGGTGACCAAGTGTTGCAAGTTTTAAAGCAATAGCTTTGATAGTTTACGATTAAAGCTGACCTAAACATAAAACTTAACCAAGAAAACTGATTTTCTAAGTCCAAAAGGGGCAATAATTCTTGCAAAAAGCAAGATGGAGTTATGTTTCTTGATGTACAGGGTCTGCTTATGATGGTGAACAAGTATTCCAAGTTTCAAAGCAATAGCTTTGATAGTTTAGGAGAAAAATTGACCTAAACATAAAACTTAACCAAGAAATCTGATATTTTCTAAGTACAAAAGGGGCCATAAATCTTGCAAAAAGCAAGATGGAGTTATGTTTCTTGCTATACAGGGTCAGCTTATGATGGTGAACAAGTATTCCAAGTTTCAAAGCAATAGCTTTGATAGTTTAGGAGAAAAGCTGACCTAAACATAAAACTTAACCAGGCAACGCCGACGCAGACGCCGACGCCGACAACCGCTCAAGTGATGACAATAACTCATCATTTTTTTTCAAAAAATCAGATGAGCTAAAAATGAAGTAAAAGCAAACTTCCTGATAAAATTGCAAGGACTTTCTGCACAATTTTAGAAAGATTCAAACTAATGAAAATATTCTGTTTTACCTCATTGGCCTGAGAAACATTATATCTTTCAGCCGTCTATCAGCAAATGCCTGAAAATAATGTTTATCCATTAGCACATATAATATCTGATACAAAAAAACTTCTGTTATAATATACATTATAAAGTTATTACTACTGGTATTCTGCAAGGTAAGTTTTCCATGTATAGTACTGAATTTTTTACCTAAGGATCACTTTTTGTGACAAAAACAGTTTTTCAAATTTAAGAGAGCAATGTGTGGTTCCATTTTTGCATGTTTATTTGCAACACAGCTGCCTGACTTCGCAACATAAATCTGGTATATACATATCTTTCATAGAACTTAAAGTTAATGCATTCTTTTCTAATGCTTCACAAAATACAGCTTACAAAACAATCTGATTTATATCTTTCAACATACATGTGATCTCCCGCGCGGGAGGGTCAAAATCCCGATTTTTTCACCTTGCCTCCCGTCTCCCGACCAAAACCATAATTCTCCCGCTTTTCAACAAAAAAAAAAAAAAAATCAATATTATGACTTGGTTGATAATTACCGAGGAGTGCCAAACATGTTTACACAGTAAATCAACGTTTGACACGTAGCTGGAGGAAAGAGTTGTTTTTCACAGGTGAATTTTGATAACATGA
The DNA here is from genome assembly GCF_021730395.1 of Mercenaria mercenaria. Lineage (NCBI taxonomy): Eukaryota > Metazoa > Mollusca > Bivalvia > Venerida > Veneridae > Mercenaria > Mercenaria mercenaria. The sequence continues at coordinate 61,353,421 of NC_069366.1, read as the reverse complement.
TTAATTGTTTTGATAAGGGATTAGACAAACAGGGCCTTTTCCACCTGTCTCATGGGGCCGAATAATAACCCATTCTCAATGCCGATTAGGCTCCATTTTTTTACCAATGTGAAGCAAAAAAACTCCAAGTCACAAGAAATAATTCCCAGCTGAAATGAATTTTTGATTATTCAAAGAAAATAAAATCACATAAATAATTGTTGGAAAAACCAACCCAGTACTATTTTTAGAACATGAATGTTATTTCCCCTTATGCAGCTACGCCATTTTCTTCCAATGTTTACCAAATTAATTTGCTAATAAATCGGACTTATTTCATTGAAAATTGGATGAAAACACACACTCATTTGTATGATAACTTCAATCTACATTATTTTGGTAAGGGTAAATACATGTTGATGCATTTCTGTTTTCTGTTTTTCATGTCAAAATCATTATCAGTATTTTCATACGAAAGTGGGTGGGGTAAGGAATTTACATAATTTATGGGTTGTGTTCAGACCAATTTAGGGCTTCGTTTTTTTCTTCAGTCCTCGAGTTGAATAATGTTAATGCATGTTCACCACCATTCCAGACCTAAATTGAGACTTTGTTTCAACAAATTTAATCTGTTTAACTTCTGCAAAACAGCATGCTCGACTTTTCTCAGTGATTGACTCTGAATGAATTAAAGCTTTGCCCGTAAAAGGGGCAGTTAAAGCTTTGCTAGTAAAAGGGGCATAATAGTCAATAGCTTTGAATGTAACAGATATATTGGACATTATATTAAACTTTAATCAAAAAATGTAAGTTAAAAAGTGGCATAACTCTGTCAAAATTCAAATCAGCAGTTATGAGGATCAATTGTTTCTACTGGTGTAGACTTATGTGTTATTTTGTGGCCTAAAATTTTGTATTTTGTCACCAAGTTTTGTGTCCGCGCGCTTAATTTATGTCGATAAAAAACCTCCAGTTTTGAGACCCCAACTCCAGCTGAAAAATGGCAAACCTCCAGTTTTGGGATTCTGAACTTATCACATGTATGCTTTCAATTTGTTAAGAAACAGGTGTGAAATGGAAGAGGTATCCACCGTCCAGTTTCACCATGCCTCTGCTTAAGGCTTCTAAGTCTTGTTACTCAATATGGCTTCAAGCATAAAAATAGAGAAAATCTTCTGACTTCAGAAAGGTCAACGGATCAACACAGATTTTCACTCTGTCCTAAAACTACCACAAGGAGGCACCAGCAGGGCATGCCAGTGGTGATGGCCTGACAGGAAACATTTGAATTAATCTTTAAAAAAAAACTTCTTTCTCCAAACTTACTGTTTCCATGGCAGCATGTGCACCCCTTCCTGTAGAGATATCTGTAAGTAGCCGCACAGCAAGCTGGGTACCACAACTTCCCAGCATTACCTTCGAATACCCACAATGCCTTGCAACATCAAGTAGTATTTTATGTCTGTAATTGTAAGATACAAAATGTTTGTATAATCTAACACTAAAGTAAATCTATAATGCAAGCTAACCTAAAAGATTGTTAAACATAATCAGGAGAGCAAGGAGAACACTCTCAGAATGCAATTCTTCAATTGGTCCATACAAAACTTTTCAGGTTATAGTTGACCAATCAGCTGCTAGAATATTCAGACTGTTCTTAATACCCAACCTTTTAACACTGGACACTGGTCAATATGTTGTTGTTTTTTTTATACAAGAACAGTCTACACTTATCTACAGCAGATCAGCCACTTTCTCAAGGGAGGCAAATCACTTGTATCTAAATTCAATAAAAGGCTAATTTCCAGCATCTGATAAAACTTGCGGTAGAAAAAAAGCTCAATCTTAGCAATAGATATTCCCACAATAAAACTGATTTAATATTGATAACTCATTTTTACAACAAGGACATTTTTAGATAACTGAAATTAAAGCTTAAGTTTCTATCTTCCACTCCTTGTTGATTCTCTACTGTATAAAGCATGGATCTATGGAGCAGATGAAAATATGTTAT